>NC_091453.1:116888169-117229669 GCF_964237555.1 Oryctolagus cuniculus | reverse complement strand
CTTCCTTTTTCCGTTGGTTTACCCTCCAGTGGCCAATACGGCTGGCGTGCTGCGGCCAGCGGACCGCGATGATCCGAAACCAGGAGCCAGGTGCTTCTCCTGGTCTCCCATGCAGGTGCAAGGCCCAAGGACTTGGGCCATCCTCCACTGCACTCCTGGGCCACAGCGGAGAGCTGGATTGGAAGAGGAGCAACCGGGACAGAATCCAGTGCCACGACTGGGACTAGAACCTGGTGTGCCAGCGCCACAGGCGGAGGATTAGCCTATTGAGCCATGGCACCGGCCAAGATTCATTTTCAATTATCTTTATATACAGAAGATCAATTTAGCATATATTAAGTAAAGATTTCAACAGTTTTCAACCACACAGAAACACAAAGTATAAAGTACTGTTGGAGTACTAATTATACCATTAATTCACGTAGTACAAAACATTAAGTACAGAGATCCTACATGGGCAGTAGGTGCACAGTGACTCCTGTTGTTGATTTAACAATTGACACTCTTATTTATGACGTCAGTAATCAGCCAAGGCTCTTGTCATGAGCTGCCAAGGCTATGGAAGCCTCTTGAGTTCATGGACTCTGAACTTATTTAGACAAGGCCCTAGTCAAAGTGGAAGTTCTCTCCTCCCTTCAGAGAAAGGTACCTCCTTCTTTGATGACCTGTTCTTTCCACTGGGATCTCACTCGTGGAGATCTTTCATTTAGGTTTTTTTTTTTTTTTTTTTTTTTTTTTTTTTTTTTGCCAGAGTGTCTTGGCTTTCCATGCCTAAAATACTCTCATGGGCTTTTCAGCTGGATCCGAGTGCCTTAAGGGCTGATTCTGAGGCCAGAGTGCTGTTTAGGACATCTGCCCTTCTATGAGTCTGCTGTGTATCCTGCTTCCCATGTTGAATCATTCTCTCCCTTTTTTATTCTATCAGTTAGTGTTTGCAGACACTAGTCTTGTTTATGTGATCCCTTTGACTCTTAATCCTATCATAATGAACAATTGTGACCTGAAACTGATCACTTGGACTAGTGAGATGGCATTGGTACATGGAACCTTGATGGTATTGAATTGGAATCCCTGGCACGTTTCTGACTCAACAGTTTGGGGCAAGTCAAATTGAGCATGTCCCAAATTGTACATCTTTTCCCTCTCTTATTACCACTCTTATATTTAACAGGGATCACGTTTCAGTTAAATTTAAACACCTAAGAATAATTGTGTGTTAATTAAAGAGTTCAAGCAATAGTATTAAGTAGATCGGAAAAAAAAAAAACACAAAAAGGAATAAAATAGCAAGTTGTTCCTCGATAGTCAGGACAAGGGCTGATCAAGTCATTGTTTCTCCTAGTGTCCATTTCACTTCAACAGGGTTCCTTTTAGGGGCTCAGTTAGATGTCACCAATCAGGGAGAATATATGATATTTGTCCCTTTGGGACTGGCTTATTTCACTCAGCATGATGGTTTCCAGATTCCTCCATTTTGTTGAAAATGACTGGATTGTTCATTGTTTTTTTACTGCTGTATAGTATTCTATAGAGTACATATCCCATCATTTCTTTATCCAGTCTTCCCTTGATGGGCATTTAGGTTGATTCCAGGTCTTAGCTGTTGTGAATTGAGCTTCAATAAACATTAAGGTGCAGACAGCTTTCTTGTTTACCAGTTGAGTTTCCTTTGGGTAAATTCCAAGGAGTGCCATGGGTGGATTGTATGGTAGGGTTATATTCAGGTTTCTGAGGAATCTCCAAACTGACTTCCATAGTGGCTTGACCAGTTTGTATTCCCACCAACAGTGGCTTAGTGTCCCTTTTTCCTTACATACTCGCCAGCATCTATTGTTGGTAGATTTCTGTATGTAAGCCATTCTAACCGGGGTGAGGTGAAACCTCATTGTGGTTTTTATTTCCATTTCCCTGATGGCTAGTTATCCTGAACATTTTTTCATGTGTCTGTTGGCCATTTGGATTTCCTCTTTTGAAAAATGTCTATTGAGGTCCTTGGGCCATCTCTTAAGTGGATTGTTTGTTTTGTTGTTGTGGAGTTTCTTGATCTCTTTGTAGATTCTAGTTATTAATCCTTTATCTGTTGCATAGTTTGAAAATATTTTTTCCATTTTTTCCCACTTTCCTTACTTTGTTTTTCAGTACAGAAACTTGTCAATTTAATGTATGGGAAAATCTTCCATGCTCATGGATTGGAAGAATCAATATCATTAAAATGTCCATTCTCCCAAAAGCAATTTATAGATTCAATGTGATACCAATCAAAATACCAAAGACATTCTTCTCAGATCTAGAAAAAATGATGCTGAAATTCATATGGAGGCACAGGAGACCTCAAATAGCTAAAGCAAACTTGTACAACAAAAACAAAGTCGGAAGCATCAAAATACCAGATTTCAGGACATACTACAGGGAAGTTGTAATCAAAACAGCATGGTACTGGTACAGAAACAGATGGAAAGACCAATGGAACAGAATAGAAACTCCAGAAATCAATCCAAACATCTACAGCCACTTATATTTGATCAAGGATCTAAAACCAATTCCTGGAGTAAGGACAGTCTATTCAATAAATGGTGCTGGGAAAACTGGATTTCCATGTACAGAAGCATGAAGCAAGACCCCTACCCTACCACCTTACACAAAAATCCACTCAACATGGATTAAAAACCTAAATCTATGACTCGACACCATCAAATTATTAGAGAACATTGGAGAAACCCTGTAAGGTATAGGCAATGGCAAAGACTTTTTGTAAAAGACCCTGGAGGCACAGGCAGTCAAAGCCAAAATTAACTATCGGGATTGCATCAAATTGAGAAGTTTCTGTACTGCAAAAGAAACAATCAGGAAAGTGAAGAGGCAACCAACAGGATGGGAAAAAATATCTGCGAACTATGCAACCGATAAAGGTTTAATAACCAGAATCTACAAAGAGATCAAGAAACTCCACAACAAAACAAATGACGCACTTAAGAGATGGCCCAAGGACCTCAAGAGACATTTTTCAAAAGAGGAAATCCTTCTTTGAAGACCTGATCCTGTTCTTTCCACTAGGATCTCACTCACAGAGATCTTTCATTTAGTTGTTGTTGTTGTTGTGTTTTTTTTTTTTTTTTGCCAGAGTGTCTTGGCTTTCCATGCCTGAAATACTCTCATGGGCTTTTCAGCCAGATTGGAATGCCTTTAGGGCTGATGCTGAGGCCAGAGTGCTGTTTAGGACATCCGCCATTCTATGAGTCTGCTGAGTATCTCGATTCCCATGTTGGATCACTCTCCCCTTTATTTATTCTATCGGTTAGTGTTAGCAGGTACTAGACTTGTTTATGTGCTCCCTTTGACTCTTAGTCCTTTCATTATCAATTCCCAACTTGACTCTCACTGGGATTAAACATGACAATAGTTCTGATCTGATTTCATCATCATTTAAAAAATCATCATTTTGATCAATTGTGAACTGAAATTGATCACTTGGACTAGTGAGATGGCATTGGTACATGCCACCTTGATGGGATTAAATTGAAGTCCCCTGGTATGTTTCTAACTCTACCATTAGGGGCAAGTCAGCTTGAGCATGTCCCTAATTGTACATCTCTTCCCTCTCTTATCCCCACTCTTATGTTTAACAGGAATCACATTTCAGTTAAATTTCAACACTTAAGAATAACTGTGTATCAATTACAGAATTAAACCAGTCATATTAAGTAGAACAGACAAAAAAAACTACTAAGAGGGATAATGTATTAAGTTGTTCATTAACAGTCAGGGCTATGCTGATCAGGTCACCGTTTCTCATAGTGTCCATTTCACTTCACCAGGTTTCCTTTTTGGTGTTCAGTCAGTTGTCACCGATCAGGGAAAACATATGGTATTTGTCCCTTTGGGACTGGCTTATTTCACTCAGCATGATGTGTTCCAGATTCCTCCATGTTGTTGCAAATGACTGGATTTCGTTGTTTCTTACTGCGGTATAGTATTCTAAAGAGTACATATCCCATAATTTCTTTATCCAGTCTACCGTTGATGTGCATTTAGGTTGGTTCCAGGTCTTGGCTATTGTGAATTGTGCTGCAATAAACATTAGGGTGCAGACCGCTTTTTTGTTTGACAATTTCTGTCCTTAATGTGTTGTCCAATGTGAATTAATGCTATAATTATTACTGAAACAGTATTTTACACTTTATGTTCTGTGTGTTTGCATACTGTTAAAATCTTTACTTAATATATGCTAAATTGATCTTCTGTATATAAAGATAATTGAAAATGAATCTTGATGTGAATGGAAATTGAGAGGGAGTGGTAGTTGGAGGGTGGCGGGTGGGAGGGAAGTTATGGGGGGGAAAAGCCATTGTAATCCATTAGCTGTACTTTGGAAATTTATATTCATTAAATAAAAGTTAAAAAAAGAAACTTGTCAATTTAATGTAATCCCAGTTGTTAATTTTGGCTTTGACTGCCTGTGCCTCCGGGGTCTTTTCCTAGAAGTCTTTGCCTGTGCCTATACCTTGCAGAGTTTCTCTGATGTTCTCTAATAATTTGTTGGTGTTAGATTGAAGATTTGCATTCTATTGGGCAGAATTTTATTGAGGATTTTTGTGACTGTGTTCATCAGGGAAATTGGTCTGTAATTCTCTTTCTCTGCTGTGTCTTTTTCAGGTTTAGGAATTAAGGTGTTGCTGGCTTCACAGAAAGAATTTTGGAGGATTCTCTCTTTTTTGATTGTTCTGAATAGTTTGACAAGAATTGGAGTTAGTTCTTATTTAAATGTCTGGTAGAATTCAGCAGTGAATCCATCTAGTCCTGGGTTTTTCTTTGTTGGGAGGGCCTTTATTACTGATTCAATTTCTGTCTCAGTTATGGGTCTGTTTAGGTTTTCTATGTCTTCATGGTTCAATTTAGGTAGGTTGTATATAATCTATCCATTTTTGATAGATTTCCCTGTTTGATGGCATACATCTCTGTAATAATTTCTGATGACTCTTTTTGTTTCTGTAGTGTCTGTTGTTACATTTCCTTTTTCAACTCTGATTTTATTGATTTGAGTCTTTTCTCTTTTTAGTAGGTTGGGACAATGGTGTGTCAATTTTGTTTATTTTTTCAAAAAACCAACTCTGTTTTGCTGATCCTTTGTAATGTTTTTTTGTATTGAATTCCATTGATTTCTTCTCTGATTTTAATTATTTCTCTTCTCCTACTAGATTTGGGTCTGGTTTGCTGCAGTTTTTCTAGATCCTTGAGATGCATTGATAGCTCATTTATTTGGTTTCTTTCCCATTTCTTGATGTAGGCACCTATTGCTATAAACTTTCCTCTTAACACTGCTTTTGCTCTATCCCATAAGTTTTGATATGTTGTGTTGTTATCTTCATTTACTTCCAGAAAGTTTTTGATTTCTCTTTTGATTTCTTCTATGACCCACTGTTCATTCAGGAGGATGTTGTTCAATCTACATGTGTTCGCATATACTCTACAGATTCCTGAGTTGCTAATTTCCAGCTTCATTCCACTGTGGTCTGAGAAGATGAATGGTATAATTTCAATTGTTTTGAATTTGCTGAGACTTGCTTTATGGCCTAGTATGTGGTCAATCCTAGAGTAGGTTCCTTGTACTGATGAAAAGAGATGTGTATTCTTTAAGTGTAGGATGAAAAGTTTTGTAGATATCTGTTAGATCCATTTGGACTATAGTGTCCAAACTGTTTCCTTGTTGATCTTCAGTCCTGTTGATCTATTTCTGAGAGTGGAGTATTGAAGTCCCGCATTACTGTTGTATTGGAGTCTAAGTCTCCCTTTAAGTCCCTTAACAAATCTTTTAAATAAACAAGTGCCCTGTAATTAATTGCATATACACTTATAATAGTTGCATCTTCCTGTTGAATTGATCCCTTAATCATTATATAGTGCCCCTCTTTGTCTCTCTTAACAGTTTTTGTGTTGAAGTTTATTTTGTCTTATATTAAGATGGCTACGCTAGATCTCTTTTGTTTTCTGTTGGCATGGAATCTTTTTTCCAACCTTTCACTTTCAGTCTGCATGCATCTTTGTTGGAAAGATGTATTTCTTGTAAGCATCAAATAGATGGGTTTTGTTTTTTAATACATTCAGCCAGTCTGTGTCTTTTAACTTGTGTTGAGGCCGTTTACATTCAGTGTGACTATTGATAAGTAGTAACTTTGCCCTGCCATTTTCCCAAAGATATTTCTAATATGTGCTGTGAATTTCCTCTGATCTTTTACTGGGAGATTTTTTTCCTTTACCTTCTTTCATATTGATGGCCGTGTTTCTGTCTTTCTGTGTTTAAACATCTTTAAGCATCTTTTGCAGGCCTGTTCAAGTGGTGACAAATTCCTTCAATTTCTCTTTGCTATGAAAGGTCTTTATTTCTCCTTCATTCACAAATGAGAGCTTTGTATGATATAATTTAAATAATATTTATTATAGCCTTATATTCTATTTACTGTATTTCTTGCCTTTTATCAAGGGATAGATTCTGAAGGCATCATGCAGATGTCTTTTATTCAAAATTGTGCTTGTATTTCTCTGCCCAGATCTTACTGATTTCCCAGGAGTCTTGAGCCTTCTCCCCTAGTTCTTGTCATCTCCCTTAATACCTTTTTCTTTCATCTTCTGCCTTTCTTTGTCCTAGGTCCCTTGCCTAATTCTACTTCTTTTCTTTGGGGTTAATGTAATGATAGAAAGCATGTTGCTGAGAATCTGGCATCACTCTTTTTTAATGGTACTCTTTTTAAGAGGATTTAAATTGTGTGCATTGAGCTTATGATAAGATAACCATGTATGCAAAGACGATCAGAATTAACCACAAGAAATAAGGGAATGGGTAGTTTTCTGGCCACTAAAGGAGAAAATCAAATAAAGTTTTTACCTTCAAACATAGATACTTAAATTTCAACTTTATTAAAGAGTTAAATGTGTAAGAAAATGAATTAGTAAAAGAATAAGGTTGAATGTTGAGTAATTTTTGGAATATGCAACCATTTTTTGAGTATGAAGTCAAAAACAGAAATAATAGAGAACATAATTGATAAAAATGATACAGCAACAAGAAACATAAAACCTTCCAGTCATCAAAATATCAAACATAAAAACAGTTCCTTTTTTAACATTTTCTTTCATTGGGTTTTGGCAGTACTTAAGGGACTTCTGGACTTTGGGCTTTTTAGGATCAGTTTCGTGAGTATTTGATGTGTATAGTCAATCATACAAGTCCCAGTTCTCAGAAGGACCCTTTACTTGGGTCCTTAATGCTCTTCTGTTGTCATCTTGAGATTCTTACCTTTTGAATAAGCAACACCCTACATTTTTATTTTGTACTGGGCTTCACAAGTTGTGCAGGCAGTCCTGAGGTACTGGAATCATTCTAGATCCTTCCTGATCCCTGTGAGTCTTTTTATATCAAATCCTCTTGTAGGCATTCACCTTCTCCGTGAAGTTGAATTTAGAGGTCAACATAGGCTGCCCTTTACATGTATCATAGTTTGGCAGTGCACCATATACTGTGGCATTCATTCATTCATGTCCTTCATTGATGTCATATTTAACAATCAATCCTTTGTGCCAAGCCCTATGCTACACAAGGGATGCAATGGTGAGCAAGATGCATGTTCTGGAGGTTCTTTGATTGGTGCTTCAGAGGAGGAGTGGGTCTAAATTAAAAGACCACCATATCATGTGGTGATAACTACAGACTGTGGAGAAACACAGAGCACAGGCCCATGATGGCCTAAGAAAAGAGGTAAGGAGGATTTTTAAAGAGAATTGATATCCAGACTAAGACCTAAAGTAAGGAAAGAGATGGAGTTGAGAGACATAGCCTGGAAATGGCATTCAGGCAAAGGAAACAGTATGTTTTCCTGCTTTTCTTTCATCAACACAAAAACTTGACCAGCACTGGGAATTAGTCATGTCTGGGCTCAGGTGTGAATGGCACAACTAGATGGCTTTTGCTTAGGAGGTTTAAAGCCATCAGAAGTTGTATACTATTGTATTTTCTTTTTTGGATGAGTTAAACTACATGTTGTTTGATGTCTGAATGAAAGGAGAAATATCCAATGCGCGTCTTACCTCTAAGATACCTGATCATCCCCTTGATGCTTGGAAAACCCTACTCCAATTCCAGTAAGATTTGTGTGAGCCCTTGAAGAGCCAGACACGATTTTTAGCTTGCAGGCCACAGAAAAACCATGTTGTTCCAGATTAATTCCATGAGCCACTTTTTCCTGAGTTGTGATCTAGTTAAGCTCTTTCAGGCCCCAGATCCTTTGTTTGCATTTGCTTTTCCTTTGTCTAGAAAACTTTCCCTCAACCCCTTTCTGTTCTAGGCCTTTCTTCACCCTTAGTAAATCCTTCATGCTCTACAGATTAGGGAAGAAATTTATTTGCTGGTGCTGTTTCTCTGTAACATCCTTGGGAATTCCCTGTTAAGTTATAGATCATACTTTAAGGGCACTATTTATATTTGCTTTATTTTTAAGTCTCCTTATATTTGGGATACTTAATGAAAGTAAAGTTCAGACCTGCCTTTTAAAAACAGGCCGTTGCCGTGGCTCACTAGGCTAATCCTCCACCTTGTGGCACCGGCATACCGGGTTCTAGTCCCGGTCGGGGCGCCAGATTCTGTCCCAGTTGCCCCTCTTCCAGGCCAGCTCTCTGCTGTGGCCAGGGAGTGCAGTGGAGGATGGCCCAAGTACTTGGGCCCTGCACCCCATGGGAGACCAGGATAAGTACCTGGCTCCTGCCATCGGATCAGCGCGATGCACCGGCCACAGTGCGCTGGCTGCGGCGGCCATTGGAGGGTGAACCAATGGCAAAGGAAGACCTTTCTCTCTGTCTCTCTCTCTCTCACTGTCCACTCTGCCTGTCAAAAAAAAAAAAAAAAAAAAAAAAAGAAAAACAGTTCAAGCAAAGCTCCAAGATTACTACTTGGTTGAGAATAGCTACTCCACAGGTATTTGTTGAATGTATTTGTGAGTAAGTGAAATATTACGATCACCATTTCACATGCAATGACATTGAAACATAGTTAGTTGATCCTAATCACAAAGAGCTATAAGATGAAAAAACAAAAACAGCTTTCTAGCTAACCACACTGGCTTGGTTAAATATTAAAAATGAATGGTTAGAGGGGCTGGCACTGTGATGCAGCGAGTTAACGCTCTGCCTGACATGCCGGCATCCCATTTGGGCACCGGTTCTAGTCCTGGCTGCTGCTCTTCCAATCCAGCTCTCTGCTATGGCCTGGGATAGTAGTAGAAGACAGTCGAAGTACTTGGGCCCATGCACCTACATGGGAGATTTGAAAGAAACTGCTGGCTCGTGGCTTTGGATTGACGCAGCTTCGGCCATTGCAGCCATCTGGGGAGTGAACCAGCAAATGGAAGACCTTTCTCTCTGTCTCTACCTGTCTCTGTAACTCTGTCTTTCAAATAAATAAAATAAATCTTTAAAAAAATGACTGGTTAGAAATGTAACAAATTGGGGCTGGCATTGTGGTACAGCAGGTCAAGCTGCTGCTTGTGTTTCTGGCATCCTGGCCGATTCGAGTCTTGGCTGCTACACTTCTGATTCAGCTCTCTGCCGGTGCATCTGGGAGAGCAGTCCTTGGGACCTTGTACCAATGTGGAGACCCAGAAGAAACTGCTGGCTCCTGGCTTCAGCCTGGCCCAGCCACAGCCATTGCAGCCATTTGGGGAATGAACCAGTTGATAGAAGATCTGTCTCTCCTTCTCTCTCTGTGACTCTGGCTTTAAGAAAAATTAATTAATCAATCATTAAAACAAGAAATTGGACAAAAATATAAGTTACATAGGCTTTCTGTAAGCCTACACCACTCATGAAGATTCTATTTGCTTCATTTACTCTTATTCTCATGGGTCATGCAGTGTAATAGGGAAGGTCAGACAACCAAAAAGAAATAAATGGAACAGTCCAAGGAAGGGTATTACAGGTACAAAGATTGTGTAAGGTATAGGCTTCTATGGTGAGATGGGGGCAGAGAGAAGGTCAGGGTCAGTTGCTAAGGGGGAGTCCTTGAGGCTCTTGACACTCCAGAGGTACCTACATGGATATTGCTTAGCCAATGCAAAGTGAACCATAATCTGAAAAGCAGGTATTAAGGGACACTCATAAACTCTTTCTCAGATAATGTTTTCCCAAATCTATTATGTTAGTAGTAGCAGGAATGTTGACAACTGTTTGGCAATGGTAGTGGTCAGAGAGCCTTTCTAGGCAGGGAGTTTTAGCAGATGCTTAGAGAGTTAGAGAAGTGACTTAACGATTAATTAGAAAGGACTCCAAGGGTTTGAAACAGTCTAATGTTTCTACTGGTCTACAATTTGGGACAGTCTCTTAACTCATCAGTGAGTATTTATTGAATGCCTACTATGTGCCAAGAAAGTCAAGTAGGGACTCCATTTCTGGTGGCAGAACTTTTAACTTTTTTATGTTTTTAACTTTTTTTTTCTGTTTTATATGTCTCAAATTTAGCAGAAATCTTATTTATAGGTAAAAGTAATTCTATCCCTGTGCTTGTTCACTCTTCATCCACCTTCTACTAAATAGCACACAGCAGCCGGGCTGAGCCTTTCTGAATACCATGAAATAAGTTATACAGTTTGATACTGTTTTGTGGTTCTATTCATTGTTGCTCCTTACTACAATGCATATAATTAGCTTGGACAATGCTCCCAGTCCCCTCTTTGAAGAGGGTCTGTGTGGCTTATGGCAATTTCTCTAACTCTGGTGTAATAGGTTAGATGGGAGATGATCTCTCTCTTGCCCTTCTTTCCTTTTCATTTTGTTTCTTCTTCTAGTGTAGACATATATTAAAGTGATAATTTATACCCAGTCTTGATTTACATTGTGATGGGCCTTTTAAACATTCTATATGCCTTTTAGCGGGACCATAGACACCTTTGAGAATGTGATCAAAGCTATGAACCCTTACCCCAGATAAGTGTACTTTTGCATATAATTCAGCATCAATTATAGGGTTTCCAAAGATTTAGCTCACCTACAGATATTTGCCTATAATACATGAAGACCTTAGATTTTCAGTGCCACAGTAACCCTATAGATTATTGAATTCACTAGTTTCCAAAAATATTATTTTTTAAAGATTTTATTTATTTATTTGAGAGGCAGTTACAGACAGTGAGAGGGCGAGACAGAGAGAAAAGACTTCCTTCCATTGGTTCATTCTCCAGATGGCTGCAACGGCTTGAGCTGCGCTGATCCAAAGCCAGGAGCCGGGTCCCTTCTGGTATCCCATGAGGGTGCAGGGACCCAAGCACTTGAGCCATCCTCCACTGCTTTCCCAGGCCATAGCAGAGAGCTGAATTGGAAGAGGGGCAGCCAGATCTAGAACCGGCATCCATATGGGATGCTGGTGCCGCAGGCAGAGGATTATCCTCCTGTGCCACAGAGGCAGTCCATAGTTTCCAAAATTATTGTAACCACAGAATCCTCTGCTTGAAAGCAAGGGAGAACATGAAGAAAACCCAACCATACCCACCCCCAAAATGCTCTTGAGGAGGTCCTGAAGAAGACAGCTTGAATGTTCTTGAATGCTCGTGATTTAGTGCTGTCCCTTCATTTTTTTTATTTGAGATAATTTTTTAAAGATTTATTTATTTACTTGAAAGTCAGAGTTACTCAGAGCAAGAAGAGGCAGAAAGAGAGAAAGAGAGAGGTCTTCCATCCGATGGTTCACTCCCCAATTGGCCACAAAGGCAGGAGCTGCGCCGATTCCAAGCCAGGAGCCAGGAGCTTCCTCCAGGTCTCCCACACAGATGCAGGGGCCCAAGCACTTGGGACATCTTCTTCTGCTTCCCCAGGCCATAGAAGAGAGCTGGATCAGAAGTGGAGTAGCCAGGTCTCGAACCAGTGCCCATATGTGATGCTGGCACTTCAGACCAGGGCATTAACCCGCTACACCGAAGTGCTGGCCCCATTTGAGATAATTAACTTAAAGACAGTGGAGGTGACCAGTACAAGGTCATGCATCCTGTCAGGGGCAGAGCTGAAACTGAAGTCCATTTTCTTGAGTTTCAGGCCAAATCTCAGTCATCTTTTATTTCTCTTCTAATGTAAACCTCCTACCACCCATACTATATTTGTTAGCCATCACAAAACACACCGAATACTGGAGTAAGGGAAAAGGTTTATTGGGGAACACCCAGCAGACCGGAAGGGTGGGGCGGCGAAGGAAAAAAAGAGAGAAAGTATAAGAGTGAGAGCCAGAGGAGAGGAGCTAGTGAGGAGAGAAGATAGAGCAGGCAAGGAAGCAGGGAAGCAAGATCAGCAAATCCCATTAGGATGTGGGTGGAGCTTGACAACAGAGGTTGGGCCTTGTGGTCATCTGGCTTCCAGCAATGGTGGTGGAACCAGGGGTATAGAATGTAAATCAAGGTACAGATCGCGCCACAGATAAGACTGCACCAGTTTCCTAACAATATTAGCTTCACAAAGAACCTGGACACAGCTCATTTGAAATCCATAATTATATATGATCCCTGTCATTGGAGCAGCAGGTAAAGGAAATGCAATTTACTTATATGTTGTCCCCGCATTCTCATTTCTGCCAGCTCTCATGTCTTTGTAACGTGCCTCCATTTTAAACCTGTACTTTATTTAAATAAACACCATGGTCCAAAGCATTCTCTTTGTCCTCGACAAAGTCTCATCCTGTTGGCTTTCTACAAACACACTCTCTGTGCATAATTCTTGAAGAAACGGCATCTGGCCATGTCCCTGGCATTGTGCCTGCTTGATGACAGGCTGCTGGCTAGACAATCCAGGCTATTATTGGGCTGGTCTCCACCCCAATCTTTCAACCAACTTTGTCACTGTCAGGAAACCTGACTGAGCCCTAGCCGCAGTATTTACATGTTATTGGCCTGACTATGGGCATGTCAGGCCTAGTCTTCTCTGGTTTCCCTTTGCTGTATTATGTCCAGGTGGGGAACACTGCTTCAGTATGGCGGGGGGGGGGGGGAGAGAGAGAGAGAGAGAGAGAGAGAGAATATGAATCAAATTCAAGGTAGCACAAAGGCAATTCACAGACAAATTTGTTGGCAACAGAGGCAAGGTCCTTTCTAGACTTCCTGGGTTTAAGAATGATGTTTCTTTTGGTGTGTTTCTCTGTGTTACATCAGAAGCAATGAGAATTTGTCTACCAGGCTGGAGATTTGCTTACACATAACTTCAGCTTACTGGGAGAGTGAAAACAAATGAAAGATTTCTAGGACAGGGGTTCTAAATGAGGAGAATAGTACAGTATGGTGGTTAAGTGTGCACATTTTGGATCCATAATCATAATCCAAAGTGCACACACTTTGGATCCAGTTAGTTATGAATTTGAATCATTACTACCTGTATGACCTTAACCAAGTTAGTTCAGTTAGTTCATTCTTCTTGGGCCTCCTTTCCTTTATCAAAATGGAGAAAATAATAGCCAGGTTTAGTAAAGTGTTTTGAGGAATAATAGAGAGACTAACAAATGTTTGCTTCCTTTGCCTGTCCTCATGAGAACTGCAAAGCAGACTGTGTATTCTGAGTGTTGTATTCACCATCAATTGTCAGTATCCATACCGAATGGAGAGAACACAGACAACGCTGCAGGAAATGCTGGGAATGAGAACACCTGTTTACCACTATTATGTAAATAATTATTTAGTTTCCTCCTTTCTCTTTTGTCTTATTTTCCACATAATGGAGTGATGAGTTTGCACTTGAGCAGTTGTTCTGTATGCGGATCCCATACTTGAGTATTTTAAAATCATCATAAGACTTTTTAAGTGAAGATGCTCCGGTGCTGTTCCTAGTCTGAGGAGCTCTAGGGTGTGGTCACAGCATCTTTTTTATATTGCTAGTCCCCCAGGTGAATCTGATGAGTGTGGGAGCCACTGATCCAAGCTGAGTTCTAAAGGATTTCCCTTCCTTTCTTCTGTCTTAGAAGAACTTCTTACTCTTATGCAATTGTCTCCCCATTAATCAGCACCCCCCCATTTCCTGTACCACTCAAACATGTTGATTTCCACACAGAAAAGATGAGGGCATTTACACTTTTTCTAGACAGCCAAAATAAGCTTTTTTCTCCATAGAAATTTTGTTTCTCCTTTCGTGGTTTGATGTAAGATTCCAGGGGTTATACAGAAGAGGGTGAGTTTTGAGGGCTCTCTTCCCTATTGGTTTCCCCAACTGATCTCTCAACATCACTTAATAAATGCATGTATTCTCTGTTGTGACTGAAGCCTAAGTAATCAAGCTTAACAATACATGTATTAGAGTAGAACTATTTTAGGGTAGATCATGGTAATGGCTATTGAGCATCTTCAAAGTGACACTTTTTACCTGTATATCTATAATCCTTATGGTAATCCTTGAGATAAGTATTATTTTTTAACTTTTATTTAATGAATATGAATATGAGATAAAACAAAAATGGAACTTGAATATGTGAAAATATTACTTTATTGTGAGCCTCACTTCTATCATCTGTATTATAGGTTTAAATGAATCCTGGAGTCACTGAGCACTTATTCCTCATGTAGGATCTCTGTCCTTAATGTATTGTGCAATGTGAATTAACAGTAAAATTACTACTCAAACAGTACTCTATACTTTGTGTGTCTGTGTGGGTGTAGTCTGTTGAAATCTTTACTTAATATATACTAAACTGATCTTCTGTATATAAAGATAATTGAAAATGAATCGATGTGAATGGAATGGGAGAGGGAGTGGAAGATGGGAGGGTTGCGGGTGGGAGGGAAGTTATTGGGAGGGGGAGCCACTATAATCCATAAGCTGTACTTTGGAAATTTATATTTGTCAAATAAAAGTTAAAAAAATGAATCCTGGAGAATGTCTTCTAAGTGTCTTGTGTAATATGATTACACTATTTGACACACAGTTGGCCCTCAGGAATGGTACTTACAGGTTAACCTCATACTTGTAGAGGCTTTTATAATTGCTTTTATATGCAACAGCAAACTAAGGTAGTATATTGAATTAAAAATGACTTTTATATTAAAAAAGTGAAGGATAGTTATTGGGTTTTAAATATTTTTGATGGATTTCTCCTCTACATTCTGGAATTTAATTCACAGAATCTATCTGATATGTGAGGTCATTTTCCAGATAGCTCACTGATTCAATGCATTTCTGAATCATAGAGGAAGATCCCTGGCTATCTGTCATGAATTGATGGAAACACACATTTGAATGACTCCATGTAATGGAGAATAATGTGGTATTTGATGCATACAGTTCCTCATTTAACATATTCCTGTTATGATGGGGAAAGAAGGGAGAGGATTAGGCACATAAATTGTTTCTGCTGCTACTGTGGCTGCTGTTTTCTGGGTTATTATACAGACCAAAGCATGAAAATCTGTCTACAGAGCATTCCACTTGCCTGTTAAAGGCATCAAAGACTTTAATCAAATTTATGGAAATACAATAGACTGAAGTTTTCCAATGGGAATCATTCTATGCAAATCATACTCAGATGTCACCCTACCTATAAACCCTTACGATTTTTCTGAGCACAGTAAATCATTTATTGTTTTCCAGATAATCCCCATGTTTTATAATGCATGCATCTTTATTCATACTGTTCGAACTTATCAACTTAATAATCCTTTCTTCTGGTATCTACCTGCTAAAAATATATATGAGTTGAATAATGCTCCCTCAATGGAATCTCAGAATGTTACTTTATTTGGAAATAAGACTTTTTGATGTAATTATTTAAGATGCAATCATGCTGGGTTAGAATGGGTCCTAATCTTGCTATCCTTATAGGTGGTCATGTGATATCACAAAGTCAAAGACACACCATCCCACTCCTTGGAATTTACCCAAAGGAAATTAAATTGGCATACAAAAAAAATGGTCTGCACCTTATTGTTTATTGCAGCTCAATTCACAATAGCTAAGACCTGGAATCAACCTAAATGCCCATCAACAGTAGAATGGATAAAGAATTTATGGGATATGTACTCTATAGAATACTATACAGCAGTAACAAACAATAAAATCCGGGCATTTGCAACAAAATGGAGGAATCTGGAAAACATTATGCTGAGTGAAATAAGCCAGTCCCAAAGGTACAGATACCATATGTTCTCCGTGATCGGTGACAACTAACCGAGCACCAAAAAGGAAACCTGTTAAAGTGAAATGAACACAATGAGAAACGGTGACTTGATCAGCCCTTACCCTGACTGTTGATGAACAACTTAATATATTATCCCTCTTAGTATTTTTTTTGTTTGTTCTACTTTAATACTTTAGTTGAATTTTGTAATTAATACACAGTTATTCGTAAGTGTTGAAACTGAACTGAAAAGTGATCCCTGTTAAATATAAGAGTGGGAATAAGAGAGGGAAAAGATGTACAGTTTGGGACATGCTCAAGCTGACTTGCCCCAAACGGTAGAGTTAGAAACATACCAGGGGATTCCAATTCAATCCCATCAAGATTGCATGTACCAATACCATCTCACTAGTCCAAGTGATCAATTTCTGTTCACAATTGATCATAATGATAGGACTAAGAACCAAAGGGATCACATAAACAAAAATAGTGTCTGCAAATACTAACTGATAGAATAAAAAAGGGAGAGAACGATCCAACATGGGAAGTGAGATACACAGCAGACCCATAGAATGACAGATGTCCTAAACAGCACTCTGGCCTCAGAATCAGCCCTTAAGGCATGCGGATCTGACTGAAAAGCCCATGAGAGTATTTCAGGCATGGAAAGCTAAGACACTCTGGGGGAAAAAAATGACCTAAATGAAAGATCTCTGCGAGTGAGATCCCAGTGGAAAGAATGGGTCATCAAAGAAGGAGGTACCTTTCTCTGAAGGGAGGAGAGAACTTCCACTTTGACCATGGCCTAGTCTAAATATGATCAGAGTCGGTGAACTCAAAAGGCTTCCATAGCCTTGGCAACTTATGACAAGAGCCTAGGGTGATTACTGATGCCATAAACAAGAGTGTCAAATTGTTAAGTCAACCACAGGAGTCACTGTGCACTTACTCCTCATGTAGGATCTCTGTCCTTAATGTGCTGTACGTTGTGATTTAATGCTATAACTAGTTGTGGGGAGCAACCCGGACTGGACTGAGTTACTGGAATTAAGACTTATTCTATGCATCTGCTCTCCCACAATATGGCGCTGGGAGAGAAGAAAACAGCTTCTACGCAGCTGCCTCCAGTTCAACCAATAAACTGTAGGACCTGCTCCTGATTGGAGGAGAGCAGCGTACTCGGCGTGTGGGTAGCAGAGTTGGTATTGGTGGAAGAGGACTATAAAGGAGGAGAGAGACAATATGCACCAGGAACATCTGAGGAACATCTATCTGAAGGAACACCTGTGCAGCCCCCGAGAGAGCCGGCCGGTGGTATGCCGCTCCCCCGCGGAAGTGGGGAATGTGGCAGGGGGAACCGCCCTTCCACGGAGGTGGAAGGGTCGGTAGCCAACCCGGGAAGAACCAGCAGCAAACCTGGGGAGGGCCGAGCAGACGAAAGAACAGCGCAGGGTCCTGTGTCGTTCCTCCATGAAGAGGGGGAGCGACATAATGGTGCCGTGACTCGGATATGAAGCCTATGCAGGGTCCAGTGTCACTCCTCCACGAAGAGGGGGAGCGACAACTAGTACTCAAACAGTATTTTTCACTTTATGTTTCTGTGTGAGTGCAAACTGTTGAAATCTTTACTTAATATATGCTAAACTGATCTTCTGTATATAAAGAGAATTGAAAATGAATCTTGATGTGAATGGAAGAGGAGAAGGAGCGGGAAAGGGGAGGGTTGCGGGTGGGAGGGAAGTTATGGGCGGGGGGAAGCCATTGTAATCCATAAGCTGTACTTTGGAAATTTATATTCATTAAATGAAAGTTAAAAAAAAGACTATGTGATGAAACAGGCAGCGATTAGAGTGATGCAGCTCCAAGACAAGGAGTACCAAAGGTTGTAGGCAATTCCTGGAAGTTAAGAGTAGGAAAGTAAAGATTCTTCTCCAGTGCTTTCAGAAGAAGAAAGTCCCTGTCAACATATTGATTTTGGACTTCTAGGCTCCAGAACCACACAAGAATAATTTTTAGGGTTTTTAATGGCCTAGTTTATGGTAATTTGTTATAGCAGCAGTAGGAAATTATTACACCCCTTTTCATGGTCAGGCTCAAATATGGTATCTTCCCAGTTTCCTTTAACTAGAAGTAATTTTTCGTTCTTGACCTATGAAGCTGTGCCAAAGTAGAAAGATCACAAACTTGCTTGCTAGGAAAAACTTGGCTCTGCTCCTGGCCCAGCCACTGACTGAATTTCGTCACCTGTACAACAGAAATAATAATGCCTACTTATAGGATTGTTAGGACAATACATATGACTTTCTTTACCTGTCTTGATTTACCTATTGTGTAATCTCATTGCAATAATTTTCTAATAGGAGTATTAGTTCTGTTGTTACAATTTCAGGGAGTAAATGCAGGGGTGGAGACCATCTGACCCACAGGCCATATAAGGCCCACAAAATCATCTGGTCTGCCCTAAAAAGGCAACTGCAGGCAGGACTCGAATTTCAATAAATATATAGCAGGCTATTTTTTAAATTGGCCCAAAATGATATTATAGGTACCCAAATGGCAATGGCAAATAAAAGGTTCCCCACTACTGATTTATGCACTATAAAACAGTATGGAGTACCTATCAATTGTAGAGAAACAGTGTGAAAATAGAGGGTATCAGAAATTCAGTTTTCTATGCTAGAAATTTTATCTATAAACTAGGAGACAGGGTTATAAAGAAGTGGGAAAGTCACAGTTTAGTTTCTGAACTCTAGAGTTGTAAGATCCTCATTTTACCTTAATTACTTCATTAAAGGTCCTAACTCCAAATACAGTCAACTTCTGAATTACTAAAGTTTAGGACTTCAATATTTGGATTTTGGGCCACCACAATTCAGTCTACAATAGCCCTTTTGGTAGCTTGTGATGAGGAAAAATGGCTTTGTCATTACTTTGAGGTGGATTTATTATTCTATTTTAGTCCTCCAAATATCATATCCTCTGAGGGTTGAGACTTTCACTTCATGTACATAGAAATTACTCAAACATAATTCACAGGTTTTCCTCATCATAGATCAGACAATGAATTAGTTAACATATGATGAACACCTACCATGTACCAGGCACTATAATAGGAATTTTAATTTATTCCTCTCAATCATTCAGCAAAATAAATACATTTACCTCAATTTTCCAGCTGAGGAAATTGAGATTCAGAGAGGCCAATGTGATTTGCTCAAAGTCCCAAAATAAGTAAGTACTGGATTTGGGAATTGAGTATAAGTCTCTCTCACCACAAACATATGACCTTTCCACATGCGCCATTAACTATAATTGAAAAAAAGTGTCTTTTTCTTATTTTAAGCTGTTTCATTAGAATGAAAAAAATATATGAGTGGTACATGTTAATGGTCATCATTTATTCATATTTCCATTTACCATGTACCGATACTATGCATGTTAAGCATGACCTCTCTTGCTGCATCTGTTTCAGAGATTGCCATACAACCTCACACTACTGAAGAATCCGAAATGGTAACAGCAAAGTGGTTCATTATAAATTGTGAAAAAAGAATTGTGGGTTTTTGGGGGCATGATGGGGCAGAGAGTCCTTTCAACCACATTTGTGTAATGAAGTGATTCAGATTTGTCCTGCGGCCTTTGCAATCAAGCTTCAGTTTGCTTTGTCATTACACATTATTTTGCAATGCCAAAAATGATCTGTTTATGTGTATTGTTTCTTTTGAAGTTTATTCCCAAACTCTGGCAATAGACACAAACTATATAGGAAAAGTCCAGTGCATCACAGTTCTCTAAACATTTTCTGTGGTTGTGACACATTTTCTGATACTCTTTCTACCTAGTGAATGATTTAGTTTCTAAGGCTTGATTCTTTGCAGATGAAGGGGGTGTTGGAAATTCTAGTGACAAACAGAATACATTACAGGGATTGGAGGGCCATTTAAAAAT
The DNA here is from genome assembly GCF_964237555.1 of Oryctolagus cuniculus. Classification (NCBI taxonomy): domain Eukaryota; kingdom Metazoa; phylum Chordata; class Mammalia; order Lagomorpha; family Leporidae; genus Oryctolagus; species Oryctolagus cuniculus. The sequence goes on along the minus strand of NC_091453.1, from coordinate 117,209,607 downwards.
GATGGTAGTGTTCAAATAACAATACTTCCTACTGTTGAATTCTTTGGAGTTTACAGGCCTTTTTATATTGCATTAGATTTTTATAAAAACATATTGAAGTGATCAGTCAGGGATTGTTATATCTGTTTTCCAGATGGAGAAATTGAGGTTCAAAGAGCTTAAATGGAGATGGAGAAAACACCCAAGTCTTTTGATCACTGTTAACCCTCTTGGTAAATTATTCTTTGTTAGTACAACACATTGTGTTCATTCACTTTAAACTGTTGTGCATTTTTCCCTCCTGGAAAATTTTATGAGTAGAATAGGGGCCCTTAATAGTTGCTTATTAGTTTCAAATACGAGTATCACAGTGGATACCAATGAAGATACTGGGGCTCTTTTCTCCTAGGATCTTTGAAGCAGAACATCTAGTGAATTCAATCCATACCTCAGTCTTCTATCCCAGTGCTTTCTTCTTGCTGCCAATTCATAATAGCCATAATTTTTTGAACCATCCATATGACAAGTCTTTGTTATATACTATTTCTAATCTTCACAATAGCTCTGCAAGACAGATATTATCATATTCAACTTAAAAATGTGGAAATAGAATGAACCTATTAAATAATTTTCTCAAAGGATTTTACAGAAATAATAGTGGCAGAGTGACAACTTTAACTCATCCAGTCCTGCTCCAGATCATTACTTTAAACCACTGTACCTCTTTAAATCCAGTGTACTTTTGCCTCAGTTATTTAGAAGTTATAGCTTGGAGGAATCTATTCATTAGGAAAATAGATTGATAGGGTTGCTGTTGTGGTGTAGCAGGTAAAGCTGCTCCTGTGACACCAGCATCTCATATGGGTGCCAGTCTGTGTCCAGGCTGATCCTCTTCTGATCCAGCTCCCTGCTAATGTGCCTGGGAAAGAAGCAGAAAATGACCCAAGTGCTTGGGCCTCTGCACCCATGTGGGAAACCTGGAAAAAAGATCCTGGCTCCTGGCTTCAGTATAGCTCAGCCATGGCCTTTGTAACCATTTGCAGAATGAACCAGTGGATGGAAGATGTGTCTGTCTCTGTCTCTTTCCCTTCTATTACTCTCTCTCTCCCTCTTCCCCCTATAACTGTGCCTTTAAAATAAATGAAATAAATCTTACAAAATGAAACTATATTGACAAAAATAAATAATCTTCTAAAATTCAATGGAAAACAATACATATCTGGGAAAGCCAAATTGTCAATTTCTCCATATCATCTAATTTGGTAATAGTCTTCTATAGTTGATTGGAAAGCTTATGTTATAAAGCAAATTTCTCTGAGGATAACCCACAGGCACTGTAGGTACACAAAGTATGCCTCTTTTGCTCATTCCTCATATAAAACTGAGGGCCGGCATTGTGGTGTAGCAGGTAAAGCCACTGCTTGCAGTGCTGGCAACCCATATGGGCACCAGTTCAAGTCCCAGCTGCTCTACTTCTGATCCAGCTCTCTGCTATGTCCTGGGGAAGCAGTAGAAGATGACCCGATTCTTTGGGTCCTTGCATCTGCATGGGAGACCAAGAAGAAGCTCCTGGCTCCTGGCTTTGGATTGGCACACCTTCAGCCATTATAGCCATGTAGGGAGTGAACCAACAGCTGGAAGACTCTCTGCCTCTAAAATTCTGCCTTTCAAATAAATAAATAAATCATTAAAAAATACCTTCTCTCTAACTCACTGAATCTTTTTACCATATGCCTGTTGCTTTTAATTCATGCAAAATCATTTACTGGAAAATATACTTACCAAGATAAGTCTCAGCTGATACCTTTCTGCTGAAGGTTTACTAAGTCCTGTTGGCATGTCGTGCTAATAAACATCATAATATAGAGCCCTGTTCAACAGAGTTCTTCTATTAGAAATGGACCCCCTTATTCATTGGAGCAGACAGGAATGTTGAACTAAAATATCTTTCTTCAGATTCACTGCCTGAATGATCTGAAGACATTTGACTACTTTTGGTGCTACCCTGCCATTTACCCTCATCACACAAGATGGAGGAAGTTAGCATCTGTGTCTGAGCAGAGGAACAGCCCTTACACAAATCATCTTCAGGACTCCACACGCTTTCAGACTCAGAACTTTGCGTTGAAAGAGGCTGAGTGCAAATCCCATGGACTCTTCATCATGCAGAAGTAAATAACAGCATCTTGGATATCAAAATTTAGGAAGTGAATAAAACTCACAGGTTCTGACAATAGCATCTATCCTTTTATGAAGCTGTTCCTTGCCATTGCTCGCTGACATCTCCCTATTGCAGGCTGCCTCTGTGCACTCAATGTCATCTCAGGCCACCCCCACTGATAACAAAACTCTTAGAGCAATGCTTCCCAACAGCTTTCATGGAAGGTCAAACTGGGAAAACAAAACTATGTATAGAACATATAGTAGATAATACATAGGTCTATATTGGAAGGAAGGAATCATTGGTAGTTTTCAAAATTATAATGGTTTTATTAATCCCATGATGTTGGTGAGGTGGTGGGAAATATTTATTCTTTAAAGTTTAGATCATCTCTTTCCTGAATAGAAAAATATAAGTGAGGAAATTGCAACTGCTTTTTAGCCACTAAAAAAATTAATATCTAAACATATTTGAGGAACACAACACATACACTGCTTTTAAATCTTTCATCCTTAAATTAGCCTGCCTGGCTGTAAGATGCGGCCTGTGATCTATTGGTTACTCAGGATTGCTTTAGAGGATTTTGGAACTGGAAGGGACTTTAGAGATGATCTAGGCTGGTTGTTTATTTCCAAGGTCATCTTTAATTAATTCCCCCCATTCTATGTTTTGAAATATAAGGACTACTACAAGGACCGGCGTAGTGGTAGAGTATGTTAATCCTCTGACTGTGGCACTGGCATTCCGGATGGGTACTGGTTCTAGTCCCGGCTGCTCCTCTTCCAATCCAGCTCCCTGTTAATGTGCTGGGGAAAGCAATGAAGGATGGCACAAGTGATTGGGCCCCTGCGCCCCCGTGGAGACCAGGAGGAAGCTCCGGGCTCCTGGCTTTTAATTGGTCCAGATCTGGCCATTGCAGCCATTTGGGGAATGAACCAGCGGATGGAAGCCTTTCTCTCTGTCTCTTCCTCTCAATGTCTGTAACTCTCCCTATCATATAAATAAAATTCTTTAAAAAAAAAAAAGAAGAATAGGGATTACTAAACAGTTTCTTTTCCTATTGTTTGCCACTTAGAGCCATTGATGGCTGCCCATTAGGGCATCTGGTCATTATGCAATAACCAGAGTGTCTATGATAAGCTGAAATAAATTCCTTCCCATAGTGAAGGTACTCGGTGATTGAGTTCTCCAGTAGTCAGCTTCATATTAGTGATCTTTAAAATTCATCTCCCTTCGACATATGGAAATCTTAAAACAGCTCATGGACTCCCAATACAACCTTCTTATAATCCTGTGGAGAGCCATTTGTCTTATATTTCTATAAGGAAAGATGAAGGGAATAAATTTAAAAGGTAAAATTTCAGGGACTGGTGCTGTGGCATAGCAGGTAAAGCCGCTGTCTGCAGTGCTGGCATCCCATAAGGGCACCAGTTTGAGTCCTGGCTGCTCCACTTCCGATCCAGCTCTCTGCTATTGCCTGGGAAAGCAGTAGAGTATGGCCCAAGTGTTTGGGCTCCTGCACCCACATGGGAGACCTAGAAGAAGCTCCTGGCTCCTGGCTTCAGATCAGTGCAGCTCCGGCCATTGCAGCCAACTGAGGAGTGAAGCAGTGGATGGAAGACCTCTCTCTCTCTCTCTCTCTCTCTCTCTCTCTCTCTCTCTCTGCCTCTCCTTCTCTCTCTCTCTCTAATTCTTTCAGATAAATAAATCTTTAAAATAATTTCAATGGTCCAAGGTCACAAACCAAGGCAATGCCAGGAAGGACCAAAGCTCCTGTTTCCTGGGTATCATTCCTCTTTGCCCATGACCCTAGTTTTCAAGCACCTAAAATCTAAGAGCTTATTAATATGTTTTACTCTTTGATGACAAGGGCTTTTTAATAATGAAACGAGAAGGAGGGATTTGCATATTATAATTGCAGATCTTTGAGAGTGGCAGGTTTTTTTTGTTTTGTTTTTTGTTTTTTTTTTGTTTTTTTTTTTTTTTTTTTTTTTTTTGCTTTCAAACTTTTATTTAATGAATATAAATTTCCAAAGTACAGCTTATGGATTACAATGGCTTCCCCCCCATAACGTACCTCCCACCTGCAACCCTCCCCTTTCCCACTCCCTCTCCCCTTCCATTCACATCAAGATTCATTTTCAATTATCTTTATATACAGAAGATCAGTTTAGCATACATTAAGTAAAGATTTCAACAGTTTGCTCCCACACAGAAACATAAAGTGAAAAATACTGTTTGAGTACTAGTTACAGCATTAGATCTCAGTGTACAGCACACTAAGGACAGAGATCCTACATGAGGAGTAAGTGCACAGTGACTCCTGTTGTTGACTTAACAAATTGACACTCTTGTTTATGGCCTCAGTAATCACCCTAGGCTCTTGTCATGAGCTGCCAAGGCTATGGAAGCCTTTTGAGTTCACTGACTCTGATCATATTTAGACTAGGCCATGGTCAAAGTGGAAGTTCTCTCCTCCCTTCAGAGAAAGGTACCTCCTTCTTTGATGACCCATTCTTTCCACTGGGATCTCACTCGCAGAGATCTTTCATTTAGGTCATTTTTTTTCCCCCATAGTGTCTCGGCTTTCCATGCCTGAAATACTCTCATGGGCTTTTCAGTCGGATCCGCATGCCTTAAGGGCTGATTCTGAGGCCAGAGTGCTGTTTAGGACATCTGTCATTCTATGGGTCTGCTGTGTATCTCACTTCCCATGTTGGATCGTTCTCTCCCTTTTTTATTCTATCAGCTAGTATTTGCAGACACTAGTCTTGTTTATGTGATCCCTTTGGTTCTTAGTCCTATCATTATGATCAATTGTGAACAGAAATTGATCACTGGGACTAGTGAGATGGCATTGGTACATGCCACCTTGATGGGATTGAATTGGAATCCCCTGGTATGTTTCTAACTCTACCGTTTGCGGTAAGTCAGCTTGAGCATGTCCCGAATTGCACATCTCTTCCCTCTCTTATTCCCACTCTTATATTTAACAGCGATCACTTTTCAGTTGAGTTTCAGCACTTAAGAAGAATTGTGTATTGATTACAGTATTCAACCAAAAGTATTAAGTAGAACAAACAAAAAAAATACTAAGAGGGATAACATATTAAGCTGCTCATCAACAGTCAGGGTGAGGGCTGATCAAGTCACCATTTCTCATAGTGTTCATTTCACTTTTTTTTTTTATCTTTTATTTAATGGATATAAATTTCCAAAGTACGACTCATGTGTTACAATGGCTTCCCCCCCATACCGTCCCTCCCACCCACAACCCTCCCCTTTCCCACTCCCTCTCCTCTTCCATTCACATTAAGATTCTTTTTCGATTATCTTAATATACAGAAGATCAGCTTAGTATACCTTAAGTAAGTATTTCAACAGTTTGCTCCCACACAGAAACATAAAGTGAAAAATAATAGATGATTTTTTTTTAAATGATGATGAAATCAGTTTAACAGGTTTCCTTTTTGGTGCTCAGTTAGTTGTCACCTATCAAGGAGAACAAGTGGTATTTGTCCCTTTGGGATTGGCTTATTTCACTCAGCATAATGTTTTCCAAATTCCTAACAGGGATCACTTTTCAGTTAAAATTTAAACACGTAAGAATAATTGTGTGTTAATTACAGAGTTCAACCAATGGTACTAGAACAAAAAAAAATACTAAAATGGATAAGGTATTACATTGTACATCAACCGTCAGGACAAGAGCTGAGAGTGGCAGTTTTCAGGCACAGATATTTTGGATAACAAAAGGCATCATGGAATATGAAATGGGAGTATGGTCCTATGAAAAGGATACAGGCTTAGGAGTCAAAAATACCAGGATTCAGTGTCTGATTTTGCTCACTAGTGGCTAAGTGACCCTGGTGAGTACATTATCACACTGAATGTGTCTGGCACATATTGCCATTTCTTATATATCTATTTGATGAGTTGGTAGAGTAGAAACAGTAATACCTTGTGGATTTACATAGGAGATAAAAAACAAATCTATGATCGATTCATTAAATAACCTGGAAACTAATTTGTATCAAGTCTCCTTCCTTCCTGTGAATGATTTCGGCATCTCCTTGTAGACTATATCCAGTGCTGTTTCTCTTGAAAAGATTGATTTAGGCAGTCAATTAGTATCCATGTTATCCGGTTATACTTTGTCATTGAGGGGTGAAAAAAGCAAAGGATTATATCCAGCAGTCAGATTTACTCTCCACTTCTGCTTTCATCTTTTTATACACTTATGATCTTTGCTAAAATGATTAGAAGTTGAATAAGAATACCCCCAGAATGGCTCATTCCTAGTCTTTCTAAATAGAGATATAGTGAAGATCCACTTAGTTTTTCCATTTTTTGCTTCTTTTAGCCTAATGCCTCCAACTATTACTGTTAAGATGCTTTTCAGGGGCCGGCACGGTGGCATAACAGGTGAAGCCATCACCTGCAGCACCAGTATCCCATATGGGTGCTGGTTCGAGTCCCGGCTGATCCACTTTCGATCCAACTCTCTGCTGTGGTCTAGAAAAGCAGTGGAAGATGGCCCAAGTCCTTGGGCCGCTGCACCTGTGTGGGAGACATGGAAGAAGCTCCTGTCTTCAGATCGGCACAGCTCCGGCCATTGTGGCCAACTGGGGCATGAACCAGCGGATGGAAGACCCCTCTATATATATGCCTCTCCTTCTCTCTCTGTGTAACTCTGACTTTCACCTTTATAAAAAAATTTTTAAAAATATGCTGTCGGCTAACCATGTGGAACTAAGATTGGTCAATCTTAGCATTACATTTTTGACAGACAGGTATACCTAATTTCCCAGTAGGTCAATAATAAAGATTCAACAGTGCATACTCATAAGGAATTCATATTTGGGAGCTCTGGCATGCACATACTCTTATAGCTTAGTGAACCATCGAGACACAGTTGTAGGTCTTTAGTTGCTATGTACTGTTCTGCATGCAGGGTGCCATTCATACCAGTCAGAGTGAATTGTGCAAAGACATGTCTACAAGACTAGATAGTGAGGCCCTAATACACAATCCATACTGAACTTTTCAGGGGCTTCTGCAGCCTTACCGTAGACTGTAGGCTGCATGAGTGAGCCAGCACCGTCCTTATGCACAGCTCTGGAACACATGTTAATGTCTAGGAGAAGAGACTGCTTAGTGATTGATTGTACCTTCCCATATCTCTTATGATGCCAAAAAGAATAGATTACACAATGTGATCCTTTTGGCGGGTTTATGAACAAAAGGAGAGAGCAGGTGCATTTGGGGGAGAATGGTAAAGGGAGTTTATATAAATTTCATGAGTAAAGTACAAAGTTGGATGGCCTAATGTTTGTAGAAACTGTTCATTGGGCTCACATAAAATTTCTCAGTCTTGTAAATGGCCTAGAGCAATCTCTAAGATGAAAAGTTATATGTTGAATGGCAAAACAAACAAGATACTTGAAGAGCACAATGTGCAAGGAGCAATATAATGAGAATTTCCCATTGTGTTTTTCTTGCAATATTGAGGTTTCTTTTTTCCCTTGTGAACTAAAGAGACAAAAAATACCTTTGAGTCTAGTTAAGAATGGATTCTTAATTAACTGCCCAGAGATTCAGTGTTTGAGGTAAAATTCTAAGAAAGGCTCTTTCTAAGGACATGAAGAATTGGCTCAGTAGGAAGAAAACGAAAGGGTACCTTTCTTCTTACTAGCTTTTCCAAGTAAGCTGAGGGAGGAGAGAAGTATGAAAGAGGACATTATCTCATTGCTAAAATAACCAGGCTTATTGGACCTGGAGCTGCGGCTAATTCACAGATGACCTAGTGTTAAAGCTTGTAGGCTGCCCTCAAGATATTCTTTTCTTTGCCGTGTTGTTATTTAGCCTTGGCTCTTTGGGTGTAGTGGTGGCATCCTTCCAAATGGGGATGACATTCTGTGCCTATTGACTAGGGCAGGCACTGTGCACCAGAGGAGCAGCATGCAGGAGTGGGAACAGGGGCTCTGTGGTCTAAGCTCTCATTTGTTACATATGTGCCCTGGGGTAAATGGCTCACCTCTGTCAGCTTCAGCTTGCTTGCTTATGAAATGGGGGAAATAGAAATTGATCACTGGGACTAGTGAGATGGCATTGGTACATGCCACCTTGATGGGATTGAATTGGAATCCCCTGGTATGTTTCTAACTCTACCGTTTGAGGTAAGTCAGCTTGAGCATGTCCCGAATTGCACATCTCTTCCCTATCTTATTCCCACTCTTATATTTAACAGCGATCACTTTTCAGTTGAGTTTCAGCACTTAAGAAGAATTGTGTATTGATTACAGTATTCAACCAAAAGTATTAAGTAGAACAAACAAAAAAAATACTGAGAGGGATAACATATCAAGTTGCTCATCAACAGTCAGGGTGAGGGCTGATCAAGTCACCGTTTCTCATAGTGTTCATTTCACTTTAACAGGTTTCCTTTTTGGTGCTCAGTTAGTTGTCACCTATCAAGGAGAACAAGTGGTATTTGTCCCTTTGGGATTGGCTTATTTCACTCAGCATAATGTTTTCCAAATTCCTAACAGGGATCACTTTTCAGTTAAAATTTAAACACCGAAGAATAATTGTGTGTTAATTACAGAGTTCAACCAATGGTCCTAGAACAAAAAAAATACTAAAATGGATAAAGTATTACATTGTACATCAACCGTCAGGACAAGAGCTGATCAAGTCACTGTTTCTCATAGTGTCCATTTCACTTCAACAAGTTTCCCCTTTGGTGCTCAGTTAGTTGTCGCCAATCAGGAAGAACATATGATATTTGTCCCTTTGGGACTGGCTTAATTCATTCAGCATGATGTTTTCCAAATTCCTCCATCTTGTTGCAAATGACCGGGTTTCGTTGTTTTTGACTGCTGTTCACAATTGATCATAATGATAGGACTAAGAACCAAAGGGATCACATAAACAAGACTAGTGTCTGCAAATACTAGCTGATAGAATGAAAAAGGGAGAGAATGATCCAACATGGGAAGTGAGATACACAGCAGACCCATAGAATGGCAAATGTCCTAACAGAATTCTGGCCTCATAATCAGCCCTTAAGGCATGCGGATCCGACTGAAAAGCCCATGAGACTATTTCAGGCATGGAAAGCTAAGACTCTCTGGGGGAAAAAAACCTAAATGAAAGATCTCTGCGAGTGAGATCCCAGTGGAAAGAATGGGTCATCAAAGAAGGAGGTACCTTTCTCTGAAGGGAGGAGAGAACTTCCACTTTGACCATGGCCTTGTCTAAATATGATCAGAGTCAGTGAACTCAAAAGGCTTCCATAGCCTTGGCAACTCATGACAAGAGCCTAGGGTGATTACTGAGGCCATAAACAAGAGTGTCAATTTGTTAAGTCAACCACAGGAGTCACTGTGCACTTACTCCTCATGTAGGATCTTTGTCCTTAGTGTGCTGTACATTGAGATCTAATGCTGTAACTAGTACTCAAACAGTATTTTTCACTTTATGTTTCTGTGTGGGAGCAAACTGTTGAAATCTTTACTTAATGTATGCTAAACTGATCTTCTGTATATAAAGAGAATCGAAAATGAATCTTGATGTGAATGGAAGGGGAGAGGGAGTGGATAAGGGGAGGGTTGCGGGTTGGAGGGATGTTATGGGGGGGGAAGCCATTGTAATCAATATTCTGTACTTTGGAAATTTATATTCATTAAATAAAAGTTAAAAAAAAGAAAAAAAAAGAAATGGGGGAAATAATAATACTAAATGCCAAAGCTCATTGTATGGATCAAATGAGATAATTCATGTAAAAAAAAAAAAAAACCTTTCTGACAATGCCAAACATATCACAAGTAATTGCTCTATAAAAAATTGATGATAATGATGCAGTTTCTAAGACAGGTCTGTGTGGTTTGTTAACTGATTGTTTGAACATGATGCTAATGAAAGGACCTCCCCTTTTGGGCCAGTGAGTCTCATTGAAGAAAAAAATTCTGACACAAGTCTTCAGACAGAAGATTTAAGCTCTGTCGGGTGCTACTTCAGATGTGTCCTTTGTTCCAACTTCAGATGAAAGAGCTTGAACACAGACAAATTAGTGGAAAGGGGGCATTTGATGCCTATGGATTAGCAGGTGTTCCACTTATTCAAAAGAATTAGGTACCATGAATACAACCCAAACTTTAGAAGCAGGGACTTTCCACTTGAATGTCATAGCATAGTGTTTGAAAACTTTCTATACATGACTGGAGATTTGCAATTTGTGAAATATAAAGCAACATCTGTGGTTTCTTTCTTTTAGCATATGAATAAAGGGAGACATCATTTGACTTAGGTCCTATCCTGGACCTCTTGACCATTGACCTGATTTCTATAAATAAATCCTCACTGCCAGTTTTGCCAGTTTGTCAGCAAGAGGCCAGACTAAGCCTAGTTCTTTACATCCCGGTATGATCACAATCAAGCATAAAAATCTTGGGACAAATCATATTTCAGATTTGTGTTGTTTGTTTTAGGAGATGGCCTTTGTTCCCCCCAAGCACTATAAAAGTAAAGTAAAATTAACATTACATTGAAAGCCAACCACCCCAACAATAGGGAGACCTTAGAAAATGCTTCTTGAGGCCTAATGGACAATCCCCTTTTCAGAACTTATGTAGTCCTATCCTTGTTCTGTACCCTAGCCCTGCAGTAGAAACTGTGTAGAAAAGACAACCATTGTGTTCTGCATAAGAAACTTACCTAAGCCTATAGGTTTAGGGCTTAATTTGTAATTAGACAGTTTCTTGGAAGTACATCAAGCTTAGCCTCAAATCAGAACATCTTTTGGGGAAAAAGTCTGCATTTATATTTTTCATCTAAAAATTCATCATTGAATAGTAAAGTGTTTTGTTGTAACTATTCCTTGATGTGATCCAAATTTTCTCTTTTGTTTGATTGCAGTGATGTCATTATTAGTGCATAGAATGGATAGGGCATGTGTGAAAATGTGTCAGGGGCCCAGTAGCAAACAGAGGGTAGCATAGGCTGGGGTTGCAGAAGCCAGTAAATCCTAAGCCAAGAACTTGCTGCTGTGGCCCCATTTTCAGTTATTTGTATCCTAGAACTACTATGATTTGGCCAGGAGAAATGTCTTTTCAGGTAAGTGGGCAGGAAATGAAGTACTAAGGGATGGGTAAACAGACTGTTTCCCTGAAGTTTGGATAAAGCACTTAGTCTTTATGTCCATTTTCCTATTCTTTTCTTAACCTACTCCAACCATCTATCTATCAAAATTGCTCTTATCAAGTCAGGGGCTTCCAACAAACAAGGCCATGGTTCTCTCTGGTGTGTGCTAGAAAGGGAAAAAAATTCAAGACTAAATTTCAGAATAGTTAGGCTGGATTAGAAGTTGCTACTAAGTTGTGTAAGGATATAAAATTATGGCGTTATTTACATATGTATTACTTGGAAAATAAACTGGTGGGAGAAAGTCTTTTTCTTTAAAAAAAAAAAAGGTTATTTATTTTAGAACCAGAATTACAGAGAGAAGGATAGACAGAGAGATAGAGAAAGAAGTTCTCTATCCTATGGTTCACTCCCCAAATGGCCGCAATGGCCAGAACTGGGCCAATCTGAAGCCAGGAACCAGGAGCTTTCTCCAGGTATCCTGTGTAAGTACAGGGTCCAAGTACTTGGGCCATCTTCCAGTGCTTTCCTAGGCCATTAGCAGGGAGCTGGATCAGAAGTGAAGCAGCTGGGACTCAAATTGGCACCCATATGGGAAGCCAGCACAACAGTCAGAGGCTTAACCTACTAAGCCACAGTGTCGGCCCCAGGAAGAATTCTTAAAGATCGCCAGTGTTGTCTAATAGAATGATATTATACTTTTATATCTCATTGGCTCCATTAGCAACAGCTACCAGCTGACTGTTCTCTTGTTTTACTTGACTTCATGTTCTCCTGATGATCTTTCCTCACTGGCCACTCCTCAAACACTCATACTGAATTCCCCTCCCCCTCTCTAAGCATACTCTGAATCATAGGGTTTCTTAAGGTTTGCTTCTCGGCTTTTTTCTCTCCATCTACATTCTACTTCCCACAGAGTTCATCTATTCTCTGTGTTTTAATTTTTATGTTGTTGTCTTCTATTTTTCTGTCTCCAATCCTTATCCTTTCTCTCTAATGTATTAAATGCAATACATATTAAATGTAGTAAATATTGTATCCTCTCTAAAGCAGAATACTGAAGTGATGGTAACTGTAGAGAGTTACTTTATCTTTTTCTCCTTGGTTTTCTACAACATTCAGAAGAGTTACTCTTCCTCTTTCTGTTAAAAAAAAAAAAACAAAAAACAAAAACAAAAAAAAACACTTTATTTTACAGGCAGAGGAGAGAGAGAGAGTGAATGAATGAATGAATGAGTATGAGAATGAACATGAATGAATATGATAATAAGAACGAACCCATCCACTGGTTCATTCCCTAGATGCCTGGTATAGCCAGATCCAGGCCAGGAAGAAGCCAGGAGCCAAGGGCTCAGTTTGAGTCTCCCACGTGGGAGATGGGAATCTGCCAACATGAACTATCATCTGCTGCCTCCTGGAGTATGCACTAACAAGAAACTAGAATTAGAAACACAGATGGAACTCAAACCTAGGTACTCCTATATGGGATTCAGGGTCCCAGGTAGTATCTTACTGCTGTGCCAAATTCCTACCCCAAGAGTTACTCTTTCAATAGATACTAACAGGTAATTTATTCTGTGTCAGACACAGTACTAGTTGCAGACACAGTGGTAGGTATTGGGGACAGAAAATTATAGTGCACTGAGATATGTGATTTCATGGGTAACTTAGAAATAGTCATTTACTCCCATATCATTAATGTGTTTATAGCCACAAGATATTCCTTCAGGAAATATTAATGGGCTACCTCCACACCATGGCAGACATTAGGGAATACCATGAGGACCTGGATACAGCTGTAGTCCACATGCAGCTTATAAAGTCAGTCAGCAGGCAATCACAAGACAGTGTTAAGTATCACAAAGGGTTGGTTTGACTACAGAAATGAGTATAGATGGGGATATCAAGTCCAACTTGTGTGTTTTTATGTGTTATTATGAGTTGTGTTAGAAATATTTGTATTTTCCAAGTCCTTGCCAACTTATTCCATGATATACATAAAAGAACACATTCTGGGGCTTTGATTCCCATCATAGCTGTGCAACCCTAACCTTCATCAAGTGAACTAGACTTGTGAGACCAGAAGGAATCATATTGTCTACTCGATCTCTCTGGGTTTCTCCTAAGCCCTATAAAGATTAACTTCAGGGAAGAAAAGACATTTTCTTATGAAGGGGGCCCTGGGTCTGCTGTTGTCATTTCAGTCATATAAAGGCACTGGTTGAGAGATATAAAGTCTGACTTTGCAGGGAGATGTTCTTTCAAGCAGAGGTAAAGAAAGCCAAAGTCACCTTTATGCTCAGTCACCATCCCATATAGGCACAGACCTGAAGTCCCTTGCCTCACTGAAGGAATATAATCTCTACTGTATAGAATGGGACTCCCTTCCCCCAACTGTGCCCTTGGAACTCCATGTGGATGGATGAAGGCCAGTAGTGAAACATTAAGACTTCTCCCTAGAAACCAGAATATGTGAGTTTTCATAGAAATACTAGGTGCTGAATATTTGTTGAATGAATGAATAATATGGTGAGTAATACATAGCCAGATCTATTCTGCTCACTATTATGATGGACATTGGGAATGTACAGATGGATGAGACCAGGTATCTTCTGTCAAGGAGCTCAATTTGTAGTCTTATCGAAGACTGAGGTGTTAATAAATAAGTTCCATTTGATGTTAACAATGATTACAATAACAGCTAATGCTTACTGCACCATTATTATGATTAGGCAATATTTCATGAGCCTTATCTCCTTTAATTGTTATGATAATTCTGTGATTTTTTTTAGTCCCCACACTTCAGATGAGGTTAAATAATTTTCTTAGTCTCACCTAGTTAGAAGAAACCCAGGATTCAAAGCAGGCAAATAGACTATAAAACATGGGACCTTATGCACCATTGAAGTTGCTTTTGGGTCTTGAAGTTGCTTGAGAGAGTTTTGGCAGGCATCAGTAACATCACTGAGGAGGATTCTTTAAGTGTCAGAAGAAGCAAGAACCCAGGGCTGGAGATATAGTAAGAAGCAGAAGAATGAAGTAAGCTCATTGTTCTGTCATAGTGCATCCTGTGTATACTATAGAGCCTTTTCTCCAAGAGATGATTGAGCCTTAGCAAGATTTTAAGATGATTCACTTTTTTCTCAAGTGCAACTTTGGCATCTTGGAATCACCCAGTATGAAATGTTTGTGGCTGTTCAGGTGCACAAGAGACCCTGGGGAAGCATGGTAGAGTCTGAGTCTTCATAAGAATGTCCTGACTTCTCCAGGGCAGTCAGGCTGTATGCTTATATAATTTCATTTATAAGCAAGAGGGTTGTAAGTGTGCCTTATGCACATCAAAATGAAGCACATATCACATAGCGTCTATTTTTCACATTTATGAAAATTCTTCAGAAATCCCATGGAAATGTGCTTTATGAAAAACTATGTGCAGAATCTTAAAAAAAGTTTTTGACTATAATTGTGGGGAGCAACCCGGACTGGACTAAGTTACTGGAATTAGGACTTATTCTATGCATCTGCTCTCCCACAATATGGCGCTGGGAGAGAAGAAAACAGCTTCTACACAGCTGCCTCCAGTTCAGCCAATAAACTGTAGGACTTGCTCCTGATTGGAGGAGAGCAGCGTACTCGGCGTGTGGGCAGCCGAGTTGGGATTGGCGGAGGAGGACTATAAAAGAGGAGAGAGACGGCATGCACCGGGAACATCTAAGGGGAACACCTGAGGAACATCTGAGCAGCCCCCGAGAGAGCCGGCCGGCGGTGTGCCGCTCCCCGGCGGAAGTGGGGAATGTGGCCAGGGGGAACCGCCCTTCCACGGAGGTGGAAGGGACAGTAGCCAACCCGGGAAGAACCAGCAGCAAACCCGGGGAGGGCCGAGCAGATGAAAGAACAGCGCAGGGTTTAGTGTCGCTCCTCCACGAAGAGGGGGAGCGACAATAATAAAACTTGTTATTACATTTTCCATAAAATTTTTGAAGTACCCTCTATATGACATTCTTGAAAGGACCCAACTGGGGCCAGCACTGGGGCGCAGTGGGTTAATGCCCTGGCCTGAAGTGCTGGCATCCCATAATGGGCACCAGTTTGAGTCCTGGCTGCTCCACTTCCTGTCCAGCTCTCTGCTATGGCCCGGGAAAGCAGTAGAAGATGGCCCAAGTCCTTGGGCCCCTGCACCCACGTGAGAGACCTGGAAGAAACTCCTGGCTCCTGGCTTCGGATCGGCACAGCTCAGGCTGTTGCGGCCATCTGGGGAGTGAACCATTAGATGGAAGACCTCTCTCTCTCTCTCTTTCTCTCTCTCTCTCTCTCTGCCTCTCCTCTCTCTGTGTAACTCTGACTTTCAAATAAATAAATAAATATTTTTAAAAAAGAAAGTACCCAACTATGGCAGTGGGTAACAAAGCAGTTATTATCAGGAGTTAGGGTAGGTGCTTGGTATAAAACTAAAATGGGACAGCTTAAGGGTATTTGTTTGAGTGGTAAGTAATGGTGATGGGGGCCAGTATTGTGGCATAAGTGGGTAAAGCCCCCACCTGCAAAGCCAGCATTCCATATGAGTGCCCGTTCAAGTCCCAGTTGCTTCACTGTTAATGCCGTTCCCTGCCAATGTTTCTGGAAAAAAGTGAAAGATGGATCAGGTGCTTGGGCCCTGCCACCCACATGGGAAATCTGAATGGAGATCCAGGCTCATGGCTTCAGCCTGGCTCAGTCCTGGCTGTTGCAGCCTTTTGGGGAATAAGCCAGCAGATGAAAGAAAGATAGATCTCTATCCCTCCATCTTGGTAACTCTGTTTTTGAAATAAATAAACTGTAACAAAAACTTTTGAAAAACAATAGTAGTGGTGGTTCCATGAATCTGTACATGTGTTGAAACTCACAGATCTATATACCAAGAAAGGGCAATTTTAGTGTTTGTTAAATTTAGAAAATAAAGAAGCAAGCATACCACCTTATGTGTTATATTTGTCACTTCTTAGCAACTGTCCAAAAGCAGGGACACTCAAACCCTTTGATGATTTGGCAGGATTGAAAGAAAGATAATAAGTGGGGAAATTGTTTGGACTTGGGCATGTGATTCTTTTTCAGAGCATGAGAACCTAATTTTTCCTCACATGTACCATCTCTGTTGTTAAGCTATTGAGTTCCCTGTAGCTCCCCCTCTTCATGGAGGAATGACACTAAACCCTGCGCTGTTCTTTTGTCTGCTCGGCCCTTCCCGGGTTTGCTGCTGGTCCTTCCCGGGTTGGCTGCCGATCCTTCCACCTCCGTGGAAGGGTGGCTCCCCCTGCCACTTTCCCCACTTCCGCGGGGGAGTGGCACACGGCCGGCCAGCTCTCTCGGGGGCTGCTCAGGTGTTCCTTCAGATGTTCCTGGTGCATGTTGTCTCTCTCCTCCTTTATAGTCCTCTTCCACCAATCCCAACTCTGCTACCCACACGCCGAGCATGCTGCTCTCCTCCAATCAGGAGCAGGATCAGCTCCTGCAGGTTATTGGTCGAACTGGAGGCAGCTGTGTAAAAGTTGTTTACTCCTCTCCCAGCGCCATATTGTGGGAGAGCAGATGCATAGAATAAGTCTTAATTCCAGTAACTTAGTCTAGTCCGAGTTGCTCCCCACAGTTCCCTAATTTGAAAAATGCCCTGTGAGCAGTAAGGGATAGTGCATGATCATAGTACACTCTCCAGGGAACTATTATAAAATTGGGTGAAAGAGTGTTTTTGCTCATGGTGTGGCTCACAATCCTCAAATGCTCAGTTTCTCAGCTTTTTATCAGAGTTTGAATAACTCCACTTGCAACACACAGAAGGCGGAACTTGACTTCTATAGGCCCTGACCCATTGAAGGGATCACCCACAAATATTTCTGTAAAGACTCTGGAACTTTAAGTTCTGATTCCAAGGGACAAAAGGATGAAACATTTACACCAAGAAAGTGTCTTCTCCCATCTCCCTCCTCCTCATTTCTCCTTCTGAAGTCTTGGGTATGCTACAATCCAGGGCAGGAGAAAAGGGAGGAAATGTATCACAAACAGCTGGGATTCCTTTGGTAATATGGTTAGTGAGTTTTTCCAAATTTCTCCTCTTACTGACCTTTGTCAAGATGCTTCACATTTCTTTGATTTGTTCTTCTTGGATATGTAGATAATGACCTCTGCCTTGCTTAACTCTAAAAACTTTTTAGATTAAGTGTTAATTTGCTGGTTCGTTTGTTTGATGAAGATGAGTTTAGTTTTATGATAGACTGGCTTGGGCACTCCCGTTTCTTCCCACTGGGACATCCCAATGACCATGCCAAAAAAAAAATCACACATACAGTTTTGCAATTCACAGTACATTTCATCCAGTTTATTTTCAAATCTGCGAGTGGACAGCTTTGCCCAGTTCACATTTACTGAGCAACAGGGAGCTATGGGATCTCTTATATGTGGAAGCAGTTGAGGAAAACAAAAGGCAACTCTCAATTTTATTGGCTGAGCTCCCAGGCTGCACTACAGAACCTAATCCTAGTGGACACATATTTGTCCCTCAAAATTTCAAGTCAGTTATTGAGTACTCATGTTAAGAAATACCTTGAAGAATCTTCCTCAACTCCATCACTGTTATGCTCAAAGAAATTTTGAGTTTCATAAAATTCAGTATGCCCCAGGTCAGCAAGGTCTAGGGCAAAAGATATTTCATGCTAGAAAAGATGTGGAGACTTCTTAATTTATAACTGGGGACAAGCAGACCTGGAGAATTCAGCATTGCCCTAGGTCTCACAAAGCATTCACAGAGCTGAGTGAGTCTCAAGTGAAGTCCCAACCATGAGCACTCTGGCCTCCCCATTAAACAAAATTGTTTCCAGGCTGGAGGAGGTGTTGGGACCTCTACATGCGAGGTCCTGCAGAGCAGGGAAACTGGCAATGAAACTTGAACTAAAATGGGTGGCTGTGGGTTCTAGGTGACAACTGTAGCAAGGTAAAAACAACCAAGAGGCAAATATGCTTACAGTGTAACAAACAAACACATTACACATCTGCCATTTTTTAAAGAAAGCTTTTATTTAATGAATACAAATTTCATAGGTACAGCTTTAGGAATATAGCCATTATTCCCCTCATACCTGCTCTCCCACCCCCACTCCCATCCCACCTACTACTCCCTCTCCCATCCCATTCTTCATTAAGATTCATTTTCAATTAATTTTATATACAGAGGACCAACTCTATGCTAAGTAAAGATGTCCACAATTTGCACCCACACAGATATACAAAGTATAAAGTACTGTTTGAAAATAAGTTTTACAGTTAATTCTCACAGTAAAACTCATTAAGGACAGAGGTCCTACATGGGAAGTAAGTGCACAGTGACTCCTGTTGTTGATTTAACAATTGACACTCTTATTTATGATGTCAGTGATCACCTGAGGCTCTTGTCAGGAGCTTCCAAGGCTATGGAAGTCTTTTTTGAGTCTACAAACTCCGTCAGTATTTAGACAGAGCCATAAGCAAAGTGAAAGTTCTCTCCTCCCTTCAGAGAAAAGTACATTGTTCTTTGATAGCCCCTTCTTTCCACTGGGGTCTCACTCACAGAGATCCTTTATGTAGATCATGTTTTGCCACAGTGTCTTGGCTTTCCATGCCTGAAATGCTCTCTGGGCTTTCAGCCAGATCCAAATGCCTTAGGGGCTGATTTTGGGGTCAGAGTGCTGTTTAGGGTGTTTGCCATTCTATGAATCTTTTTTGTTTTAACACTTTCTGTCTTTAGCTGGAGTTATCTTTCTTTTTTTAATATTTATTTATTTTATTTGAAAGGAAGAGTTACAGAGAGGAAGAGGCAGAGGCAGAGAGAGAAGTCTTCCATCTGCTGGTTCGCTACCCAAATGTCCGCAATGGCCAGAGCTGTGCCAATCCAAAGCCAGGAACCAGGAGCTTCCTCCAGGTCTCCAACAAAGGTGCAGGGGCCTAAGCACTTGTACTGCTTTCCCAGTCCATAGCAGAGAGCTGGATTGGAAGTGGAGCAGCCAGGTTTCTAACCAGTGCCCATATGGGATGTTGGCACTGTGAGCGGCAGCCTTACCAGCTATGCCACATTGCTGGCCCCTGGAGTTATCAGTTTAGTTTCAGTTTAGCTCCTGGGACAGATTTGTTCGTAATGGCTCAGAAAACTCTGATCCAGTATGGAAAGGCTGCATTAGTGGGTTGTTTCACTGCAAAAGACAGAAGTTCTTCTGCCTTTATGCCTCACACCTTTTATCTTTGTAGGGATATTTAGGCTTAAAAATATACCGTTGGGAGTGACAAACACCCTATTGGAATTTATGTTAGGAACAGCAAATGTTAGAAACATCAATTTTTCAAAGACTTATTTTTTTATTTATTTGAGAGGTAGAGTTACAGGGAGAGCGAGAGACAGAGAGAAAGTTCTACCATTACTGCTGCAATGGCTGGAGCTGGGCCGAATTGAAACCAGGAGCCAGAAGCTTCCTCCAGGTCTCTCCCATGCAGGATCAGGAACCCAAGCACTTGGGCCATCTTCTACTGCTTTCTCAGGCCATAGCAGAGAGCTGGGATTGGAAGAAAAGTAGCCAGGACATGAACCAGTGCCATATAATATGCTGGAGCTTAGGTGGAGGCTTATCCTACTGCTCCACAGTGCAGGCTCTGACCATCAATTTGTTTTTAGAGAGATTGCGCCACCAGCAATCTTTACAAGGAGGGAGCTATCTCAGACTCCATGGAGAACTAACATTTAAAATGGGGAAGTGGGAAAGTTTGCTACTGCCTTTTTGTTGTCTGTGACCAGATATCTATGCTTGGTGCTGCTGGGGACCGTACATGGGAAACACACTAACTTACAGAGTCCAAGTCCATTTCTTAAAAATAGAGCCTTGGTCATTCTTTCTTGTTTATATACTGCATTGTTTTTATTTGAGTACATAAATCTCTATTCTTTTTTTAACCTATAAATCTTTTATTTAAAGTAAATGTGTATACTGAGGCTTAATGCTATAACGAGTACTCAAACAGTATATTTCACTTTGTGTTTCTATGGGGGTGCAAACGATTGAAATCTTTACTTAATGTACACTAAACTGATCTTCTGTAAAAAAAAAAAAAAAGAAGTTATCAATTCCCAACTTGACTCTCACTGGGATTAAACATGACAATAGGTCTGATCTGATTTCATCATCATTTAAAAAAAATCATCTATTATTTTTCACTTTATATTTCTGTGTGGGAGCAAACTGTTGAAATCCTTACTTAAGGTATACTAAGCTGATCTTCTGTATATTAAGATAATCGAAAATGAATCTTGATGTGAATGGAAGGGGAGAGGGAGTGGGAAAGGGGAGGGTTGTGGGTGGGAGGGACGGTATGGGGGGGGAAGCCATTGTAACCCATGAGTCGTACTTTGGAAATTTATATTCATTAAATAAAAGATAAAAAAAAAACAAAAAAACATACAAAAATGGAATAAAGAATTCTAGGAGCTAGCGTCAGGAAGGTGAGAACAAGTCTTCACAGATTAAATTTACTTGCTTTGAAAGAAATCAAAATCATTCTGCCTAGAATATTGAGGATGGTTGAGTTGAAGACAGCTAAAATGTCTGGGACTTTCCCTCTTTCCTCTGTTTGCCTTATGGCAAGACCTAAATCTTCCTCTCCAGGAGACAGCCGCTTATCAGTTCGGAGACTGGCACCAGCAGATGCTACAGTAATCTGAGAGCAGACTTTCTTCCATAAACTTACCTTCCCACTGTTCACCGCTTTCAGAAACTGGAATTGTTTGCTTCCTTTATCTTGTCGCCACTCTAAGATTTATGAATCTTCATTGAAATACTATCTGGACAAGGTCCTTAACTCACTTCTCGAGAGTTCCTTTCCACAGAGAATTTCTTTTTTCTCACATGGTGGGCATATCACATGTTAATAAACTCTTTTTTCTCTTAAAAAAAAATAAAGTAAATGTGTATATACATACACACAACTTTAGGAACATAGTGATACTTCCCATTCTACCCTCCCTCCCACCCGCACTCACCCTTCTTCCTCCTCCCTCTCCTATTCCCATTCTTATTTTTTACTAAGATCTATTTTCAATTAACTTTATATACATAAGATTAACCTTATACAAGTAAAGAGTACGAAAAAAAAAAAAACTGTTCAACGGTCGAGACAATGGCCGTTCAAACTCATCACATCTCAAGGTGTCAATTAACTTCTACAGCAATTATTACATTTTAGTGCTCTATTAGTTACCACAGATCAGAGTGAACATATGGCATTTGTCTTTTTGGCACTGGCTTATTTCACTAAGTATAATGTGTTCCAGTTGTATCCATTTTGTTGCAAATGACAGGATTTCTTTATTTTTTTAACACTATGTTGTATTCCATGGTATATGTATACCATGATTTCTTTATCCAGTTATTAGTTGATGGACATCTGGGTTGATTCCATATCTTAGCTATTGTGACTTGAGCTTCAATAAACAGGGGAGTATAGATAACACTTTCATATGCTGATTTCCTTTCTTTTGGTAAATTCCCAGGAGTGGGATGGCTGGATCATATGGTATGTCTATACTGAGATGTCTGAGGTATCTCCATCCTGTTTTCCACAATGGCTACAGCAGTTTCCATTCCTGCCAATAGTGGGGTAGGGTAGCTTTTCCCCATATCCTTGCCAGCCTTTTTTTGTTGATTTCTGCATGGGAGCCATTCTAACTGGGGTGAGGTGAAGCCTCATTGGGGGTAAACCTCTATTTGAATGCTGAAAATCACCATTTGTTAGGCTACCCTCATACTAGAATCCTATGTATTCAGTATATAGTTGAGGAGATTACATCTGAGTGTTTGCAAACAATAAATTCTACTATCTCCATATCTTGATTCAAACTAGAAACACAGGCTTTTGTGTACGAATTACAGAGGATAATGACCCTGTTCTTGTATAGATACAATATGTATGTTGGAGGCCTGCAGCAATATGGCTACCAAGAGTTGTTTTTAAGACTGGCAGAAAACTCAGCCCCAAAACTAGATAATGTGACATGTTCTATTTTTAATGAGTTTATTTTCCTGTTTTAGCTTAGAGGTGTTGGTTCATCATTTTGTTCTTGTAAAAAGGATTCTGCTTAGCCTCTCAGCTCCCTGGTGGGTTAGAGTTTCACAAAAACACCTGCACTAAAGCAAAAGAGATTCAAGCTATCCTAGACAGTGATCTCTCGAAAATTTCCCCTAAGCACCTGTAGATGGAAGAGTCCCTGTCAGTCTCTATTCTCTAACTGTTGATGGGCCTGTAAGTCCTCACTGCTGGCTAGGGACAAATTGACAGTTACAAAAAAAGAGGATCCTTTTTCTGTCATATTCCTTCAGTAAGTAAGGAACCAAATCAGACATTGCAAATAGCCTCTATATAGTGTCCAGGTATTGGAGTATCACCTCCAGCATGTACTCCCTATAGTTAAGCATTTTAGGTAGTTAAGAAGTAAATAGCCCCCTGGGGATGGCACCATAGCGCAATAGGTTAATCCTCCACCTGTGGTGCCAGCATCCCATATGGGTGCCAGTTCTAGTCCTGGATGCCCCCTTCCAGTTCAGCTCTGCTATGGCATGGGAAGGCAGTGAAAGATGGCCCAACTGCTTGAGCCCCTACATTCGAATGGGAGACCAGGAAGAAACACCTGGTTCCTGGCTTCAGATAGGCACAGCTCCGCCATTGGTTCCATTTGGGGAGTGAACCAGCGGAAGGAAGGCCTTTCTCTCTCTCTCTCCCTCTCACTGTCTGTAACTCTACCTCTCAGATAAATAAATAAAATCTTTTAAAAAAAACTTAAAAAAAAGGATAGCCCCAAAGATTGGTCATGAGGGGAAATAATGACTAGAATTCTGACTATTTAAGAAAATCTTTTTCAATTTTCAATTCCTAATGAATTTATTTCAAAAGAGAATTGATTTTAGTTACTTTTTCCTCTCATTTCAGCTGTCTTTTCATTCTTTGTTTCCTGCAGACAACCAATTATTAAATGGAGGCTGCATGTGTACCTTAGTGACCCAAGTTGCTAAGGATACGTAAAGTGCTTCAGCCCAGAG
The DNA here is from genome assembly GCF_964237555.1 of Oryctolagus cuniculus. Lineage (NCBI taxonomy): Eukaryota > Metazoa > Chordata > Mammalia > Lagomorpha > Leporidae > Oryctolagus > Oryctolagus cuniculus. The sequence goes on along the minus strand of NC_091453.1, from coordinate 117,186,243 downwards.
CAGCCAAGGGAGGTTTGGGGAGTCTCCACAGCTCTTGACTTTTCAACTTCAATTATAAATCCATTTGTTCAAGTTGTGGTTTGAGCTGTGTGTGGTCCCTGTGACAGGCTTTTGGTAAACAACTGCAGTACCAAAGCGGCTCTGGCTTATCTATTATCCTCTCCACTAAACTACTAAGATAACTGTGTGCAGATGATTATGTAGGAAGTAACAGTAGGTAGAGTTTTATAGCATAGATTTTTAGGTTCATGATAAAAAATAATGCTTGGCAAGTGAATACTTCTGACCTTAAAGAGAAAAGAGTAAAATATTTTCAGATCTGCTCTCCTAAGTGGCAGCAGAAAGTTTTGTTCATATATCTTCATTTTTGCCTTTTTTATGGATTTTGAGAAGTCATCTTTTGAGGGGAAAATTGTACGATCCAGAAAGCAGTGGGTCATATTTTCCACTGTATATGCATTTTACAGTCCATTTGCTTTGTTTCTTTGACGCCTAGAATAACAAAACCCTGTAACTTGCACTTTACTTTTATGAAATAAATGAACACAGTAGTTATTAGTTGAATTCAAGCAGATTTCAGATAGAAGCATTACTTTATTATGGGATAAACACAACAGAAAAAAAATCAAACACGCGAGCACAGCACATGTTTTACCAGGAGATTGGCAAATGTGTTGGCCTCAATATAAACAAGTTGTATTCTCTCAGAATTGATGAAGCTATACTCTTTCAGGCCGCTTACTGCTAGGTGCTCAATACCCTGCTGGTTCAAGTCTATGGCATAAAAATTTTCTGTTTCCTGCCAAAGACTGGCTTCGAAGCTGGAAAAGGAATGTTCAGAGTGTATGCTTCATTTGTTAGGCAAGCATTTATCAAGCACTTTCTCTGGACTAAGATCGTACTAGAGACCTGATAAAGATAAGGTATCCCCTGCCTTCAAATAGCATACATTCTTTGGAGAAGATCAAATATGTATAAGCACACATATAGAGAGATAAAGAGGGCTATTATTGGGGACCATAGTTGCTGTAGAATACTACAGGGAAAGGATATCATTGCTTTGGACTCATGCATTCAGGGAAAAGCTTTGCAAAAATGGAGCATGAACTAAACTAAGGAGAATTAGAAGGATATTGTTAGCACAGGGGACAGGGATTTATGGTGTTTTTCAATTAAAGCAAATAGTTGTTGTGGTGCCTCTTACTTGCTATGTGCTAAGGGTAAAGTGAAGAAGAAATGAGCCAGACATCATCTGAGCTATCATGGAGCATATTATCTAGTGCGAAAAAATATTTTAATTATTTTTCACTGACTGGCTAAATTTTGATGAATATAAAAAATTGTTCTAAAAAGTTGAGAATCCATTTCAATTGCTTAAATGAAAGAAGAGGGATTACATTGGAGGAGTTCATATTAACAGCCTGCTCCTGAATCCTGTGGCAGGATCCAACAACTAAAATTCAAGAACTCGATTATTTATCCTCATAAATCATATAGACATTGATTTGATTTCTAAGGCTGATTTAATCTTATTTTTTGTTTTTTTTTTTTTCTTCCCAACAGTAAACATCAACATGGATACACGCATACTCACTTGAATTCACATGCAAGCATGGAGAATCTTTTCTGTTTTCACACCCTTGTGGCCACTTCAGCCTTAAGTTTATTTTTTAAAAAAGATTTATTTATTTATTTATTTGAAAGAGTTACACACAGAGAGAGGGAGAGGGAGAGGGAGAGAGAGAGAGAGGGAGAGAGAGAGAGAGAGATCTTCCATCCTCTGATTAACTCCCCAAATGGCTGCAAGGACTGGAGCTGTCATCCTTAACTTTAAATTTACTTCCTATTTTAAAGATCTATACAACACAGATCAACTAAAATTCCTGTGTTCTAAAGCCAGAGTAGCCTAGCTTGGTCAATAATCTACTCTGTTCCAATCAGCAATGCTTAGTGGTCAAGTAATGTGACTCAGAAAATAGCAAGAGAAGTGATTGTCACTTCAAGTACAGTCATTTTTTTAAAAGATATTTATTTATTTATTTGAGAGGTAGAGTCACAGACAGTGAGAGGGAGAGACAGAGAGAAAGATCTTCCTTCCATTGGTTCACTCCCTAGATGGCTACAATGACTGGAGCTGTGCTTATCCAAAGCCAGGAGCCAGGTGCTTCTTCCCGGTCTCCTACGCAGGTGCAGGGGCCCAAGGACTTGGGCTATCTTCTTTTGCTTTCCCAGGCCATAGCAGAGAGTGGGATTGGAAGCGGGGCTGCTGGGACTAGAACTGGCACCGATATGGGATGCCAGCACCGCAGGCGGAGGATTAACCTACTGCGCCACACCGCTGGCCCCATCAAATACAGTCATTGTTGAGAGAAAAGTCTTAGAAGCCAATGTTCTAACCAACAAAGGATGTATTTGGTAAACAGTGGGGAGACTAGTGTCACTGAAAACCAAGCTCTCTATGATGGGAAGTGGTAAGAATGTAGAATGCAAAGATAAGTAGATTGGTCCATGTTTCAGAAAAACAGTGTAGCATGGATTAGGGAAGTACACAGGTCTCACTGTGTTCTGTCGCATTCTGACTGGCCAACTCATAGAGAAACAGTGGAAAATATGCCTGGTCTTGGTGGGGCACTGTTGGACCAGAGTAAACATTTTTGATTTCATGTTTCCTAGCATCAAGTTCTTTGATTTGAGGCTCCTTCAGATTCCTCCCATAGGTGAATTTTGTTGATTTCTCTTTCCCCATGAGGACTTTGCTGTCCTCCGGGTTTCAGGAGATTCCTGGGAGGTGAGGGCACCCTGGGGTCTGGCCTTCTAACTTCTGAGAACACTGTGAAAACATCTTTCTACAAGAAGACTGTGTCCTTAAAAGGTAGAAAATACAATTTCTCTGACTTCTTGCTGTCTAGCATGTAATGTAACATATGTGCCCCTTTGAGAAAATTCCAAAAGTTATGGGCATTTTAATGCCTATTTTAATGTTATCTAAATTTTAATTTATGCTTTTATAAATTATGCATTTATAAAAATCTGTATAAATTAAAATGTTTTTCTCATGAGGGATGCAGAAACCTACAGAAAATACTTGTAATTCAAACAATATCCAAAGAAGGATAGTTTGGCATTTTATTATATTTTTTCCAATGTTTTATGTGTTCTGTTATATAAAGTAAAATTTTAACAGTGCCACACATACATTTTTGCATCCTTTTTTTCCTTAGTCATATATGTTGAGCATTTCTCCATGTCATTAAATATTCCTGGTATCTATATAGTTGGACAATAATATATTTAAATGTTTACTTATCTTAAGAAATTTAATTTTCAGATTTTCCCTCCTAAGTAATGATTCAAATAAATAAATTTATAGGTAAATATTTGACCAGATATCTAAAGCTTTAGTCCAGATTTTAAGAATTGAAATGAGTAGAAAAAATATGATGGATTTTAATGTCTTAAATAATTCTAAATTGTTTGCCAATTTATATTTCTACCAGCAGCATATGGGAGTGGCAGACTACCCCATCCTTGTTGGTGCTAAGTAACAGCATGTTACGTAAGCTATGTCAGCTTGATAGGTGGAAAGTTTCTCTGTGGTAGGAACCATGAAATTTGCTTCTTTCATAGTGCTCAGCACATATTAGGCATACTCTGCATGTTTATTGAGTAGACCATAATGAAAGACAAGGAAGTAAGAGCTATTATAATGACATACGATTTTTTCAGGTTTGTAGGGAATTCAAGAAGAAGTTAAGCATGTGGAGAAATGGAAGCAGTAGAGAAAATGAAATTGATAAGTGAAGGGCAAGAGAGCAATGATGTTGTTAAATGCACTGGAACTTGATATAAGCAAACAGGGTCATGGAGAGAAACTTGTTAAAGTTACAGTGCATTCTAGTCCATGGAGCTGGAGCACAACGTAGGTAACTGCAGAATAGACTGTGTATTGTTTCCAGGAAAAAGTGTGTTGATCCTTAGAACCCAGTTGGACAGGACTAAGGATCCCAAGGCCAGGGACTAAGTGTGAACTGGATCGGGTGCACAGAAATCAGTTGGTATTAAAAAGATCTCAAGTTTTACATTCATTTGTTAGTTTTCATTCTTTTATTCATCCATTTAATAATTTGTTTTTGATTCAAGCTTGTTTTCATAGTGAGGATGCAGTTATGACCATAACATTGGTATTCCTGTTCAGGTAGCTTGTTCAAATGTGTTATTTAATAAAACTGGTTCAAGGTTTACCCCATAGAGTCTAAGTGAAACATCTTGGCCTTCTGAAGAGCAGAACAAGACTCATTCTGCTCTGGCCACAGAGGTATCACTGTTATTCTTCAATTATACTAGGCATGCTCTCACCTTAGGGACGTTGCACTCATTGTTCATTGGGCATGGAATGCCCAATGGATAAAATCATACAATTTTTTGTTCATCTCTTACAACATTGATGATGCTTACATTGACCACTGTTTTGAGTACCACCCACTCCCAACTTTGGCATTTTTAGTGTCCCTTCTCCTTCTCACATTTTCCTTTTAGTATGAAATTATGTTATATTTTTCAATACATTGCATGATTTATTTATTAATTATGTCAACTTCTTATTGTTGGTAATGCATCTTCATAAAAGCATGAATCTGTTTCAGTCATGCTGCATCCCTGAAGCCTGAAATTGTCATACACAGAGTAATGGCTCATTATATGTTTGTGAAATCCATAACTAATCATGTGATTGGTAGGTAGCATTAAAGAGGGTCTTTGTATCGTCAGAAGAAAAAGGGAGAACACCTCCCATGTGGATTCCAGATTAAAGATGAAGAATCACCATTTTCCACTTCTTGGGAATAAGGATAAAATCCACAGGAGATACAGGACAAAAGGATGGGAAGAATTTGGGTTTAGAGTTTCCTGGGAGGCTCTATTTCAGTGACAGTAATAAAGGACAGCATCTCAGAACTTTTTAAGCGAAGGACATCATCTGAAAGTTGAGACCAGATTTCCATGACTGTTGCTACTGATGCTGCTATTCCAATCTGAGCACTTTCTTGCCCATCTCTCCCTTTGCGCATAAGTCCCATAAAATAGATGCTCATTACCACTATTTGCCATGGTTGTAGGATGTGTCCCATAGCCCAACTCATCCCTGCCTTTAATTCCAAGACAAGAGAGGATTATGAGAAAATTCATTGGGGTAGACTCTGGAAAGTGGTGCAAAAGCCTCACTATGGGAAACTGGAGGGATGGAGGACTTGAGGGCTTTCTGAGCATGTTTTCTGTTATTTAGTGAATCTGGGAACTGTTACTCACCCTTTTGGGATGTGGGTAATGGGGTGGAGGGAGAGCCACAGCTGGTTTGTGCTGAGTCATATTCTTGTGTTTGTACTTTGCCTTGCATGGCAGAATCCAAGGTTGCTTCATAATGACTTGGTTAAAATTAGCACTGTCAGAGAGCTCCTTAAAGAGTCTTGTGAAGTCTTCCAAAATAAATCAACCTTCCAGTTGGGATTTAGTCATCCCCTTTGCTTCTTTCTCCAACTGGAAATTATTTTAATGGGAAGGGAAGCTGGTAAGATATTTGTGGTTGCCTGTTTTGAAGGTGTAGGTTGTGGTGAGCCAAAGTGATGTCTGGTAGAAAGTATCCAATAGTGGTATAGGGCCAAATACGTGCTATGTCATTAACCTGCTGTGTCACCGTGTGTGAGTTTTGTAACTACCCTGAGTTTCATGTGCCCCATAAATAAAAAGGGTTGCTAAAAATATCTTCTTTAAGAGTCACTATATGTGTAATTAAATGGAATAATGTATATGAAACTTAATTCTTGGAGCATATAGGCCTTCAAGAAATTGTCACAGAAAATGAAAGTGTTCACTTATTTCCATACATCCTTTAGATCAACATATCCAAAAGCAAGCTTATTACTCCTTACCTATTTCCATTGAGAGCTGCTACTTTTTGACTTCCTTATACCTCTCAGGAAGCTACCATTCAACCAGACTTCTAAATGGCTGATCCTTTCTTTCATTTGCCATGCCCACTAGTTCTGCCTTTCATCACTTCATATATGGACTTTTCAAGAAATATATTTTTCTCAACTTTCCCCTTGCCTCAACCATTTGGTCCACAGCCCTTGCTTAGGATGTCACTTATGGTTTCCATCCTATTCTGCTTACTAGGGTGGTTAGTTGAGTTATCTGAATATAGTATAGAACTGTGTGTCTGCCCTTCAAAGGCAGGGACTCAGTTGTTCAATAGTGCACCCCCAATCTTTAAGTATAGGCAAATATAGAACATGTGTTTTATAAAGACTGGCTAGAATTGAAATGTTTGGGATGTTGTGGCCAAGATGTCCTCAAGGTGTTTTAAATAGTACATGCCACCATCTGTAATTACACCATTTCTTTATTTGCACACGTATACATGCTTGCTTCTTGCATTATTCCCATTTTACTCTCATTTTGTGTCAGACAAGGATGGATGCACAGACAGCTCATCATCCCCCATTTTGCCTCCAAGAAAGCAAGGGCCATGTCTTTCTTATTCATGGATAAGTCTCTGGCACAGAGCCACTGCCTCTTGTGACCATCTTTTCCAAATGTGGCAAAAGTCTGTCTAAAAATGAAAACACAGAGAGAAGCAAAGCCGAGAAATGGACAAGAGGCAGAGTACTGCTGGTCTTTTTCAAAATACTTGGGTCCTATTATGCCTAAAGTCATCATATGCCCTTGGACATCCCATTTATAAGCCAATACACTTCCATTGTTACTAAAACAAATTGGAATGGGGTTTCTGCCATTTTTAGTTAAAAAAAAAAAAGTTATGTGTGAAGGCGTCTAACATTCTCTCTCCACTACCCAAATCTCCAGGAAAATCAAAAGAAACTTTTCATTAGCAAAAGGTTAGAAATTCTAGTATCAAAGTTTCAACAGGATAATCTTTTCCTGCCTTGATAAATTCAGGAGTGCATGGATAATGATGCCACTGGACAAAGAATGTCTTGATAATGTACTAAAGAGCACCTGAGGGCCGGCGCCACGGCTCACTAGGCTAATCCTCCACCTAGCAGCGCCGGCACACCAGGTTCTAGTCCCGGTCGGGGCGCCGGATTCTGTCCCGGTTGCCCCTCTTCCAGGCCAGCTCTCTGCTGTGGCCCGGGAGTACAGTGGAGGATGGCCCAAGTGCTTGGGCCCTGCACCCCATGGGAGACCAGGAGAAGTACCTGGCTCCTGCCATCGGATCAGCGCGATGCACCAGCCGCAGCACGCTGGCCGCAGTGGCCATTGGAGGGTGAACCAATGGCAAAGGAAGACCTTGCTCTCTGTCTCTCTCTCTCACTGTCCACTCTGCCTGTCAAAAAAAAAAAAAAAAGAGCACCTGAGGTGGTAATGAGGGCTGCTCCTTTAAATAAAGGAAGTGACATTTGAGATGAAAACTGAATGATGAGAAGCAGCCAGATACATGCTTATCAAGAGAAAGAGCTTTTCAGGTACAGGAGGATACAAGTATAAAGGCCCATAGACAGCAAAGAGCTCAATGCTGTTTTATAAACTCTACAGAGTGTTCTTGTGGCCAGAGCTTTGAGAAAAAGAAGAAGATGGATAGAAAGGAGAAATGGGCAAGGGTCATCTGTATTTTCCAGGAGAAGGCATGACTTGAAGAAAAAGTAGCAGTCTGGGCATCTATTCTTTTCTGACATGGGACAGGGTAAAAATGAGTAATAAAGGCAGCAAAAAGGTCTTCATTTACGCAATAACCTTACAATGTGGCTTGCCTGTCACTGTGTATGTCAGTATAGCTGAATAAGATGGTGTTTGCAAGGTTGTATCAGCAAATCAATTGCTGTACTACCAACCTAGAAAAGTCAATGAATCATCCTTCTGTTTTGATCATATAGTTAAATGTATTCTGTTTGATCCCTTAGTAAGTTAGCAGAGCTTAAAATAAATGGCTCAATTCTGGGAAATACATTAACCTCTCACAATCACTAGGGCTTAATTTCATGATTCTCTTCCTCTTGTCCCAGATGAGACAGTTGTATACATTATCTCCAAGCAAGTACCTTATTCTCAGAAACTTTTATTGTTTTCCAAAGGGTGGTGCTACAAATAGAAGTTTACAATATTGATAAACAAGTGTTATGTAGCTCATGTTTATCATATTGCAAACATGCTGATGATTTAAAAGAATGTGAATATAATAGATAGAAGTAGATTTTTCTTTTCAAGTTGTAGGACATTTTGCCTGAAAAATATCTTGAAACCAAATTTATTCTCCAGCACATGATACATCCATAAATTGCTAATATGTACATGTTCCAGATAGGGAAACTGACATATAGAAAGATATGGTAATATAACTCAATTCATTGCAGTTCAATAAATACAGCATTTGATATGGACTTGCAATGTATAAAGAAGGCTCCGCTTCTTCTGTGGGAACAAGAGACAATGCAGGACATCCTACAAAGAAACATTTTTAGTACTGTGAATGAATGAAAATATTAGCATGAGCTATGAAAAGTGATCATGGAAATAAGGAGTAAATTTTAGGGACTCGGTGACAAATGAGATGTGAGGAAACATGGAGAAACAGGAGCCCAGTGTGAATCTATGGACTCAACAGTTGGTAGCTGGGAAAATTATGACACTTTTTTTTTAAAGATTTATTTATTTATTTGAAAGGGAGAGTTACAGAGAGGCAGAGAGAGAGAGAGAGAAAGAAAGAGAGAGAATCTTCCATTCACTGGTTACTGGTTCACTCTCTAAATAGCTGCAATGGCCAGAGCTAGGCCCATCCAAAGCCTGGAGCCTGGAGCTTCTTCCAGTTCTCCCATGTGGGTGCAGAAGTCCAAGGACTTGGGCCATCCTCTACTGCTTTTCCAAGGACTTGGGCCATCCTCTATTGCTATTGCATAGCAGAGAGCTGGATCAGAAGAGAAGCAGCTGGAACTCGAACAGATGCTCATATGGCATGCTAGCAGTGTAGGGCAGCTTTACCCGCTATACCACAGTGCTGGACCCAATTATGGCACTCTTGATAAAATTGGGAATACTATAGGAAATCTAGTTTGAGAAGCTAATGAATATCTATAAGGCAGGTCTAGAGTTGAGCATCACGTTAACTCTTGAAGATTAAGATTCAGCTTTGAATTTTCAACCCAAAGATGATTGCTAAAGCCATGAAAATGACTGAACTCATCCAGGAAGGGAATGTAGACAGAGAAGAGAATCCTCCCTGACTAAGGCTTACAGAGCACCATGCAGGCCACACTGCAGTACCCCACCATGACTTTCCTTGTGAGTGTGATTTGATCCATTGGGTCCCTCTGGGTTTGGGACTCAAGACCTATTCTGTGAAAGAAAGAACATTCAAATTCTGCTATTGGGAGTCTATTTGAATTCTGGATGATGGAACTGATATGTTTATAATAAAAAATGCATCCACTCAGGATATTATTTAGGAATCCCTAATTTAAGTTCATTTTATATGAGAAAATATGGCAATAAAGATATTTTCAGAAATGAGAAGTATTTTATTTTAGAGATTTATTTAGGCATGGTCAATAGCAAAATCAGTTATTGATACCCTGAATGGTAGACTTAAGATGAAGAACAGTGATATGGAGATCTTGTTTAATTTTTGAATTTTTTGAGAAAAATCTGGCTAGGTGATTCCTCTAGTTGTTTCATGTATGGAAATTTTCCCTCCTCAATGAATTTTCAGCTCTGTTGAAGTATGGGTTCTACCTCATAATTTTTCAATGTCCCTCAATGCTCAGTGCAGAACTAACATAGCATACACTCAAATATCTTTTGTTGATAAAACTACATCACAACAATTAGAATTATGAGGCTAGATAGATACTTGAAACACCATCAAGGGGGCTGGTGCTGTGGCATAGTGGGTAAAGCTACTGCCTGCAGTGCTGGCATCCCATATGGGTGCCGGTTCGAGTCCTGTTTGTTCCACTTCCAATATAGCTCTCTGCTATGGCCTGGGAAAACAGTAGAAGATGACCCAACTCCAGACAGAGTTACAGATAATTAGAGGGGGAGACAGATAGAAGGGTCTTCCATCCTCTGGTTCACTCCACAAATGGCCACAATGGCTAGAGCTGAGCCCATCTGAAGCCAGGAGCTTCTTCCAGGTCCCCCACGCAGGTACAGGGGACCAAGCACTTGGACCATCTTCCACTGCTTTCCCAGGCCATAGCAGAGAGCTGGATCAGAAGAAGAGCAGCCGGAACTAGAACCAGTGCCCATATGGGGTGCCGGCACCGCAGGCGGAGAATTAACCTACTGTGCCACAGTGCCAGACCCTAGAGCTAGTTCCTTAACACAGGGCTAAATCTAAGATTTGTGCTTTTCAGAACAAACTTACACAGTTTGTAGAATAGAGGAACTTCATTAAAATCCATCCCAGTTCTTTTGTGCATAGTTGGCTGAGGTCATAGAGGCGTGCCAAGAACAGCTGGAGCCTTAATCTATGGTTTTGAGATAGAGGATAGGAAAGGCCAAGAGAATATTGAGTGTTGTTCCCAGGAGTTGCTCTCCTCCAATCCTACTTTCTTCTTTTGATGAGCCATTCAACAATAGTCCTGCCACTCTATGGTAAAGTTGATAACACATCAGTTATCACCATTTGCCTTTTGTGTGTAACATTTTATGGCATTCTATGAAATTATCTATAGGATGAAATGATTTGATGCTGCTCAAGTGAGGAAATCCACCAAAGGTAGACTTGTTCTCATTTAAGAAAGAACCTCTATAGGCTAACTTGATTAATCTTTAGCTTGTTTTATGGAGACATATCAAATTAATTTCATCTAAGACTATATAAAAAGGAACTCCCTTTATCACCATCATTACCATCATTTCATGCAAGCCATTTATCACATCTATAGTATATGTCAGGCATGTTATATCCATTATTTTAATTAATCTTACAAAAAGAATTATAAGACATGGGTTATTAATCTGACTTTAAAAAGAGGAAATTGATATTCTGGTAGATTAAGTGATTTTCCAGTGACCATACAACTAATAAGTCACAGAGATGAGATTTAAAATAGGAATACTTGACTTTAAACGTATTAAATTATTACTTATTATTATCAAAACAATCTAAGTGTGCAATATTGGTTCAGAAAATAATATGAAGGGACTTCAAAATATTCATGGAAAATTCAAATCATTTTTGAATTCCACTTTTCAATAAACTTTTCAAAAGCCCCTTCATAGTACCTGCTCTTATATGACTGCTGACAAAATAAAGCAAAAGTGAATATTTTGTCTATTTTTCCTCAGATCTACCCTCCCCTTTTAATTTTTGAAGCTTTTTATTTTGAGGTAATTATAAATTCACAGAAAATTACAAAAGAGAAATTCCCCAGTTTCCTCAAGTATCAATATATTACACAACTATAGTGCAATTAGCAAAACTATTTGTAAGATTCTTAGAGCTTTTACGGATTTCAGCAGCTCAATAGTTATATATGCATTCTTTGATGTCAGTGTGTGTGTGTGTGTGTGTAGTTATGTTTAGTGTTGTGTTACCACCACCACAGTCAACATACTGTGTTACTCCTTTGTAGCCACACTCATTTCATTTCTTCTTCCCTCAGCCCTAGTAACTAATTTGTCCTTCATCACATTATAAGTTATTTCCTTTATGGTTTGTGGGTTTTATGATATTGTAGAAGAAATCCTCTTACAATTTTTTCCTAGATAAGCCCCCACCAGTATCTTTATTCTTGATTAATATACAATACTAATATTCCTGATGATTGAATCTGGAAGCACATGACACATTAGAAGAAGTATGTTGGAAGGAATAGGGAAATTCTATAGATAGATATTGTGAGAAAAATAAACAATGATGATTTTTGATCCATCTCAATTAAGCATACTATCTGCCAGCCAGTTATCTACTTTTAATTATCTTTCAGGACTCAAATATTATTTCTGGGAAACTTTTCTTGCTATTTCCAAAAACATTTTCTGAGCTCCTTATGTTTAAGTATCACCCTATGCTCTCTTCGTTATGGCACTTGTCACACTGCAGTGTAATTTCATGTCTACTTGCCTGTGTTCCTTACTCAGCTCTATGAGAGAAGAGTATGTGCCTGTAGGTTAACATTTGCACTCCCAGTGTAATACATGATCTATATTAAGTTATCAGTGACTCTACTGGTGTAAGGATGAAGAGATGAAATTAAAATAAGCAGACATAAGATCTCACAGAGCATTAGCAGACTTAGTGTACTTGGTTTGAAGGAAATATCATGGTTCATAACTTCCTTCCTTAGGGAAGAAACAGGACTGGACAGAGCTATGTAGGCTAAACTGCTTAGAGAATAGCATCTGGGAACCACAGACTACAGTGTGTGTGTTACACCCCAAGATACTGGGGTCTTGGTACTGAAAGGATTCAGCTAAGTATGTGAGAGTGAAGGAAAGTCCAAGTCCACTTCCAAGAGACAGCATGTATGAACAGCAAGCCTCAGTGTAAAGAATCAGGCACTACATGAAAATAATACTGAAACACAAGTACACAGGGAGTCATATTTTTGTTGTTCCCTATTTAAGGTCATGTGGATTCCTTTCAGACTTATCATAATTCAGGAAAATTGTTCTGATGGTGAGTGAAGAGAAAATAGGGCCTCATTTCCAGTCAGTTACTGCTGCTCCTGAACCTGACTACTATTGTGAAGTGACATGGGTGTTTTTAATTAGAGAGCTGAAAGCCTAATCTTGTGTCATGGTAACCTGTGGGATCTGGAATACCTACTCCCAGATGCTGCCTATAGTAAAATATACTCATAGCAAGGCAATCTTAAAGAAAAAGGAAAATAAGGAGCAAACTCAAAAAAAGAATGAGATATGGTGAACACACATAGGTATTCTTCAGTTGTCCACTAGTAAACTAACATTTGTAATTGATTGTAAATTATGGGAAAGTAAACTCCTTTGGGTGAGACTAGATATTCAAAAAATAAAGTGGTAGTAATCATTTGGACTAGCAGTGAAGTCATCGCTTACTTGCATCCCATATCTGAGTGATTGGATTCAATACTTGCCCCTGGCTTCTGACCCCAGCTTCCTGCTAGTGCAGATCCTGGGAGGCAGTAATGATGGCTCAAGTGGTTGTATTCCTGCCACCAATGTGAGAGACCAGGATTGAGTTCTGAGCTCCCAGCTTCAGATTCCCTGGCCATTATGGATATTTGGGGAGAACACTATGGTGTGGAAACTTTCTGTCCATCTCTCTGTCTCTGTGGTCTCTCAAATTTTTTTTCCATAAAGTGAAGTTCGAATTTCTTAACGGGGGCTGATGTAGCAAAATGGCATTGAGTGGGTGACTTAAACAGTAGATATTTATGTTTCACAATTCTGAAGACAAAATTCAAAGGAATAGGGCCAGCTTGGTCAGATTCATGTGAGTGCTGTCTTTCTTACTGCAAATGGCTGCCTTCTTGCTATACCTTCATATGCCAGAAGAAAGGAAGATTTGATATCTTTTATTGGAACAGCCATGACATTATGGCAATTTCACCCTCATGAACCCAGTTAAACCTAGCTAACTCCCTATGGCCTCACCTACTGTTACCATCACTTTGTGGGGGAGGGGTTGTACTTCAACATGTGAATTGAGGGCAGGGGGCACAGACATCCAGTCCATAACAGTGGAGGAGGCTCAATCTAAACATGCATTTACATAAGTCTTCAGCTGAATGGTTATTTAATATAGTGCTCATTTTCTTTATTTCTTGTTATTCTTCCATAATTAATAGTGTTCTTTGAAGCTACTATGTAGTTGAAGTCAGGATAGCTTAAAATTCTTCATGTTTTATACTCTCTTGCTGTTTCGTCTTTCTCTATCTCTCCTTCAGTCTTATTCCTCCCTTTTTGTTTTGTTTTGTGTTGGTAATTTAAGGATAATTTGGTTTACTAATGAGCCTTGGTCCAGAAGCCAGGATATATTAGCTGTGTTCAAGACTCTTAATAATTCACTGTACAAACTTAGGCAAGTTCCTTTTCATTTACAGAAATCAGTTTTCTTATCTATGTACAGAGAGTTGAACAACTTCATTTCTAAAGTTCCTTCTTCTGCAGCTCATATTATTCTCACTGAAATATGATTACTAATCAATTGGCCATAGATGTGATAGCTGAGCAGCAAGCAAAATGTAATCATTTTCCTAACTGAAGCTGCTTTTTCAAACATTCAATTTGTCATAAAGGAGTTAATTTGGTCAGCCTGCTTCATATTTATATTTCTCTTAATGATATCTCTGGCAACAACAGAAATTGGGATTTATAATCAATGCCATGCACTAAAAGTTAGTCCTTCTCTGGCTCATTGCTGCCCCCTTCTGATGGTGTTCTGTCAGAATGCAGAACCTTCCTTTGCATGGTCATCCACACATACCTGCAAGCTTCCCTATGTTAGGAAGCCTGTGACTTCCATTATCTAGTTTAACCAAATCAGAGATTACAAATAGATTCATTTCACCTTGTCAACTCCAGTCAATTGGGGAGAGACCAAGGGTCCGTGTTCTGAACATTGTTAGGACTGTTTGACCCCCATGGATTAGCAGTGTCATGGTGGCCCAAATATGCGATTTTTAAGTCATCTTCTGTCAAAGAATTAATACAGCAAGGACCAGGGTGTAGATGTTGTTATATGATCAATAGGCCTCCAAGTGCTCTAGAGCACATTTATGCAATATCACCAGGACCAGTTGAAGAAAATTACCCAAACAAAATTGAGTTGCTTGATGTTGACATCTTGTATCCTCTTACAATCCAGAGCAAAGATATATTGACCAAAGTGTTTGCTGTGACACGGGTAAAAAATATTATCAGTGAAGTTGCTAGGACCAGGAAGAACTTGAAGAGGCCAAGATACTTCAACTTAAATTTATCTACCATGTGTTCTATGCAATAAAACAAATACCAGGTATTTTAAAATCCAGGTATTTTAAAACAGCACTTTACTTCATATTTAATCCTCACAAAAACCTAGGAGAGAGATTCAGAGAGATTTCAACATATTTGCAAAGTTCACATAGCAAAAAAAAAAATGAGTATCTTCACCACTCTGAAGAGTCTATATGGAAATCTGTGACAATGTAGAGAAGAGCATGGACCCAGCAGGTTGAACCTTGAGGATTTGAGGTTCCTCATCTGTACAGCCCTTCTGTCAATGGATGATGACAAGAAACAAGCTTCTATTGAGGCTTTGATAAATAACACTCCTTTATCCTGGTATATGAATCCTGATGAAAATGAGATTCAGTAGAGAGCTATATGGAGATGAAAATATAAGGCTACTTCAAAAGTTTCTGGAAAAATGTGCATTATATTTAAAATTCAGTTTTCTATGAACTTTTTGAAGTACCCCCATATTGTCTCAACTTCTAATTTCTGACAAAGCTGTTTGGAGATTATGTCTTAGGACTGAGCCAAGCAAATAAGGATACATGTTCCTTCAAGCAATCACATCCCAAGATAGCTGAAAGAACTGTGCTAAACATACTCGCATCCTTTTTCTAAACTTATTTGGTCTAATGATCATGATAAGTCCTTCCATTGGTTTCTCCTTGAAGGCGGGATTTGAGTTCAAGTGGTTTATTTGGGAGGTGGCTCCAGGAAGCACCATAAATGGTGCCAAGGGTGGGAGAAAGGAATGTAAACCAATACAGAGTATATAAATGAGCAGGTTATGACTGTGGGCAACTGGGACTCAGTCATCCTGGGGACTTTAGGAATCATCCTGAAAATGCTTCAGATTTGAAAAAAAATTGGAGTATTTATTAGCTAACTCCTATCTTGTGTTGGCTAGGGGCTACTCCTGGGAACATCAACTCGCTGGGAATCACTGACAGTCCAGCTTACCCTATGCTCAGGCTGAACAAACTCCTGGGGCCATAAGTTGCAGATATTTGCAGTAGAAAGCTTTTCATGTCTACATAATCAAACAGAACCAAAAGGTTATGAGTAGGGTATAGATAATTCAGCATTGGCTATAGGACCAGAAACCATTCAGTGAATTTTCTATGGCTTAGTAAGTCCGCAGAGCAGCTTTCCAATTGCTTACTTTTCACCATAGGGAATTGTCACCTGGATTCTCCGTACATAAGGATGAGTTTTTTTTTGTCCAAATAAAAATTTTAAGGCTACTTTTGTTCTTTATTTTTTATAATGCAAAAAAGGTCCAAGAGAAGATCAGAAAGAATAATAGTGAAGTCTTGGTTTACAAAGCTTTGGAAACCAGTCATGGACATGAATGTTGTCAATGTGCTGTCACGTGGATTGTCATTAAAGAAAAAGGAAGAACGAAGTATATCCTGTGCCATGTGTGGTCCCAGCCCTCCTGTCTAGGGAAACTAACAAGAAATGCAGTGTAGGGAGAGGGGTTGGACTAGTTTTTTTTGTCTTTTGGGAATGGGAGACAGGGTAGGTTCAGGACAGGAAGTTGGCTTGCAGTACCTTATGGGGTAATTGCAAAATAATTGGGGGAGGAGGATTCCAAGACAAGGGATGTGGCTTAAAGAAGTAGAATATTTTTATGAAAGGCAATGGCTGCTCTGTGGGCATCAGTGAGTAGAATCATCTGATCTACTGCCCTTTTTCTTGGATCTCAATAATTACTTGGCTGTTTGCTGTTTGCTGTTTGCTCTCCAGGGGAGTAGTAGGAGATGCAGGTGGGAGCTTTACCAGAAGAGGCCCTAAAAGTAGCATCTCTGAGAGGACTGATGATTGATTGGTAATTAGTCAATGAAGTTTGTCTAAGGCAGAGGAAAATTTTCCATTGCTTTTTGTATTTATTTCTAGGGCCCGGAAAGGGAAGAATTATCTCAGTGGTGGCCTTACTCTCATTAATGAGACATTAGCTCACCTGGCACAATCACAGTACAAATATTGCTAACAGGATAGCAGTGAGAGACTTCCCTCCGGGTTGGTCTGGTATTAATCCTGGAGTAGAGACATGTTGTTTCCATTATTTCTTCCTGAAGTCTTATCTTTTCACCAGAAACCAAAAGTAAGCTTTTAAATTCCTCCCATCGTTAAGTTGGCAAAACTGGTCAAATCATATTATTATTTTTAAAGCTAATTTACTTTTAAGATTTATTTATTTGAAAGCCAGAGTTACAGAGCGGCAGAGAGGCAGAGAGAGAGAGAGAGAGAGAGGTCTTCCGTCTACTGGTTCACTCCCAAAATGGCTGCAACAGCCAGATCTGGGCCAAACCAAAGCCAGGAGCCAAGTGCTTCTTCTGGGTCTCCCACGTGGGTGCAGGAGCCCAAGGACTTGGACCATCTTCTACTGCTTTCCTAGGCAATAGCAGAGGTCTGGGTCAGAAGAGTAGCAGCTGAGACTAGAACTGGCACCCATGTGGGATGCCAGCACTGCAGGCATTGCCTTTACCTGCTACACCGCAGCGCTGGACCCTAAAGCTCATTTTAAAATGTTCTTTGTACAACATGGTAGTTTCTTTCTGTTTCTTGTCTGATTCATTGCAATTCTGAGTAATTTAACTCATCAGATTTTTCCGGGTATAACAGTAACCCAACTATAATTGAGATTTCTAAATGGTAGAGGTTTATTCTGCCCAGGTACAAGAGAAGAAAATCCTAAGAAGGTCTTGCCCTTAAAAGAGGAATTATGTTGTCTGATTGCAAATGGGTTTGGATGTAGTAAGACTATATTTGCAGTTTATTACTGTAGAATTGTATCCTGGGTCTGAATGAGTTGTCTTTGATAGGGAATTGTTTTCACTCCATAATAAGACAGCACAAGAGTGAAAAGCTGGCTCTGAGTAAATGTCAGGGTCAAACATTGGGTAAAATCAGAGGAAAGGTTAGGATGCTCTCTTCCAGAGACCTGCTCTGTACTTTTTAAGGAGTTTATGGTTGCTGGATGCAGCTTGAGAACTATACATGCCCTTACCTAATCCCTACTGCCATTTTCAGTGGATAATTAAAGGAAAGGCAAAACAGAATGGAGGAGTGAGAATTCAAATCTAACCTATTTGCAGTAACATAAACTCATGGTCTTACACTTAGTTATATAACAGAATTTTTCAGGAGTCTATTAAAATGCAGATCCCTGGGCAGAGTTGCAAAGATGTTCACTCAGTGAGTGTTGGATAGAGCTTGTGAATATGTTCTTTTACTTGCTTCTTGAGTTTTTTGGTCAATTTTTGCCAACCCATTATCATACCTCAACTAAACAATGGTATACTGATAGAAGGAATTTCTAATTCTAATTCAATTCTGTTTTTCTTTCATTACTACATATGGACAGCTTGCTTGTTGATTAATATGCCTTCAGAGTCCAGGTTTGAGATCAGTGTTCTCTTCTCAGATAGTCCTCTGATTTGAAGGGTGACCTTTAACATCTCTTTAGTTGAGTCTTTCTCAGTCTCTTGTATGGACCACTCTTATTTAGCATGCTGAAGACAAAATGATAATTATTGTGAAAAGTTCAAAATGTAAAGCCATGGAGACATTATGGTATCAGTAAAACATGTATACTCAGCAGGTGAAGGGGAAGACAGATTAGGGGGATGAAACTATCCATCCATCAACCTTGGATTAATCAATCTCTGCTTGCCATCTTAAGTAGAATGATTTAAAAAGAATTATAGATTTATGGTCAGAATTTGTCTGAGTTAGTATTTTTTATGTCAACCCAAACCTTTTTCTAAAATGGACCATGTTACTTTTCCTCAAACATAAGCAAAAATCAGTCCCCAAGAAGGTATATGAAGATGTTTGCTTAGAGACTTAGGGCATCACTCCCCTTTATTCCTTTTTCTGCAAAGCTAGAAGGAACTTTTCTGTCAGGATATGTGTTGGTCATTTATATATCAGCTTGTGTCAAGGAATTGTTCCAAGTTACTTCTGGAACAAGGTATGATTTCTGGGTGTTTCCAGGCATACAGGTGTGAGGAATATACAATTCCTTGTTTGATAGTTTATGACAATGGTTTTGAAGTGCAGGGTAGAGGCAAATTATTAGTTGCCTGTGAAACAAGGTAAAATATTTGTAATGGAAAAATCAGAGAAGTGCAGGACTCTGCATGCTAGGAGAATGAGCAGATACTTCTGAGTGGAAAACAAGAATTGAGAGACTTTGACAAAGGCACAGGATTTCATCTGCCTCAGGCATTCCCAATATAGAAAATAGCTGGAAAAGTACATTGTCTGGGGTTACAAAGCTAGTGAGTCAGTATTGAAACCCCAACAGCCTAGTTCAAAAGCCTATAACTTATCAGTGCAATTTTGAAAAATACAATTCTCTCACATTGAATTCTTCTTAAAATATGCACTGAAATTTCATATATAGTCTCGATAACAGTTCTTAGTAAACAATTCACTCCTATTTAAAAAAAAAATCTGGAGCAATGGCTTGGTGGTCTGCACAGGGAAGGTATGTTGGAAATTGTGTTCAAAATATTTTGAAAGACTTTCAAATTGTCTTGTAAGAAGTGTAATTTCCTCTTTTGTAACATAAGCTGAGAGTTAATGATTTGTTAGATATCCAAGTATCCCAATATTTCCCTTTCATAAAAAAAGCCAGAAATATTGGAACCTGTGTGATGTGTAAATGAATAAATGGCAGAAGTCCTTCAGGCATGGGGAGCCAGTTGTGGGATGTTGGTAAGGATCTAACACTGGAACATGTTACTGAAACACAAAGGCTAAGAGATTAAGGAAGCCCAAACAACTTGCTCACTTCATATTATTCATGAAAAGGATTGGGTGTTGGAATCAGATCAACCTGGATTTCAATTCTGACCCATGGCATTAGTGTTATCTTAAGCACATTAGGCACATTGTGTAATCATTAAATGTAATATATGCAGTATCACTGGTACATTGTAAATGTTTAATAAATTAACTAGTTGGGTCATGATTGTGGAGGCCAATTCAAAGAGAGATGGAAGATGCTCACCTGGATTTCCAGAGAATGAAAGTGTATTTTTTTTTTGACAGGCAGAGTGGATAGTAAGAGAGAGAGACAGAGAGAAAGGTCTTCCTTTGCCATTGGTTCACCCTCCAATGTCCGCTGCGGCCGGCGTACCACGCTGATCCGAAGGCAGAAGCCAGGTACTTCTCCTGGTCTCCCATGGGGTGCAGGGCCCAAGCACTTGGGCCATCCTCCACTGCACTCCTTGGCCATAGCAGAGAGCTGGCCTGGAAGTGGGGCAACCAGGACAGAATCCAGCGCCCCGACCGGAACTAGAACCCGGTGTGCCGGCGCCGCAAGGTGGAGGATTAGCCTGTTGAGCCACGACGCCGGCCTAAAAAGTGTATTTCTCTTGCTTTTTAATAACATACTATGTCTCCTTCAAATCTCACCGCTTAGCTTGACTTTAGCGAGTATCATCTTGAGATGACCCTTTAAATGTTCTTCATGTAGCAGAAACAAAGACCATCTCTGTTAAAGTTAAAACTTATTTGAGGCTTTAAGCTGTCATTCCCAACTTTTTGTGCTTTGGCTCCTACTTGATTAAACTTTTTAATCTTGCTGGTTTTATCCTGTCTTACTGAAAGCTTGACAACAATGGTACCCGGATATCATTGTTGCCTTTAGATTAATCTACCTTATGCCTTCTTAAATGTACTCTGGTATTTGGATATGGCAAATCTTTCTGCCAAATTTTGTGGGCTGCTATCAGTGGTCAGAAGTGACCAGCTTTATCTGTGGGCCTTGGGTACTGACTTGGGGCCAGCTGGAGTACTTGTTTGACTTGAACTGGACTCATGAACCCCAAAGACTGCTGATAAATGAAGCCCTTTATGCAAAGGCAGGAGGAGCTGTGCTTCATGGCTTGACATTGCCTCTACACATTCAGAACAAGCAGATAGTCAAGGATATCTCACCCAGGCCAGCCTGATACTATACTCTTGTTTGCCTTGAGCTTCCAAGGGGACTTCTGAGCCGCTTCTAGACTCCATAATAGGCCAGGGAGTTGGTGGTATAAGAGCTACAGATAAAATTACTCAAATTGGGGCTGACACTGTGGCACAGCAGGTTAAAGCCCTGGCCTGCAGTGCCAGCATCCCATATGGGTGCTGATTCTAGTCCCGGCTGTTCCTCTTCTGATACAGCTCTCTGCTTTGGCTTGGGATAGCAGTAGAGGATGGCCCAGGTCCTTGGACCCCTGCACCCACATGGGAGACCTGGAGGAATCTCCTGGCTCCTGGCTTCAGATCGGCACAGTTCCAGCTGTTGCAGCCATCTAGGGAGTGAACCAGCAGATGAAAGACTTCTCTCGCTGTTTCTACCTGTCTCTGTAACTCTGTCTTTCAAATAAATAAATCTTTAAAAAAAATTACTCAACTTGGTTTAACGTAGTGTTTCTAAGACTCATTAAAGCATGATAATATCCTTGTTCATATGCATGCTAATTCATATACATGCCCACCAAATGCCCATTAACATACCTATTTTCCCCTTGCTTTAAGAAAATGACCTAATTTGATCCTCTTAAACACACCATCGGATAGAGTTATCATCTCCACTTTACTGATAAAAAATGAACTTCAAAGAGGTTGCAGGACTTTTCTTTTTTTTAAAATGTTATTTATTTGACAGGTAGAGTTATAGACAGTGCGAGAGAGACAGAGAAAGGTCTTCCTTCCATTGGTTCACTCCTCAAATGGCCGCCACAGCTGTTGCTGCGCTTATCTGAAGCCAGAAGCCAGGTGCTTCTCCCTGGTCTCCCATGTGGGTGCAGGGGCCCAAACACTTAGACCATCCTCCACTGCCCTCCCGGGCCACAGCAGAGAGCTGGACTGGAAGAGGAGCAACCGGGACTAGAACCAGCGCCCATATAGGATGCCGGTGCCGCAGGTGTTCCTGTGCCAAGTGAGGCATGGCACCGGCCCTCTGCAGGAATTTTCAAGCATCACATAGCTAAAAAGTTGCAGAGTAGCACACACCAGCTGGAAGGCTTGCTGCTCTTCTGCCACAATTACTATACCTGTATGTAAAAGCCCCTCCATTGACCTTTGAGGTAAAAGTGGCATCTTAACATAAACTTGGGAAAAATGCCTTAACATAGGATGCCCATACCAATCAGAAACTGATGTTGACTCCCTGAATCTTGAACATGGATGCATTCTACACTGGGGTCAAATTGAACTGAGAGTATTAAGTAATATCAGGAAGTCTCTACCAGTATGTCATTCAGTCCCACACCCAAGAGCTTAGCCATAGATCTGCTGCCATCTTTACTTTTCTCTGAGTTCAGAAGAATTTTCACATGGGAGGAGCATGGATCACAGCATAATTAGCACTTATTCTACTAGGGGACTCTGTTAGCTTCCTCTACACCCACACCCATTCCTAAGACCCTCACTCTGTGTGGGAGTGGTAGTAGAAACTTGCGTAGTGATTATTGTCATCTCCAGACTCCAGGGACCAGGGACGTAGCACTCAACACAATATATGTTGTTTGAGAATTCAATATCCCTAAGTCACAAATGAAAACTGCATAGAGACAACTAGAAGCTCCTCCCTCCCAGAAAACCTAGTCACCTATGTTTTACTTCATTCAAACTCCTAAGCAGCATTTCCCATGGTTGAAAAGACATGAATTCAAATTCTGGTACCTATCTGTGTTTCTCTGAGCCTCAGTTAATATTATTGATAAACTGGAGATAATAATATGTATCCTTGTTTCTTAGTATAGTTATAATCATTAAATGAGAAAATTAATTGATGAACTCTGTTATTTATGTGTCTGATGAACACTCCAAGGTAGAATTTGAAATAAAGAAATTGCTTTAGCTGAAGACAGAGGTTATGAATAGTTTGCTGTTAGTCCTACACTTCAACAGCTATGGCACTTGAAGATACAATATCAGGCTGACTGTGGCTCACAAGTGAATTCAGAATAATAACAATACCTGCAAGCTCTTGGATTGAGAGAACCCTGAAGAAAGAATTGGCTCTCCATGGATCCACTGGTCATGGTACTTGAAGTTGTGGTAATGTCTCTACTCTTTGAATTGCCAGTTAAAATAATACAATAAAAGTATGATAGCAACACAGAACATTGAAACTGAAGTCTCCTTCTCCAATTTCCCTACCTCTTCTTTTATAGATGGAAAAACTAAGGAGAGACGGAAGGGACTGTACCTGGCTTCAAAGTAGCACAGGAATACATGGTAAAAATCACCATATAAGCCTGATGCCACTGTTTTGATTTGACCTGCTCATTAAATAAATTCCTTTTAAACATTAAAAAAGATAAGAAAAGGAACACCCATAATCTCACTCCATAGGAGATATCCAGCATTACTATTTTGATATATTTGGTACACCAAATAGCATATACCTTACATTCTGTCTTTGTTTTTTTACCTACTTGGAAACATATTAAGCCCAGATCTTCTGACCTCACATTAAGTATTTCATCTATCTTATAAGACTGCATTCATAATCAGCATCTTTTTTTCCATTTTATAAGAAAGGAGAGGATGGGTAGAGAGAGAGGAGTCCCATTTACCGATTTGCTTCCTAAATGCCTGCAACAATCAGAGCTAGGCCAGGCTGAAGCCAGGAACCTGGAGCTCAGTCTGGGTCTTCCATGTGGATGTGCAGAGACCCAACCACTTGAGCCATCACCTACCTTCAGGATGCCCATCAGTAGGAATCTGGATTGGAATTGGAGGAGTTGGGACTCTAATCAGATATTCCAGTTTGGGATGTGAGCATACTAACCTGCAAGTTAACTACTGCACCAAAACCTACCCCAAGTCAGCATCTTTATTTGAGATTTGATAAACAATAGTTAGGTTTTACATTCTCAAAAATGTAAAGGGGCCAATGAGCCCTCAAACACATATGGCTCACTAAGAACACTGGAGTAATAATGAAATCATGAATGGATCAGTTTACCAGGATGGCCTAGATCAGAGAGCCAAGTACAATACTAGATTCCCAGAGCAATTTCAAAATGCTCAATTCCAACCCTGCCCTCAAGAAGCATGCTCAGTGGCATGAACTCTATTTTGAACGTAGCCTCTATGTTCCCTGAAACAGAGCAGAAAATTAAAAAGCCACATGGGATGCTTCCTGTAGTCTTATTAATGTCAGAAATTCAATGCCTAAGCCCTAGGCGTTTTTGACTCAGCTTCAGTTTTCTCTCCTAAGCCTGATTTACTAGAACTCCAGCTGCAGCCTGCACTTTCACTCTCTGTTATCTTCCCAACCCACAATCTCATTCTTAGTCTGATTTTTTGGGTCTCTTAGGGAGAGGGAAGAGGGGGCTACCAGAAATGTAGCTGAGGGCAAGTGAGATAAGTCAGAATGTCCTTCTAATAGATTGTTTCTTAGTGGAGGTTATGCTATATCATCCTGTGCACAGGGGAGAGAGTAAGAGAACCACCCCTTCTTGTTCTCCACTCCTTTAGTTAAACAGTGTTAAGAAGTTTCCCCAAGATTTTTCCTAACAGGACACCCACATTTCTGTGTCTCTCTGCCTGAACACAATTCCTTGTGAACGTAGAAACTCACTCTACTGTCCTAGCCAGCTTGAATAATAGAAAATAAATGGGATGGAAAGGCAGGCAGCCTCTTTGTTACACAGCACCTTAGTGAAACAGCCATCTATTTTTAGAAGAGGAAAGAAAAGATAGCAGCTTACTCTTTAGGGATCGGCAGGTGGAATAACGATCTGCCAAACTTTAACATTCAATATTTTTAGCTGGGCTGCAAATGAGACTTTTGCCTACCTTGGTGCAATGCTGTCCGCATAATCACACATCCCTGGGCAACCAAAACTGGATCACTGGGAAAGGGAGACACAGGACTGTGTCACAGAACTGAGGGCTGAGGAAGGATGCTATACCAGTTTCATGAGTGACTGAATTTTAAAGAATAGGTGGCCTAATCATCAGCATTATTGAAACCTCAGGTCTCTAAAACACATCACCTTCAGTGAGGTCTTCTTTGGCATTCTATTTAAAGTAATCTCTGCCATTGCCTTTCCATTTAGCCTGCATTACTGTTTTTTTTTTTTTTTCCTGCACTGCATATAGTATTACTGGCATCATGTTTTTTTGTGGGGTAAATGACTTGCCTCTGTGATCTTGGGGTCACAGCATGAATAAATGACAGAACTAGTGTTTGATCATGGATTTGGGCACAATGATTTAAGACATACTAAATTGAAGATTAATTTAATGGTATTTTGCTTTGGGTTTTCACTTTTAATTTTTTTAAAAAAATTATTTCTATGATTCTTAGCCAATTCTGTAACACTTGCACTAAAATGAATTCAGAAAGTGGATTCTTCTTTTTATGTCTACTTAACCTGTAGCATCCATTCGCTTGTCATCATAAACCTAAAATAGCAGAGAAGAATATGCCTCATTGCTCTTTGGCAGCAAGTGCCCATTATGCATTCTTTGGCTCACATGTGGCTCAATGGTGAAGGCTGATCAGAAAGATGGTACTTCATTTTCTTGTAAGTTTAGAAATTAGAATTAGTGGTCAATCTGACATGCTCTCATGTAAACTTCCTCCTGCTGGAGACATGGTCTAAACAAGCACTATTTACCAATTTAACTGCTTGTCGTGTTTCACAAAGCTAGAACATGTAAGGGTTTCCTGTTCACCTTTTTCATTCATGAAACTGCAATTTGTAAATATCCCTTCCTTCCAAATAAAGTGCAACAAAACCAAATCAGACCACAAAAACACACCGAATAAAGAGCAGCCCACTGAGATCCCCAAGGGCAGTGCATGTTTGTATGTGCATGCTAAAGTCGCCAAGGTCCCTGCAGAAGCTCATTTTCTTCTGGGGGCTGTCAGGCCCCTGGGTTGCAGAGTGTATGGAGTTTTTGTGTCATCTTGAGCTTGCATGGTTTATCCACAGGGCAGCACCTGGGGCCATCCATTGTCAGAGTAGTCACATTATTATCTTGGGTTTATTAAATGTTAAAGTATGTATCATGGATTTGTATGATAATTAGCCAATTAAATAAATTTTATTATTCCTTTTAGAGGCCTACATTTGAGCAAGTGAGTGAGGAAGAGAGGGGTTGTTTATACATGAAAGAGTCAAGGGGCCACTACCTTGTTTCCAAAGAACTGGCAAGCTCCCACATCACATACTTTGGATGCTGTCAGTTCTGTCCCAACAGTCCCAGATTTCATGTGAATTCCGTGCCACTCAACCTGATCTAAACCTAGGCTCCTTCTCAGTTTTCAACCCATTGCCAGATTCCCTGAGTCATTCTTTCTTCTTTCTGAATGGGTTTGATTTGTATTACATCTATTATAAATTCACTGAGATTTCAAATTTCTTTTCAGCATTTTGTATTGATTTGCAGATAATGAATAAGTCCCTAATAGAATGAGCATCAGTTCCTAATATTTGGATTCCTGTCATGCTAGGGAAAAGTCTGTTTTCTTTTTTACAAAGTTTCACTTTTCAACATATTCTATCCATTCAAGTCATAAATCATTAAAAATAAAAGTAGCCCATATGAATTCTTCTGCTGCATTTGTCTCTTCTCCCAGCTAACTCGGTTCTCACCATGGCTGCATTTTAAAATCACTTGGGATGGCTTCTAAAATTATCCATGTCCAGGCTCCACCACAGGCAAAGTAAATCAGAATGTTGGGGGTTTCAGCCATAGGTTATTTTAATGTACCTAAGAGCAGGAACAACTGAAATATGGAATTGCCAGTTCTCTCCACTCTAGCCTTAGAGGGTTTGTTTTTTTTTTTTTTTTTTTTTTTATGGAGTCAGTGCTGACTGAGAACCACTAATGTGGGATGGAAGTGAATCCATTTGCTTTCTAAGTGCCTAGCAAAGGGCCTGGAATCTGCTATTTACTCAGCACATGCATGTTGAGGATAATAGATGTTCCAAACAATTCAGTTTGCACCAGTCATCTCGTGACACTGTGTCCAGAAATTTCAATGAAGTTCCAACAATATTTCATTAGAACCTCTTCCCGCAGTGTACAAATACTAACTCATATCTTCCTGGAAACTGCAAAGTGCTTCTTTGAAATCTTATTTGAACTGCTTCTCTAACCATATTTAAAGTGTCCTGACACATGCCTGTGTCCTTTTGAATTACTCCTTTTTGAGTTTGGTGACTTCTTATTTGGAAGGAGCAATGATCGTGATGTAGCCCAAGGTCCACGCACACTAAAATGTAATGTATATGAGCGAATTTCACATCTCAAGATTTGATTATTGTTTATAGCCCTTGTTTATACTCCTGTGGAATGCTCTACTTATTGAATTATTTAGTAGAAGACGAAGTCTGTGACTATAAAGTAAATTAAAAGTATGTTATAAAGCTTAAAAGGAAAAAAAGAAAGGTAAGGAAAGGAGTGGGAGAGGGTGGGAAGTATCATTATTGGCTTAAAGTTGTATATATGAGATATGTTCTCTTTATATAAATTTTAAAAAATAAATACACAAACCCAGTATGAAAATAAGGTGCTGGGGCCGGTGCTGTGGTGCAGCAGGTTAACACCCTGGCCTGAAGTGCTGGCATCCCATATGGGCACCGGTTCTAGTCCCGGCTGCTCCACTTCCAATCCACTCTCTGCTATGGCCTGAGATAGCAATAGAAGATAGCCCAAGTGCTTAAGTCCCTGCACCCACGAGGGAGACCTGGAAGAAGCTCCTGGCTCCTGGCTTTGGACTGGCACAGCTCCGGCCATTGCTGCCATCTGGGGAGTGAACCAGCGAATGGAAGACTCTCTGTCTCTACCTCTATCTATAGCTCTGTCTTTCAAATAAATAAAATAAATCTAAAAAAAAAAAAAGAAAAGAAGGTGCTTTATGTGAGAAAAACCCATTCTCCACCTGACCTGCAATGTGATTGAGCCTCCAGACAACTTCATTAACACTTTGCAGTGCTGGATTATGCCCTATTAAGTAGCCATTGACGTGGCTGTACTACTAGTAGAAATCACTTCCCTGGACTAGGGTGATTGCTTTCGCTCTAATGATGTATAGTTTTATTGGACCCTACTTTTGTTTTTTCATTTTAATGTTTTATAGACTTGTCAGTTTTCATGTTATCTTTTCTACAATAACATATTCTGGAAATACATCAACCTTAAAATTTGACTGTTGGCATATTTTGTAATGGGGATTTGGAGAGCTGCTTTTTATGGCCATCTAAGAGGCTTGTATGCAGGAGTCAGTCATCAAGCTTATCCCTTGATGATTGACGATATCTGGTAATTAGTATATTTATTTCTGTTTTTCATTGTCAAGCTGATTTTATACTGTGTGGACCTGAAATTCTTTCACTAGGATCTAGATATTTTTTTCTTCTTATTCTTTTTACCATTTCTAGAAATAATAGCAGATCTCAGGATACGTGAAACTGAACTTTATTTAAACCTGTTTCTTAACAAAGCAAATAATGAAAAGTTGACTCTATCCCCAATTCAGTTGTCTACACTCAAATTTAATCACCCAGTGCTTCTCTTTCCCATGTAAGAGCCAAAACCTCTTTTTATTTATCAGTTCTTTTCAAGATTTGCCTAAATGTGTTTTATTTTTTTAAAGTTTTTATTTAATGAAAGCATTTTTTCATAGATACAACTCTAGGAATATAGTGGTTCTTTCTCCCATACCCACCCTCCCATCCCGACTCCCATCCCACCTCCCTCTCCCTCTCCCATCTTCTTCTTCATTATGGTTCATTTTTAGTTTGATTTTATATACAGAGGACCAATTCCATATTAAGCATAGATTTCAACAGTTTGAACCCCCCCATACACAACATATAAAGTGCAGTTTGAGAATAAGATTTGAAGTCGATTCTCATATGGTCACAAAAGGCTTCCATAGCCTTGGCAGCCCATAGCAAGAGCGTTGGGTGATCACTGACGTCATAAATAACAGTGTTAATTGTTAAAGGAACAACAGAAGTCACTGCACACTTACTTCCCATGTAGGACTTCTGTCCTTAATGAGTTGTACTAAACGTATTTTCAAACTAGGAGTATTTAGTCAAATATGTTGATGGGTCTCTTATGGGCACTTATAAGTGATTTCATTGTTTTATTTAGGAGTTGAGGTGAGGCTACATTTAATTTGTGCTTTGTTTTAAATGTAGAGATGATTAGCAAATGTATTCAGTATTCTTTCATATATTTCAAAGAGCCATTGGAAGAATATGTATTTTTGGTATTTAAGTATCTATCAAGATGTTCCTTAGGCTAGTTTTCAAAGATTTATTTATTTATTTGAAAGAGTAGGAGAGAGAGGGAGATCTTCCATCTGCTGTTTCACTTACAAAATGACTGAGGCAACCTGGGCTGGATCAGGTTGATGCCAGGAGCCAGGAACTCCATCCACTCTCCAACATGTGTGGCAGAAGCCTGAGTCCTTGATCCATCACTTGCTGCCTTCCCATGCACATTAGCAGGGAGCTAGAAAAGAAGTAGAGCAGCCAGGACTCGAATCAGTGCTCCAATATGGGATGCTGACTTTTCAGGAGGTGGCTTAACCCTCTGTGCAACAATGCTAGCCCCTTATGCTAGGTTTTAATCACTATAATTTTCTATTCCTTCTCTTTTGTATTTACTACTTATTGTTATCACACTGATAGAAGCATGGGGAAGAAATAAAACTCAAATTTAGGTATTTTTCCCATTTTCAGTAGAGAGAAAGATGAGATTGTTAGTTAGAATGAGACTAGAACAGTGTCTGTCTAAAGAAAAGAAAGGTTCCAGGGTGATTAAATCTTATTCCAAAAGGAGAGAGGGTTTCCTTCTGAGAACAGGATTAGATGATAATAAGATTGAGTAAGATAATAAGATAATAAGATTTAGTAACTAAAATAAGTGAAACATTCTCTCAGCTCATTTCTCAGTGGGTAGGCAACATCAAGAACATTTGTGTAAAGCACAAAATAGGTTCCACATTGACATTTTGGTATAACTATCAATATAACAACTATTGAATGCTCTGCTCCAGCAGTCTACCAGAATATTTCACATCACTGAATGTGTAACCCAGCAGGTTATGTTGTTGTAAAGTAGATTTCAGTGTCACCATTCAGTTGAGCACATGAAGAGCAAATCTCTCTAGGACCTGTTACTGTCATCTGGTTGGTCTTTCTTAAAATGCTAAGTATGATTAACTTCACAAATCTAAAACTATTCAGCTTATCTATTCTCCTCCCAATGATTGTAATAAACTTAGAATGCTTAACCTGTGATCTCCCAACTACCACATGCCAAATTATTGTCTACAATTATTTTGCTCCTCCGTTTTTCCACAGAACACCATCCTTTAGGCATTATTTTCCTATTCACTTTGACTTCTTGTCTTGCCATTATCCCTACTCCTTTTCATTTGTAGTTCCGTTTGAACTACAGTGTATCCCTTCAGTGAATTTTTATAAGCCATCAACTCAATTGTACTTCGTCTGAAGAGACTGAAATTTTACTTACACTCTTTTACTCATGGGTTACCTGGGTTGAGATGTTCTTATCCACACTGACAACCTCAGCACTTTTAAAAGACTACTTGTTTGTTGCTGGTGAGAAGTCTATTAATCTCATTTTCTGTCATTATAGGCAATCTTCTGTGCTTCTTCAATCATTTGAAATATTTTCTTGTTTCTTCAATGTCCCACAGTTTCATGACAATGTCTCCATGATGGATTTGGAAAATAGCATGTTTCTTAAATCTGAGGATTCATGTCTTTTTATTCAATTCTTGTAATTTTTTGTCATTATTTCTTGAAATATTTCCTCATGCCAATTCTATTATCTACCTTTATAAATCCTGTTAGACTTTGGTTGGCATTCTTCATTTTTGCCTTCCATATGTTATTAACCTTGTTTTTATAATGTCCATCTGTTTATTTCTCCATGCAGTCTGAGAATTTTTTTCTCAGAAAACATGAAGTTTATTGATTGTACAGATATGTGTGGATTCAAAACACAAAATAATTTTAATCATCTAATTTTCATGAATCCTGGATAACTTCTAAGTAACTGGAGGACTGTTGTTATGGCATAGCCTGAGATGCCTGCATCACATATGGGTGCCAGTTCAGATCCTGGATGCTCCACTTCTGATCCAGTTCCCTGGTAATGGCCTGGGAAAAGCAGTGGAAGATGACCCAAGTTTTTTCCCTGCACACATATGGGAGACTGGGATGAAGCTCCTGGCTTTGGCCTGTCCATTGAGGCCATCTGGGGAGTGAACCAGCAAATGAAAGATGAATCTCTCTCTCTCTCTCTCTCTCTCTCTCTCTCTTTTTCTCTCCTTCTCTCTCTGTAATGCTGCCTTTCAAATAAATAATCTTTTTAAAAAAAACTACCTGGAAATTCAAGTGGTGTTAGGAATATGGTCATGATGTCATCATTAGTAATTGTAAAGTGAATTGTGGGGGCCAGTGCTGTGGTGTAGCAGGTAAAGCCTTGTAGCAGCCCCACCTTTAGCATCATTGAAATTGGTGAGGAAAGATGCATCACCATCTTAAAAATATAAAAATATTTCCTGACTTATAGCATATGCTTACTGATTATGTGCCAGGTAAAGCCACTGCCTACAGTACCAGCAACCCATATGGGAACCAGTTCAAGTTCCGGCTGCTCCACTTCTGATCCAGCTCTTTGCTATGGCCTGGGAAAGCAGTGGAAGATGGTCTAAGTACTTGGGCCCCTGTACCCACATAGGAGACCCGGAAGAAATTCCTGGCTCCTGGCTTTGGATCGGCCTTCTGGCTTTGCAGCCATCTGGAGAGTGAACCAGCAGATAGAAGACCTTTCTGTCTCTCTGCCTCTGCCTCTTTGTAATTCTGCCTTTCAAACAAATAAATAAATCTTTAAAAAAATAAAGTGAATTGTGGTGGAAAGAGCACTGACCTTGGATTCCTTTCCTGATGACAAGTGCTAAATGAGTGTTTAATGAATGAATGGCCAATTCCCTTATGTACAAGTACTGTATTAGTTGCTAGGGAAACAGTAACATGACAAACCCAGTCCTTGACCTCATAGTGCTTACGCATTGGACAAGAAGTCATCAAAATGGTGGGCCAGAGGAAGGAGTTAGAATCAGAAATATTTGCAGAGGGACAGTGCTTGAACTTAGTTTTGTAGGATCATTAGGAGTTTGCCAAGAGGAAAAGGTATAGAAGAGAAAAAGGAAATATTATGTTATCCAAAGGCTCAAAGATTCATGGGGCCTAGCATACCTTGGGCTGGCATATTGATGGCTCTTAACAAGAGGAATGCTTTGGGCCAAAAGGGATTATATAATATTCTGTCCTGGCTGTGCCCTCAGAACACTGAGCTCCCAGCTCTTCCAGGAAGGTTACCTCGTGATGTAAGACAGACAGATACAAGATAGCCAATGGACTTAAGGAATAAAAATCTTTTAAATGCATCCAAAGTTATAATTTATTTATTTTTATTTTATTATTATTATTTATTTGAAAGACAGAGTTACAGAGAGAGAGGTAGAGCCAGAGAGACAGGTCTTCTATTTTGCTGGTTCAGTCCCCAATTGACCACAATGGCTGGAGCTGTGCCGATCCAAAGAGAGGAGCCAGGAGCTTCTTCTTGGTCTCCCAGATGGGTGCAGGGGCCCAAGGACTTGGGCCATCTTCTACTGCTTTCCCAGGCCATAGCAAAGAGCTGGATCAGAAGAGGAACAGCTGGGATATGAACCGGCGCCCATATGGGATGCTGGCGCTGCAGGTCAGGGCTTTAACCCGCTGCGCCACAGCGACAGCGTCCAATGTTATTTTTAATACACACTTTTATGAACTTTGTGAAGACCCTAATTATGCTAAGGATACAAGGCGGACAATGTCCCTATGCATGTAGCACTTATCAAAGTGAGGAGATGCACTGTAAATATATAAAGCAATACAGAACTAAAGTTAGAAATGAGAAATATTCTAAAGAAAAGCAGCATGAGTGGACAGAGAGTAATCAGGGACTATTCTTTAGCTAGCAGGGGATCTGAGTTGTTATTAAGAATGGAACCTAAAAGATGAGAAGTGGCTAGCCTACATGAGGAAAGAGGTGAATCAGTGTTTCATACCTAGGGGGAAGGAGATGCAATGCCTCTAAGGAATGGGCACATTGGCAATCTCCAAAGGAGAGTCAGGAATCATGAACTACAGAGAGAGGGCATAGGAAGAGATAATGCCAGGGAAATGGGTGGAAGACACTTCATGTAAGGTAATGTAGGTTATTGCTAAGAAGTTCTGACTTTCTTTTAAGGAAAATGGGAAGCCAATGGAGAGCTTAAAAATTTTAAAAATGTTTATTTCTTTATTTGAAAGACCACACGTCAGAGATAGACCATCTATCCACTGGTATACTCCCCAAATGCCTGCAAATCCAAGGCAGGGCCAGGATGAAGGCGGGAGAAAGGAACTCCATCCTGTTGTCCCACATGGGTGGCAGAGGCCCAAGGAGTTGGGCCATCTTCTGTTGCTTCTCACATGTATTAACAAGTAGCAGGGCCAGCATTGTGGCACAGTGGGTTAACGCCCTGGCTTGAAGTGGGCTTCCCGTATGGGCGCAGGTTCAAGACCCAGCTGCTCCACTTCCCATCCAGCTCTCTGATATGTCCTGGGAAAGCAGTAGAAGATGACCCAACTCCTTGGGCCCCTGCATCCATCTGGGAGACTCAGAAGAAGCTCTTGGCTCCTGGCTTCAGATTGGCACAGCTCCAGCTGTTGCGGCCAATTGGGGAGTGAACCATTGGATGGAAGACCTCTCTCTCTCTCTCTCTGTCTCTCTCTGCCTCTCCTCTCTCTGTGTAACTCTTTCAAATAAATAAATAAAATTAAAAAAAAAAAAAAACAAAAAACAAGTAGCTTAGTTGGAAGTGGAACAGCTGGGATTTGAACCGGTGCTCTGATATGAGATGCCTATGTTTAAGGGGCAGCTTAATCCATGTCACCACAAAGCTTGCCACCACTGGACAGTTTTGAGCAGAGAGGCATAACAATAAGATTTTAGCTTTTTAATAAATTCATTAATTTTAATTTGTATTAATATAAAGAACATATTTCATGTACTTCATAGGTACAATTCTTCTTTTCTTTTATTTATTTATTTAACTTTTATTTAATGAATATAAGTTTCCAAAGTACGGCTTATGGATTACAATGGCTTCCCCCCCATAATGTCCCTCCCACCCGCAACCCTCCCCTTTCCCATTCCCTCTCCCCTTCCATTCACATGAGGATTCATTTTCGATTCTCTTTATATACAGAAGATCAGTTTAGCATACATTTAGTAAAGATTTCAACAGTTTGCTCCCACACAGAAACATAAAGTGGAAAATAATAGATGATTTTTTAAATGATGATGAAATCAGATCAGACCTATTGTCATGTTTAATCCCAGTGAGAGTCCAGTTGGGAATTGATAATTTCTTCTTTTTTTTTTTTTTTTTTACAGAAGATCAGTTTAGTATACATTAAGTAAAGATTTCAACAGTTTGCACCCCCATAGAAACACAAAGTGAAACATACTGTTTGAGTACTCGTTATAGCATTAAGCCTCAATGTACAGCACGTTAAGGACAGAGATCCTACATGAGGAGTAAGTGCACAGTGACTCCTGTTGTTGACTTTACAAATTGACACTCCTGTTTATGGCATCAGTAATCTCCCTATGCACCAGTCATGAGTTTCCAAGGCTATGGAAGCCCCTTGAGTTCTCCGACTCTTATCTTGTTTAGACAAGGTCATAGTCAAAGTGGAGGTTCTCTCCTCCCTTCAGAGAAAGGTACCTCCTTCTTGAAGACCTGTTCTTTCCACTGGGATCTCACTCACAGAGATCTTTCATTTAGGTTTGGTTTTGTTTTTGTTTTTTTTTTTTTTTTTTTTTTTTTTTTTTTTTTTTTTTTTTTTTTTTTTTTTTTTTGCCAGAGTGTCTTGGCTTTCCATGCCTGAAATACTCTCATGGGCTTTTCAGCCAGATCAGAATGCCTTTAGGCCTGATTCTGAGGCCAGAGTGCTGTTTAGGGCATCCGCCATTCTATGAGTCTGCTGAGTATCTCGCTTCCCATGTTGGATCACTCTCCCCTTTATTTATTCTATCGGTTAGTATTAGCAGGTACTAGACTTGTTTATGTGCTCCCTTTGGCACTTAGTCCTTTCATTATGATCAATTGTGAACTGAAATTGATCACTTGGACTAGTGAGATGGCATTGGTACATGCCACCTTGATGGGATTAAATTGGAGTCCCCTGGTATGTTTCTAACTCTACTATTTGGGGCAAGTCAGCTTGAGCATGTCCCAAATTGTACATCTCTTCCCTCTCTTATTCCCACTCTTATGTTTAACAGGGATCACATTTCAGTTAAATTTCAACACTTAAGAATAACTGTGTATTAATTACAGAATTAAACCAGTCATATTAAGTAGAACAGACAAAAAAACTACTAAGAGGGATAATGTATTAAGTTGTTCATTAACAGTCAGGGCTATGCTGATCAAGTCACCGTTTCTCATAGTGTCGATTTCACTTCAACAGGTTTCCTTTTTGGTGTTCAGTCAGTTGTACTTCCCTCCTTCCATCTCTCCCTCCTTTCTTTCTTGTTTTTATTTAACTTTTGCAAAAACATAATTTCACTCTAATTTATAATAACAGGCTTAATGTACCACTAACCATTACGTTCAAGAGGTAAAAAGTAGAAAGAAAAGCAGGTAAACAGAGACTTCCCATCTGTTGATTCACTCCCCAAATATCCACAACAGTTGGAGCTGTTCCAGGCCAAAAGTAGGAGCTGGGGATTCAATACAAGTCTCCCACATGTGTGGTATGGACTAATATTTGATCCATTACCTCCCAGGCTGCACTTTAGGGAGAAGCTGGAGTTGGAAGCAGAGCTGGGACTTGATCTGAAGCACTCTGATGTGGTATAGTGGGCATCCCAAGCATCATCTTAACTGCTACACCAAATTCCCACCCCAGATCGCAGTTTTTAAAGTGTTTCTTAGAATATTGTATAAACAATTGATTGCAAAAATGGCAAAAATGCAATTGGAATGATAAGCTAGGACCCTATTAGTGGAGTCCAGCAGAGGAGTAGTGGTAATTTGGACTAGGGTAGTAGTATTGAGGATGACGAGAGTGGTTGGATTTAGTACCATTTTTTTATGTAGAGCCCATAGAATGTGCTAATATGTTGCAGCTGAGTGTATAGAAAGAGTACAACCAAGTTTCTGTATTGCTTTACTTGGTGGTGACTTTTAGTGCCATGAGGAAGATTCAGAGGAAGAACAGAGGTGAGGAAACTAGTATCCAGAATTGCCAATGGATAGAGGATTAATGTGCAGATGATGTGTAATGATGTGTTTTTAAGAAGTTTGTATGTAATCTTGTATGTAACCTTACGTTAGTCGAAGTTTGTATGCTCATAAGTAACATGGTCAGCTTATGGTATTTAGAATGTGACAGAGAGTCCAGTAGGAGCCCCAAAATGTTGCTTGGTGTAAAGTAAAAATGGTTTTGAGTTTCACAAATAAATCAAAAATCCTGGTTGACTTCAAAGGCCTCATAAGACATATCCAATATATTTAAAGGTTCACGAAGGGGTGAGGTGTTTTTGTGCATGGTGTTTAAACCCTAACTTGGGATACCTGCTTTCCATATGAGAGTGCCAGTTTGAGTCCCACCTACACTGTGAACCAGCTTCTTGATAATGAATCTGGAAAGGCAGAAAATTATGGACCAAATACTCGAGTCTCTGCCACCTACAAGGGAGACCCAGGTGGAGTTTGAGGCTCCTGGTTTTGGCCTGGCCTAGCCCCAGCCATTGTGGCCATTTTAGGAGTGAACCAAAGGATCAGGGATCAATCTCTCTCTCTCTCTCTCTCTCTCTCTCTCTCTCTCTCTCTGCCTGTTAAATAGGTAAGTAAACAAAAACATAAATCTTTAATAAAGTTTTTGAAAATGGAATTAAAAGATAGTTTATTTTGGTGCAGAAAGGTTTGAAATCTATGCATAGGTTTTCTGTAATACGAATTTCTGTTAACTTTTTAAGACCCTTCATTTGATAATTTACAACTTAAATTCTTATTCTTTTTCTCTTTTCTCATTTTCCCTCTCCAAGGACACACACACATGTATACTCATACACATAGACAATGATGTATTTATACACATATATTATTATGCTATTTTCAATTTTCTTACCACAATCAAGTGACCTCACGTAAGGATCTAGCCTGAATGTCTGCTTTGTGCTTTTAACTTGCAGGCAGTTGCCTGGTAGATATGTGCATAAGTTATTCATCTATTAGTTACTTATGAAAAGCTAAAAATAGACTTTTGGAAGTAGATACACTACATGGAAATTTATTCTTTGGATAAATCCAAGGTAAATGATGGCTACCTCATTGTTATATTGGCCCATTACATATGTAGATTTGAAACTTTCTAATTCTGGTTGCTTTCTGGTTAGAAATCCAGAAGGATTCTCTCTGCATATGTCACTTAAAGCAAGCAGTCCCAGTTTCTTTTCTTTTTTTTTTTTTTTTTTTTTTACAGGCATAGTGGACAGTGAGAGAGAGAGACAGAGAGAAAGGTCTTCCTTTGCCATTGGTTCACCTTCCAATGGCCGCCACGGCCGGCGCACCGTGTTGATCAGAAGGCAGGAGCCAGGTGCTTCTCCTGGTCTCCCATGGGGTGCAGGGCCCAAGCACTTGGGCCATCCTTCACTGCACTCCCAGGCCACAGCAGAGAGCTGGCCTGGAAGAGGGGCAACCGGGACAGAATCTGGCGCCCCAACCGGGACTAGAACCCTGTGTGCTGGTGCCACTAGGCGGAGGATTAATCTATTGAGCCGCGGCACCGGCCTAGTCCCAGTTTCTTATAAAACCTTTCCAAGCTTTTCTAGAATGTCATCTTTGGCAACAATACCATCTCAAAATGGAGAGAACTGTGTAGGCATAACTGTTTTTTTGCACTAAGGAAAAGACTGAAAAGATAACCTTCCCCAGCCTGGAAGTCTGCTCCATGGGATGTGAGTACAATGAAGAGCCTGGGCAGGATTCTGTGCTGCACATGGCAGTGGGGAGAGAGAGGCTATAGCAGTCTACTTAATCATGACATTGAAAATTATATTTAAATATAGGCTTCCATTTCCCCATGTTTCTCCTACTCATACATATCAACCTCAGCCTACAGCTAGAGAGTGTTCAATTTCTCCAAGTTATGTTAACCCACACCCGCCCTCACAAGCTTTTTCTTATTTATCTCATCTACACCCTTCCAATATGCCAGCCACAGTGACAACCAACTTAGCCTAAAAAAAGAACTAAAGGCTAGAGAACCTGAGAGACAACACAAGGGAACATTGAATCTAGGTTGAGTCAGTGATCTGATTATTTGCATTGTGGTGGAGCAAGGATAGAAAACCAGTCCCACCAGCTTGAAAGCAAATGCCAGAAATATCTCTACTCAGTGAGAGAAATGGTCCCAGCAATTTTAATGTGGAAGTTTCCTTCTGAGCCACTGCAATGTGCCTGAGAGAGAGAGTAGGAGAAAAGAGAAAGAAGACAACACTAAATCACCAAACAGCCTTTCTCAGTAATTTCTTCTTCAAACTATCCATTGACTACGGAAGGCAGATGATGCAATCTTCATTTTTCATGCATAAAATTTATCTGATATTTTATGAAGAAGTGAAAAGAACTGATTCCCTTTTTGAGTATCTGTTTCGAAAAATCTTCCCATTCCCAACAAACTTGGTCATTCAAATCATCCCTCAATGATTTTTGACCTTTCTATTTAAAACCCATGAATGCTTTAAAGTAATGAGAGGATACAGAGGAAAGGGGGATTCTAGAAAAGCTGAATTATGGTGAAATAATCCCTCATGATTCTTCCTCAAAGAACTGATGTATAAAGTGGGTGTTCAGCCCTTCAGAGTCTTTGCACTTAAATGTCTGCCTCATTTGACTGAGTAGAAGTAAACATGGGAACACCCTAAGTTCAATTCACCATACATTTACGAAGCACCTGCTGTAGTGCCTAGTCAAATGTCTGGCCTGACAGTGGATGTTCAAGAAATATATGTGAACCAACTACTCTGAGTTTTTATTTAAAAAAAAAACTTATTTATTTTATTTGAGAGGTAGAGTTATACACAGTGAGAGGGAGAGACAGACAGAAAGGTCTTCCGTCTGTTGGTTCACTCCCCAAATGGCCGCAACGGCTGGAGCTGGGCCGATCCGAAGGCAGGCACCAGGAGCTTCTTCCAGGTCTCCCACGTGGGTGCAGGGTCCCAAGGACTTGGGCCATCTTCTGCTTTTCCAGGCCATAGCAGAGAGCTGGATTGGAAAAGGAGCGGCTGGGACTAGAACCAGTGCCATATGGGATGCTGGCACTGTAGGCAGAGGGTTAACCTACTGTGTCACTGCACCGGCCCCTGCTCTTAGCTTTGACCCTGATTTAGACTCTGATGATACAGGGGTGAAAAATTTAGGTAGTGCTTGCCATCAGACAACCCTCAGACTGTATATAGTTAAAGGATCTGCAGTGAAATGAAGTAATTCTCATACTCCCTCCTTTTTGCTCGTCTCTATCTCTACTAGGAAATCTTAATTCACGTTGTTATTGTTAATATCAGAGGAAGCATTCTAAATAGAAGAACAAATATGCCTCTTGTAACTGGAGAAGGATCTCTTGGCATTTACTTAGGCAACTGGGATTTAACTTCAGAGGCAGTTGATGTTATATCTAAGCTTTATACATGTGGTGTAATTTGTCAGCAGTCTATCAAAAGCCCAAGTGGGTGTTTCCTGATCTGTCAGTTGTTTGTGAGAGCACAGTGAATGTTTGGCCTCATCAAGGAAAAACAAAACCCTGGAATTTGTGTTCCTTCTTCACAGAGAAAATAAGCCAGATACAGACCTGAATATGGACCTGTGCCCTAAATCTGTCTATAATACATTCTTATAACAAACTGCCAGGGCTACTCATGCAGGCCCTAGATATAGTGTGAGGGCTGAAACTCACCAGTGGTGGTTTGGTAGAGTGAGTTCTTTGGGTCTATGTCTGCTGTGCCCAGTTTTAACAGAAAGCATGTTCAACATTTAGCAGCTCACTCAATGTCTTCTGGCCCCAGCACAATGGAAATAGTACTATCCCAGCAGACAGAGATGTGGCACTTCTGCATCATCAGCTTGACTCACTCTCCTACTTAACTGCTAAGTTTCCCTTCTAGATTTTCAAAAACTATGCCTGATGCTTTGGAGCTTACTCCAAAATGTTGTCTAAAATTTCTTCAATCCAGTGGGCTATTGCTACTACAGCACTGTCTTGAATGATAAGTAGGAGCCATTCATATATAAATGGCAGAGGAAGGGTTGGGGAAAGGAGTCCAGGAAGAGGAGATAACCTATAAAATTCTCATATGTGGAGAAGCAATTGTTTCCTCATTTAATGAGTGAAGGACACTGTGGCTTAGAGAAGTGAAGCATTTTGCTTAAGTTGACATAACTGGTACGTAGCAGAACCTAGATTCAAACCCATGTCTGTCTAACAAAAAAGCCTGTGTACTCGTGGGCATTCTATGTATAGGTTGCCTTATCACCTTATGGCAATGCTGAGGAGTTTCCATGTATCTTTTAAAGAAGTGTGGGGGGGGGGCATTGAAAGGGAAGGGAACTTTGATAATAAAAGAAATGATTTAGATTAATCTGGTAGCTGTGCAGAATGGGTTAACAAAGAG
This sequence comes from Oryctolagus cuniculus, assembly GCF_964237555.1. Lineage (NCBI taxonomy): Eukaryota > Metazoa > Chordata > Mammalia > Lagomorpha > Leporidae > Oryctolagus > Oryctolagus cuniculus. The sequence continues at coordinate 117,145,515 of NC_091453.1, read as the reverse complement.
GGGCTAGAAATAGACAAGTTTGAATGTTTGTAAAAGAATAGGTATAGGACAGCACTGTGGCTCAATAGGCTAATCCTCCGCCTGCAGCGCAGGCACACCGGCACACCGGGTTCTAGTCCCTGTCGGGGCACCAGATTCTGTGATTCTGTCCCGGTTGCTCATCTTCCACTCCAGCTCTCTGCTGCGGCCTGGGAGTGCAGTGGAGTATGGCCCAAGTCCTTGGGCCCTGCACCCACATGGGAGAACAGTAGAAGCACCTGGCTCCTGGCTTCAGAGCAGCATGGTGCGCTGGCCGCAGCACGCTGGCCGCAGCGGCCATTGGGGAGTGAACCAACGGTAAAAGGAAGACCTTTCTCTCTGTTTCCCTCTCTCACTGTTCACTCTGCCTGTCACAAAAAGAGAGAGAGAGAGAGAAACAGTGACTTGATCAGCCCTTGTCCTGACTGTTGATGTACAATTTAATACTTTATCCCTTTTAGTATTTTTTTGTTCTAGTACTATTGGTTGAACTCTGTAATTAACACACAATTATTCTTAGGTGTTTAAATTTTAACTGAAAAGTGATCCCTGTTAAATATAAGATTGGGAATAAGAGAGGGAGGAGATGTACAATTTGGGCCATGCTCAATCGGACTTGCCCCAAATGGTGGAGTTAGAAACGTGCCAGGGGATTCCAATACAATCCCATCAAGGTTGCATGTACCAACGCCATCTCACTAGTCCAAGTGATCAATTTCAGGTCACAATTGATCAAACTGATAGGATTAAGAGTCAAAGGGATCACACAAACAAGACTAGTGTCTGCTAATACTAACTGACAGAATAAAAAAGGGAGAAAATGATCCAACATGGGAAAAAAAAGAATAGGTATAAATGACTAGAACTCATGACTGTATATTGAACTAATGATATTTAATATCCTTATCAAATATTTATCACAAGTGCATTTTTAATTTTTAACTGACAAATAACAATTGTATATATTTGTGAGTATAATGTTCTACTTTGATTTATGTATACACTGTGGAACAATTAAGCTAATAAGCATACCGGTCATGCATATTTATAATTATTTGTGTTCAAAACTTTTGACATTTATTCATTTAGCAATCTTGAGATATAAATTAGTATTGACTGCAGTCACCATGTTGTACAATAGATCCCAGAAAGTTGTTCCTCCTGTTTAGCTGAAACTTTGAATACTTTGATTAGCGTTTTTCCCCATCCTTCCCTAGCCTTTGGTAGCTACCATTCTAGTCTCTACTTCTGTGACTTTGGCTTTGTTAAGCTTATCCGTATGAGTGAGAACAGTCAGTGCTTGACTGTCTGTGTCTGGATTTATTTCACTTAAGATGAAGATACCTCATGTTCATCCTACAGTTATCACAAATGACAGAATGTGTTTCCTTTTTTAAGGCCACATTGTATTCCATTGTTTTTATATACTATGCTTTCTTTATCCAAATGCCTATTGATGGACAACATACCTTGGCTATTGTGAGTAGTGCTATAATAAACACGGGAGTACAAATATCCTTTCAAAAATAATGATGCCATTTCTTTGGATATATACTATGAAGTAGGATTATAGATCATATTATATTTCGTTTTTTATTTTTGAGGACTCTCCATATTATTTTCCCTAATTACTGTACCAGTTTACATCCCCACTACCAGTGTAAAGGGGAAAATGTCCTTTGCTCCATATCTTTGTCAATATTTACCTCCTGTCTTTTTGATAGTGTCCACCCTAGATGTGAGGTAGAATGTCATTATGGGGTTTTTACATTTGTTTGTTTATTTTGGAAGACAGACAGGCATTGAGAGAGCTTCCGACCACAGGTTCACTCCTCAAATGTTTGCAACAATGTGGGTTAGGCCAGGCTGAATCTGATAACTGAGAACTCAATCCAAGTCTCTCACGTGGATGGCATTGACCAGACTACTTGAGCCATCACCTACTACCTCCCAGGATATTCATTAGTAGGAAGCTGGAATCCAGAGCAGAGCTGGGATGGGAACCCAGGCACTCTGATATAGACTGTGGGTTTCTTAAGCAGTGTCTTAATTGCTGAGCCAAATGACTGCCCCTCATTGGTGTTTTTATTTGAATTTCTCTGATGATTAGTGATGTTGAACGCCTTTCAATATGCTTGTTGTCATTTGTATATCTGTGGAAAAATGTGTATTCAGCTTATTTGCTCATTTTTTCAATTGAGTTATTTGGTTTCTTGATGTGTACTCCCTATTATTTCAGATATTAACCCCATATCAGGTGTAAGTGTTCTCATCTTCCAACACACATATGACTAAATGAAAACTATAGATGATGATGGTTGTGTTACTTAAATTGGTTGTGGTAATCATTACATAATTTATATGTATATCAGATCATTTAAGTTGTACATCTTGAACTTATAGATTTTATTTGTCAATTATACCTCAATAAAGCTAAAAAAAAGAGTTTGTCAAACAAGAAGTGCCCAGGAGAATTATAAAGCATGCATGCACAGCCAAATTGAGTCTTCTGCATTCTGAGACAGAATACATAAGCATGACCGTATTGGCGCCATTTCAGGGCCAAGACAGAAAGTGTGACCCTGGGAGCTGAGGGACTAGGGAGTCAGAAGAAAGAACAAACAATTATTAGTGGGTGTTTTGTTTTGTTTTGTTTTGCTGCCGAGAGGTCATGTGGCCACAATGCATACTGGCAAAAGCCCTGAGGACACAGACTAATTAATTGTCCTTGCCACCAACAGGCATGAATGAACACCCTGATGGTATTGCTGCCCAGAGGATTATATTGCTCTGAGGTCTTGGCACTGGCACTCTCCAAAATGATCTTTTAGCCTGCAGGCTGTATACCTTTACTTTGATCATGAATATGAGGGCAAAAAGGGCATTTCCCACGATAGTTGCATAAGCAATGAGAGCAAGAATGATGACCATCCCCATCCTGACTGCCTGTGTAATCTGGCCCTGAAAGCTCATTCCCTGCTTGAGGGTAAATTGACTATATTGCATTTTGATTGACTCTTGGATTTGGATCCTCATAATTCTATTAACCATAAGGTATCCCTAGCATAATTTTTTTATCCTATCTCCTCCAACTGACTTAGGAAAAAATAAAGGGAATACAAGAAGCTGAGAGTCACGCTAGCTCGACAATTACATTCCATAGACTGAGGCAGAAATAGGTTATTTCATTTTAGTATCTGATAGTCTCAAACAGCCAATCGAAACTTTGAGAAAGTGGTTTACTTCATTCCCTAATAATGAAGGAAATCCAAATTACTATATAAGGTATCTATTTTATATCTATCAAATTGACAAATGGTGGTTTCAGCTCATTGTTGAAGAGCATTAAGATTGGTATTTCAGAACATGCGATTGGAAAGGAACATTGAAACACTCTCACAGGAAATTGTGTTGACAAGACATATGTAAAACCTTAAAATGTGCATAACCTTTGACATTGTCATCCCAGATTTAGAGCCTAAATTAAGAAATTTAATTGTCATTGTCTGCAAATATGATCTGGATGTTCATTACTGCTTTGTGATTAATGTTGAGTTGTGGGAAATTATTTGGTAGTGTATTATGTGGCCTTTTAAAATTGACATTCACAATGAATTTTTGTAACATGAATAATGCCTTTTATATAAGTTTAGGTGAAAAGATTGGATTAGAAGTTTGACTCTAATTGTATGGGAGAAAATGTAACAATATGTAGAGAAAGAGAATTGGAAGAAAAAAAATTGTCAAGATATCAGTAGAGGATTACCTCTATTTGGTAGGTTTATGTGTAATTGTTAGTCTCTTCATGACTTTTCTAATTTCCAAATTTTCCATAATAAATGTGTACAACATTAATAACAAAAATGAGTTAATTTACACATACCTATGGCACAAATTTGAGTCAAAAATAGATACAAAGTCCTTTTGAATTACATTTCAGTAATTTGAGGTTGGATGGTTATCATAGATTTCATTTGACATAATATGATCAATTCTGTGCCCACTAGTTCATGTCAATATAACATTATCTAAAAAGGAAGTGGGCTAGTACTTGTTTTTCCCTCTTGAGTACATCCTATTACTGGTCTCATACTGATCTCATACATGCCATTCCCAATGGGAAGGTGGTTAGAATGGAGCAGCTACTTGGGCAGTAGCAGTAGATCAGCATCTATTTATTTTAATTTACAGTGTATACATATAAATTAAATTGGATTGACCATAATGTTTTAGTAAGGCTTCAGGAAACTTTGCAAATAAATGTTGCTCTTGTGTTTCATTTGTTTTCTGAATGTGCCATTTCCATTCTACTCCCTTGAGTTACTCATTGTTTGTGAGACTCATAGAATTGCTGAATTGAATCTCTCAAGTGGTATTTATGGATATAGTACAGATGCAATAATATTCTTATGGGGTCATTCTGGCAGGAAAAACTTGGTTTTTCAATGAATGTGTTGCAACTAAAAGTATTGTTTAAATTAAAAACCACAAAAACCATACTAATTCTGTTTGGAGACTGATCCTAAAATTTTTAATCATTGTTATAGACTACATTTAAAATATATTGATTGTGGCTGTATGCAGCACAACTTTACAAATTCTCAGGAAAATTGGAATGAGTTGCTGCAAGTAACTGGATTTGGTACACTAGAGATTTAGCCAAGCAAACAGGCTGCAGAGAATGTGTCATACCATGTACTTGTTTCATTTCTTTTGAAAAAGGGAGTTAGGTTATAATTATTTGTGAAACTATCACTTCATCTTTGGTCATAATAGCATAGTATTCAAAATTAGATACCTCTTTGAGTCTGTGTTGTGAACACAGAGATGATAAGTAGAGTGTAGTAACTCAGATGCTGTTTCACTTATTGTTATTATTTTTCAAATGAAGTATTGAGTCTGAGGATTTAGTCAGAGGAGACTGAAGACTCTTCCAAATCAAAAATATGTGAAAATATAAAGAAACTTCTTTGTCACAGGATTAATTCAAATTATCAATTATTAATTCAAAATTATCAAATTATCAATATCTAAATTATTTAATGATATTATTAAATTGCCACAGGCTAAATTGTAAGAGAATTTAGAGGCTAAGGAGAACCAACCTTTGATGCATACCCATTGTCAGACTATGGTGGAGAATCAACTACAGCCAACAGAACCCTTGTATGGGAAAGTAAAAATCATAGTCCATGTAAAACCTTTTTGATCACTTACACAGAATTAGTGGCTTTCCAGCCTTCATGGTGGATTGAACTTTTAGTCTTGTTTTTCAGTGATGCTATAATCATTGCAACCACACAGATTAAAGATATAATGCAAGTTCCTTCCCATAGATGCAATTCCAAATTGTATGCTAATCACTTTGATTTTCACAGAGCCCTTTCCCCCATGAACTCTTAGGATATTAGAAATGATTTAAATGTTTTCCTTGGAAGAATTGAGTAGGATCATCAGGGAAGGCACTACAGGTCCTTCAGTCTTTCCTTCAACCGTGCCAGGGACCAACGTGTTTTGGGATACAAAGTATTTTTGTGTTTTAGAATGATAATACTGTGGGATAAATAAAGACAATAAATAGCTTCATGGAAGCTCAGGTTGAATTTTGCTGCCAAACACTTCTATTTCCACACACTATTATATTTATTATATATGACTATGTACTTAACATATATTTACATTTTACATATATATATATATATAAAGTCTTTTAAAGTTTTTTAAAGATTTATTTGAGTGGCAGAGTTACAGGGAGAGAGAGCGATGAGACAGAGAGAGAGGTCTTCCATCTGTTGGATCACTCCACAAATGGAGCTGCTTCTGGGTCTTCTACATGGGTGCAGGGATCCAAGCACTTGGGCCATATTCCACTGCTTTCCCAGGCCATTGGCAGGGAGCTGGATTGGAAGTGGAGCGGCCAGGACTTGAACCGGTGCCCATATGGGATGCCAGTGCCAGAGGTAGAGGCTTAACCTACTATGCCACAGTGCCAGCCCTGACTTTTGGTCTTTAAAGAGTTTTGGAGTTTGTAATTGCTGATAAGGTGATAAAGTATGACAAACCAGTGTTATTCTAAGATAACAAATATAATTACAAATAGAAGAGAACCAGCATGCTGGACCCTCTGTTTGGCTCATTCAGATTATGGCTGTGTCTGAAGAGAGTACTAAAGAAACTTTGTGGACAAGGTGCAATTAGTGTTACCACTGTTGTTCTGCTTACTACAGTAGCTCCTATTTTCTCAGCAAAATTGGGGTAACTCAGATGGGTACTACGCCAAGTGTCTCAACTGCATGTTAGGTGACCTATTCAAACTTTCACAAATTTTTCCACATAGGAAGAACTTGAATAATTCAGGCCTCAGGTGGAGCTTTGTTCTAAGATCTGATACTGAACAGATGAAATCATCCTGAAGCAGGAAGCTCGGCTCATTGCAAAAAAAAAAAGGGGGGGGGCAGCATAGTAGGATAAAGAGAGCATTTTGGTGGTGGTCATACTGGATTTCTCACTTTATTTAGCAGACTGATGTATGCCTTTAAGCGAGGTAAGCCTCCTTACCTATAGAATGGGAGTGATGGGAGTGATAATCCTTTTCCAACATCTGACAATAAAGTTGTGGAGATCTTGATGGATAATAAATATGAGGACACTTTGTGAGCTTCAAAGTACCAATGCAACATAAGGAGGGAAAATAAACAAAAGGACAACTCTTGTGTATCAACTTACTGTGATTCCCATTTGGGAGACAAATGGGCAAAATGGAATTGGAGGGATATCTCAAACAGCAAAGGGTCTTCAGAGGGTTGGTGGATAGCTCTCACCACAGTAAGGCCAATTTAACAATACCATCTGACTTGCCCATCCCACACAGTTACCTCTAAGATCATCCTCATTCTCCTTGAAGTCTCTTGGTTAGTTGTGTTCTCTTCTATGTCCTGACCTTCAAGTATTTCATGAACATGTTGAGCTGCCTCAGTGGTTGTCCCTTGTAGCCTGTTTTCTAGCTTTCTGCCACATCACCTCACTTTCTCTTCATTCCCTCCCTCCTATTTTTCTTCCTTTGCTTCCTTCCCACATTTATCTATGAATTCCTGTGTCCTGGTACATGTTCAGTAAGTATTAAATGGGTGTCTTCTAAGGCACTTTAAACTTGAGAAGAGACAAACTCTCAGCTACCTAAGGATATTTACCATCCACATATGTTCTTCCTTAATTGTCTGCCAGAGTCTGTAGAACCAACTGATAGATGAGCCCTCAACTCCTCTTTCTGGCATTCAGTGGCTCATCTAAAGCAATCAAGCTTATAATTGGAGGCTCCATGCTAAGTTCTTGCCAGGAGTGAGGACTGGGCCAGGCCAAAGTCAGGACCTAGGAACTCCAACCAGGTCTCCTATGTGGGTGCTCTGGGCCAAGCACTTGGGCCATCCTCCTCTACTTACCCAGCCACATTTGTAGGGAGCTGGATTGGAAATGGAACAGCCAGAACTCAAACTAATGCTCATATGGGATGTTGGCATTGCCAATGGTGGCTTAATCTGCTCTACCACAATGCTGGTCTCTTATGCATTATCTTTTAATTAATTTTTCATGAATTTTTTTGAATTCGTCATCTCTTACAACTTAATTACTGCCATTCAGTATTATCATTTTGCTGTTTTATAATGTTAAGAGAGTTTGAGTATCCTGCTCAAGGTCACATCATTCATAAGTGGTAAAACTAGGATTTTAATTGTCCTCATAGGAATTTAGAACCTTTATTCTTAACTACATGATTATGAATCTATGAATTAAAACAATCTAGCTGAGGATATGAATTCGAGTTGATGTCCAAATCTTATCACCACGTATGGACTGAATGAATGTGTCTTTCCTCCAGTTTGTATGTGGAAGAACTAACTTTCAATGTGGTGGTATTAGGAAGTAGAGCTTTTTGGGAATTATTAAATTTAGATGATATGAGCAATGAAGTCCCCGTGATTGGATTAGAGTATTTATAAAAAGAGGAAGAGATACCAGAGCTTTCTCTCCCCACCATGTGAGAAGAACCCTCTCCATAACCTAAATATGCTGATACCCTGGCCTCAGGAATTTATACTCTAGTACTGTTGAGAAATAAATATATCTTGTTTAATCCACTCAATCTATAGTATTTTGCTACAACAAAGTTTTGAAGAGAGTACTAAGGAGTACTGAGGGTCCAAGGACAAGAAAGTCCCTTTGTTACCAAAATGAGGCAGATGGTACCTAGAAAAACTCTGGTACAGTGTTGGCTTTCTCAGTATTTTGGAGTATTTATGGTGCATCTTTCCTGTTAAATAATATGACTTATAAGGTGGTATTACTAAAAATATTAGAATGTAATAAAATGGAGATAGCCTTAAACTAACATCCAACAGCCATTTATTAAAATGTTCATGTGGGCTAGCAATTGGTCAAATCACAAGAAATATAATGGTGAGCAAGATAGTCAGGGCCCTACCCTGATGATATTTTAGTCTTGAAAAGTATATTATATCATCATACAGATAAAATATAATTTATGTTCCACAGGGTGTGTGTGGGAAAAGGCTATATAACAGCAGGAAGAGCTGCTAAGAATTAGAGAAAGGAATTCTTATGTTGAGAATTGCTGGATGAAAAGGCATCAGACTAAAATGGAGTAGAAATAGGAGAGAAATCATAAGAGCCACTCTACTAAGTAGAGGAGACCAACGTAAAAAGGCAGTCACAATTCAATGGGATAAATGCTTTGGGAGGAGAGTGAGTGGTTACTGCAGGAGCCGGTGCTCAGTCTCCAAACGGCCTTGAGAGGGCAAGTACAAGGGGCTTCAAAATCTTCGTGGAAAAATGGAATTCAAATATGTGAATTTTCCATGAACATTACTGAAGCTAACTGGTATTGTTGCCACCTTTGAATGTATAAAGAAATTGAGACTCTGACAGATTTGTATCTATAATTCATTCAACAAACCATTATCAAGTACTTCCTGAATTTGATTCACTGTGTGCAGGAACTGATTGCGTGCATTTAGGGATGGTCTCTCCCCTTCAAGAACTTACATTCTACTGTGGAAGTTGAAGGAGTTAGCCTACATCATAGAGCTAGTATTTAGGAGGGCAGAAATTTCAAGTATTTTGACTTGGTGCCTCAACAAGGATTAGGCTTGGTCAGTCACAGCCATGATGACGTAGCCAGGTGAGGCAGCTTAACTTTTGTTCTAATAGTTACTGAGGGCTTCCTTAAATGCTGATTAAGCACAGTGGGAACCTGAAAATACAAAATGTAAAGTTGAAATAAAAATAGAATTTGAGTACAGCTGCATCTTTTTAAGTTTTCTCTGAGCTTGATGTTTTATATATTAGTCATGTATTTAATCCTGTATCTGAGGTAAATACACACTCTTAACTGCCCATTCTCTAAATGAGAATGTTGAGGCTGAGGAATATTAACTGCATTATTAAGTTTGCTTGGTTCATAATTCAGAGCTGTAGGATTCAAGCTCATGTAGTCCAATTCCATAGACCAAGCCTTAATCATCTTGCTGTTCTTAATCACCATGCTATTCTACCTCTTCTTACCAGGCTAAAGTGAAGTAGGTTATACCAGTCTGGAGACAAAGGAACATTCTGGGATAAAGGCCAAAGATTGTTCTTCCTGGCAGGACTCCCAGTTATAGTTGTTTAACAGGTACAAAAGCACAGGACTGGACTTAGAGGAACAGATTGACCACATCTGCTAATTTTCTGACAAGAAATGACTGTTTAATCCCAGTTTCCTGCCATCACATCCAAAACACTTTGTAGTCATAATTTATAAGCCCTTTGTATCCTCCTAGATTTTTTTTTCCTGAGTAATTAAAGCTATAAAACTTAACACTTACATAAGCTGAATTTTAAAATCCTGTTGAGAGGCCAGATTTACCAACCTGTGTCTGTGTCAGGCTTTACAGAGTTCTTTCATATCCATGACAAGATGGTATTCTTACAACAACCCAACAGAGGGCCTTTCTCATTTCATAGTTCAGGAAATGGAAGTGTAAAAGAGCCCAAGATCATGAAGCTAGAGCTCTGGGTGCCTTTGCTATTTGACATGAGTGAAAGCAAACCCATTCTTTGGGAAGCCTACCAGAGCTTGTGTTTCTGTTTTTATGCTCCTCATGAAATAAACTAACTAGTAAAACATTAGGCTGTTCAAAATATTTACTGAGTATGGAGGAATACAATGGAATGCTAGGGTTTTATTCTTCATTCCATATCCAGAAAACTCATTCAATAAATATTAATTATGTCCATAAACAATGTACTATACATTATACAATGAATACAAAAAAGTAGTATGAATTATTTTCTAGGTTCCCTAAAATAAGTAGTATATTACAGAGATCTTTCATTGATAAAACTACATGAATTTCTGCTTAAGGTACAGCTTAATGGGATGTGGAGGAATGCTTCGGTCCCTTTTAGAATACATAATACACCTTCATTCCATTTTATCTGTCCACTTGACAAGTGACAGTTTATTCTTTCTTGTGTTTTGTCCCTCATGGCTGGCAGAATTGGTAGCTTTAAGCAGTTTTACTTTCAAAATAAACATGACTCATAATCCATGTGGATGCAATGACTGTAGTTGATTTGGTGAACATTTGAAAATATGAATTGGGAATAAACAAGACCATTACTGTAAATGTTTTTAAAGGGCATCTAAGGCACTGGAAATGTGTAGATGAACTAGAAGGGAAATATGAACATTGGAAATATTTTTTAGTTAGTTCAAACATAGGGGAGAGGGTATTAAAAATCCGGAGCTATTCACTTATACAACATATTTTTTTAATGAGCCGAGTATTGTTTTAGGCACTGGAGATACATCAGTGAATTTGAGAAACAAAAAAATGGCAAATGGCTGCCCATTAGGACTTGGCATTTCAGAGAGGAAGGAGAGACAATAGACATTAGAAAGGTAACTTTTGGAACTGGCATGGTGGTGCAGTGGGTTATGCCGCGATCTGCAATACTGGCATCCCATATGGGTGTCAGTTCAACTCCTGGCTGCTCCGCTTGTACTCCAACTCCATGCTAATGTGCCTGAGAAAGTAGCAGAAGATGGTCTAAGTACCTGGTCCCCTACCATCTACCTGGGAGACATAGATGAAGCTCCCAGCTTTGGCCTTTGGCAGCCATTTGGGGAGGGAACCAGTGGATGGAAGATAATGTCTGTCTGTCTGTCTCTCCCTCTCTGTGTGTGTGTCCCCCTCTCTTTCTCTAACTCTGCCTTTCAATTAAAATAAATAAATCTTTAAAAGCAAAGAGAAAAACTTATTCTATGTGAGATGGTGGTTAAGTATATAGAGAAACTTCAAGAAAGGAAAAGTACCAGTGTTGGGGGTGATTTAGCAAAGGTTACATTGACATAATGGCATTTGAATAATGACCCAAAAGAGAGGAGAGGGGAGGTGATGCAGACATATGTGTGATGAGAATACCAAGCAGAGGGAACAAAAAGTGCAGAGCCTTAAAATGGTGGTAAACACTGATGTGGCTCTAGTGGAGTTAGCAAGGGAGAGAACAGTAGAAGATAAAGTCTAAGAGGTGGCCAGGGAGCTTGTCATCCCATGGTAGAAAGTTTGGCTTACAAAGTACCTGGTGATATTCAACTACTGTAGTAGATACTGTTGGTGTCTTGCGCAGATTCCCTTTACCAGGCAGGTGTATCAATCCCTCAGCTTCTGGGAATATTGGTTGCTGAGGCCCATATCCTCCTCTTTGTAACAGGAGCAACCTTGGCTGGAAGATTTTCCTTCTGGATCTCTGGTGGTAGCATCACAGTCTTGTATTGTTAGTTCCTTGCCCTGCCCTCTCGAGCTTACTCTTCTCCCCCAGGGAATCCCTGTCTCTGGATATGCTTCTAGGTAACCTGACCTAAGAAAACAACTTTTCAGCAACATAATTTTGGAATGTTTAGTGTACTCAGGTTTTTTTTTTTCTCTTCAGATATTGATTTAGGTTATAGTCTGGTGCCCTATGGTGAGGCAGATCATTCAATTAAGTTTCTGCTACCTTCCATTGTCTTAAGGAGATAGAAAGATATTATGAGCTAGGCAACACTGAATGCTCCATTGTGAACACCTGTGAATGTGACTCTAATTCTGCTGTGCAGTGGATGAGGGCATTTTAACTAGGGCTTGATGGCATTGTGTTACAGTACTTGATTCATTTTCACATTGGTAAGTGAATCCACAGGAGGGCCCTTTTAGATGCCTCATTTTAGTTACTTGAAATCCTATAGTCAATACATATTGATTCTTTCTTAAAATCTTGAAATTGTGAGTCAATATAATATCTGTCCTTTTATGAAACCTCAGTGTTTTATATTTCTTTTGTCTAACTGCAGCTTTTGATTCTTGCTTTCTGCTTTGGAAAGGGGAAATAAGCTGTACCTGGAAAATCTGAACCCACCTAAATAATAAGTGATGAAATTGCCTTTTCCTTACTTCTCCCCAGGGTGGAAAAACTTAGTTACCAGGGGTGCAGTTTAGAGAAAAAGTGCTTTGGATAGCAAGAGTCTAGTTGTAAATTGAAACTTTGGCAAGTAATTAAGAAAACTCCAACTGAAGTCCTTCTCCTTTGCATTGGCTGTAGTGAGCCTGAAGGGCCTCTTCAACTGTCTAAGGTTCTCCACTATTTACCATTGGCATAGAATTTGGCCATGATCCTGAGAACATTTTATTCCCCTGTCACAAAGCCTCTTTGTCCAGGGCAACACATAAGATATCCCTGTTATCCTTTTCTCTCTTCCTCCTATACATTCTTCTAGAATAGTCCAGAGGGTGTCAATTGCCCTCTGACCTTAATTAATACTACTCAGTTAAGTAGCCATGGGAGGCACAATTGTCCTCACTTTGCAGAAATAATAATTGGAAATCTGAGTGGCTTACCCAAGATCATATACTAGTAAGTGGCAGAATAAGATATTCAAGGGATATTTCAAAAAGTTCTGGGAAAATGCATATTATGAAAAAACTGTACATGGATTTCAGATTTTCCATACCAAAATAAACTTATTTTTAATTTAATTTTTCACAAACTTTTCAAAGTACCCTGAAACATCCCATATAGTTTTACTGCTATGCCCTTTCATAGAACAGTGTTAGGAAAAGGCAATGACTTATCTTTGGTTTTATGAGTGTGGTCATCCCACTTCCTCTTGGTTTGGGGATGCCAATACAACCTCAATTATTCCAGCAAAATTATTGTTTACTTCAAGTAATTTTCTAAGATATTGCTTTCCTCATTGAAGCCTTCTGGTGTTTGGTTGTGATTCCCATAAAGTGATTATGTGAGCCCCGAGTTTCTGGATTGTTTCTGTATTATTCCTGGCCTCAATTTGCATTACTTTTCATCAGTTGCCTAGCCACTTGTTTCTTTGTCCATCTCTGTCACTTGGCAGCATATTTGCCATTTCCTGTTTATTGTTTCGGCTTCTGATTGGTTATTATTGAAAAATATCATCAATTAATGCCATATTGTCATATATAGCATGTGGTTATAGACTCCTGAGATCTGATCTCAGTGCCACCCATGCCTATATACTCAAGCTCCAATGACTACCCCAGGATTTGCTAATAGCAAATAAACAGAGAGCGGGTAACCTACCAACTCAACTCAGTTTGTTGGGATAATCTTTCTTCCATTTATTTCTTTTTGTTTCTTTCATTTTTTTTTTTATTTTTAAGGGTCTATCACATATTAGATCTTGGTTTCTTTTTTTTTTTAAAAAAAAGATTATTTACTTGAAAGGCAGAATTACAGAGAGAGAGACAGATGGACAGAGAGACAGAAACAGACAGATCTTCCATCCACTGGTTCACTCCCCACATGGCCGCAATAGCCAGGGCTGAGCTAGACTGAAGCCAGGAGCCAGGAGTTTCTTTCAGCTCTGCTACATGGAGGCAGGGGCCCAAATACGTAGGCCATTTCCACTGTTTTCCCAGGCCATAGCAGAGAGCTGGATCAGAAGTGGAGCAGCTAGAACTGGGACTTGAACCAGTGCACATATGAAATGCTAGTGCCATAAGCAGTGGTTTTACCAGCTATGCCACAGTGCCAGCCCCTAGCTTGCTTCCATTCAACTTAATGGTCAAAGTTTTACAGAGAAAGGAGTAGGTTGTAAGATGGTGGAGAGGAAGTAATGGATGAATAAGTACTGGGCCCCCTATGGAGAAACTAGTAGCTATTTTTTTTTTTATATTTTCTTTTGCAGAAGAGAGTAGTACTCTCTTAGTGATTAAGAGCATCAGAGTAGGCAGGGACCTCCCCTGCTGGCCATTATTTTAAAAATGGACAAAGGAAAGCAATTCAATGAAAAAATATTGATTGAGCCCCTTTTCTGGGTCTCAAAGGAAACTTTCTAGGAGCCTCATTCTGTAGAAATTTGATGAGCTCTTTGTGGTTTGTCATATTTTAGATATGACAGCTCCCAGAATTTGATGATTTGGACAATAGCTAGGTCTTTGGAGATGCTGTTCAGCCTCTATTTCTGATAGTGGGACTGGTTTGTCTGGAGTCACTCCTACTTTCTTTATTATGTTATGTCCAGGAGTATGCATTAGTGAGATGATTGATCAAGGCACAAGGCATATATCTGAAACTGTGATCGTAAATTCATTCATGCTATGTATGTAATGGACAAGTTGAGTTACCAGAGAAGCCTACCACACCTCTCTGTAGATGCCTAGACACCCAATAGGCTGGCACCATGCCCCACCCAACCGAAAAGAATAAATCTGGCCAAGATAAAAACTGCTTCAAATAGCAATCACCTGAGCTAGGGCAGCTCCTTTAGGGCATCCGGCTAAGGAAAGCTCTTACTGTTTCCTCCTACTCCAGTAGTACACCTGCCATAAATGACAGCATTCACAAATGGTGGTTATATACACCCGCCTGTATTTAGATTCATGCCAAACCCAGGGGGCACAACTTACTTATAATTTTCTTGACAAAACATGGAAACAATTAGGGGTTTGTTGCCTTTTAATTCAATGAAAAACAGCACTGCCATCTACTCCAGCAGCTAAGTATGTGGAGGTGCTGATTAAATCCTTATATTTTACTTTGGAAGTACAGTTCTTCAGCCTGTTCCAGGGGACCCCCTTCAACTGTTTTGTTGTTGTTGTTGTAGTAGTACTTAAATTCAAAAAGGAAAACAAAAAGTTGTCTGGAGTAATTTTCTCTGAAGAGGCAATGCTGACAGACCTTAATTGAATAATCCATGTCTAATGGTGTTTTCCTTCCGAGGGTTGCTTTTAAGTTTTCCAGTAGCTCCCAATTTGCCTAGCCAAGCTTTTAAGGTTGCACACTTTGTGCATGGTGTCTAAAATGGTTCCTGCGGGAAAAAAGTCTGTTACCATATCAACATAATACATACAAGGATATTTCAGAACTTCATGGAAAATTGAATTAAAATCTAACTATTTTAATTCATTTTTTAGAATTCATACATAACATTTTATTTTCTTTTTTTAAAGATTTATTTATTTATTTGAAAGTCAGATTTACACAGAGAGAGAAGGACAGGCAGAGAGAGAGAGAGAGGTCTTCCATCTGCTGGTTTACTCCCCAGATGACCACAGTGGCCGGAGCTGGGCTGATCTGAAGCCGGGAGCCAGGAGCTTCCTCCAGGTCTTCTCACGCAGGTGCAGGGGCCGAAAGACTTGGGCCATCTTCTACTGCTTTCTCAGGCCATAGAAGAGACCTGAATCATGAGCTTTTCAGCCAAACCTGAATGCCTTAAGGGCTGATTCTGAGGTCAGAGTGCTGTTTAGGTCATTTGTCATAAAAAAGATTTATTTTATTTATTTGAAAGAGTTACAGAGCAAGGCAGAGCCAGTGAGAGAGAGAGAGAGAGAGAGAGAGAGAGAGAGAGAGAGGGAGAGAGAGGTCTTCCATCCACTAGTTCACTCCCCAAATAACCACAATGGCCAGAGCTGAGCTGAGCTGATCTGAAGCCAGGAGCCAGGAGCTTCTTCTGAGTCTCCCATGTGGGTTCTGGGGCCCAAGGATTTGAGCCATCTTCCACTGCTTTCCCAGGCTATAGCAGAAAGTTGGATTGGAAGTGGAGCAGCTGGGACTTGAACCAGCGCCCATATGGGATGCTGGCACTGCAGGCCAGGGCTTTAACCCACTGCACTACAGCACTGGTACCTAGGTAATTTTTCATTCTATGTGTCTGCTGTGTGGCCTGCTTCCCATGTTGGGATCATTCTCTCCTTTTTAATTCTATCTACTGTTATTACCAGACACATCGTATTCTTTATATGTTTCCTTTAACAGTTAATCCTATCTATATGATCAATGTAACACTTAATATGATCACTTTAACACTTAAGATGACATTATTACCACCCAGTTGATGGAATTTTGAGTTCCATGGCAAGATTTTAGTTGCACCCTTAGAAGTAAGTCCATAGTCCTGCTGTATGCAGGACATACAGCTTTACAGATACAAACTTCCTCCTCCCACTCTTATTCCCCCTTATTTTTTACTGGGATCTAATTTCAATCGACTTTATACACGTATGATTAATTCTGTTAGGTAAAGAGTTCAACCGATGATATTAAGAAGGAAAAAAAAAATTGTTCCTCAACAGTCAAGCAAGGCTGTTCAAGTCATTGCTTCTCAAAGTGTCAATTTCACTTCTACAGGTTTTTTAGGTGTTCTGTTAGTTCTCACAGAACAGGGAGAACATATGGCATTTGTCCCTATGAGACTGGCTTATTTCACTAAGTATGATGTTTTCTAGTTTTATCCATTTTATTGCAAAGGACCAGATTTACTATTTTTTCTGCTGTGTAATATTCCATAGAGTACGTATCCCATGAGTACATATCCCATTCACATGAGACATTTCATAAAGAATACATAATATTTTTTATTTACTAAATTGATTATAAGGAGATCAAGTGTTGTTGTTACATGATCTTCTGACTGGAGCAGATAGTTGGAAATACATGCTTTCTGCTGTTGATGATATAGTACTTAATACCCCAGAATACCCACAAAACATTGATCTCTATTCAGCCTTTAAAATCTTAAAAAAAAAAAAAAACTGCCGCAACATTATCAGGGGAGTTGAAAGATTATTTTTAACTAATTTGATTAAAATTGTTTATGATAACTATAATTTCAAAAGAGAATGATCAAGAAGGAAAAAGCAGAGGTAGTAGATTCGCTTCTCAGTGCAGTTCAGGAAACATGCATGTGTCAATCAGTGTGTGATGTTACCGTTTGCATGTGGTCCCCTACATGTTCATGTGTTAGAAGCTTGGTCCCCAATGTAGTGACATACCAAATGATGAAACCTTTAACAGGCAGGGCATAGTAGGAGGTGCTTAAGTCATCAGAAACCCTGCCCTTGGAAGAGAATACTGGTCCTGGGGAGTAGAGTTGTTGTAAACTCCTGGGCCTGATCCTTGCTCTACTGTCTGGCTTCCTGTCTGGCCATGTGATTTCTCCCTCTCACAAGTGCTTGCCACCATTTCGGTGCCCTTTGCCGTGAGGTGACACAGTGAAAGAGGTCCATGCTGTAGCCAACACTATGTTGTTTGAACTTCCAGCTACCAAAACCGTGAACTGGATAAAATTTTCCTTACAAATATTTGAGTAACAGGAAATTCCAAGGTACCAGTTGAATGTAAAAGCTTAGGATTTTATAGTTTCTTTTATTAAGAACTCAAATTTGCATTAAGATATATATTTTATATTTTCTATAATTTCATGTCATTTACCAATAGCTAATAATATTTTTTAATATTTATTTATTTTTAAATCAGAGTTACACAGAGAGAAGAGAGGCAGAGAGAGAGAGAGAGAGAGAGAGAGAGAGAGAGGTCTTTCATCCACTGGTTCACTCCCCAGTTGGCCACAACAGCTGGAGCTGCACCAATATGAAGCCAGCATACAGAAGTTTCTTCTAGGTCTCCTACGTGGTTGCAGGGGCTCAAGGACTTGGCCATCTTCTACTGCTTTCCCAGGCCATAGAAGACAGCTGGATTGGAAGTGGAGCAGCTGGGATCCAAATTGGCGCCCATATGTGATGCCAGCACTGCAGGCCAGGGCCTTACCCACTATGCCACAGTGCCAGCCCCAATGATATTTTCTTACCATAAATCCTCTTTAATTATCTGACAGACAAGTTTCTAAAAATGAAATGTACTAAATGTATTATAGGAATTATCCTTTCCTTTCAGTCGGGGTATAGAAAACATGACAGTTTGCATTAAAACCACGTGTCACAAAAAGATAGTCAACATCTTTAGTCATTAGGGAAATGCAAATTAAAACCATAAATATGTGTGTGTGTTTGTATGTGTGTGTGTGTGTGTGTGTATGAGTGTGTGTGAATAACCATACCAGGTAGTTTTGCCAAAGTTGGGGAGGAAATTGAACTCTAGTAGATTGCTGGTAGGAAGGTAAAATGGTACAATCAACTTAGGAAAAAAGTCTGGCAGATTCTTACAAAGTTGAATATACTCCTACATATCACCCAGCCATTCTACTTCTAGGTATTTACTCAAAAGAAAAGAAATCTGTGTTCATATGAAGATCTATACATGCATGTTAAAAGCTTTATTTGTAATAGTCAAGAAATGGGAACAAACCAATGTCTATTCACAGGTGAAGGAATAAAAACTTGTGGTTAGCTACACAATTGAATATTAGTCAAAAATAGACAAGAATTAACTATTGATATATACAACAACACAGATAAATCTCAATTATGTTGAAAGAACCAGATAAAAAGTATGTATTATTTCATTTATAGTATTCTAGAATATACAAAGTAATCCAGTTACAGAAAATAGATCAGTGGTTGCCTCAAGATGGAAAAGTGAGGAAGGGAGGAGGATTAAAATTGAGCCACAAGGGGCCTGTGTTATGGCACAGCAGTTAAGCTACAGATTATGACACTGACATCCTTTATCAGATTGTTGGTCCCAGCTACTCTACTTCCAATCTGGCTCCCTGTTAACATGCTTGGAAAAGCAGCAGCAAATGAACCAAGTATTTGCATTCCTTCCACTCACATGGTAGAACCCAAAGGAGTTTTGGGCTCCTAACTTCAGCCTGCTCCAGCCCTGGCCATTGTGGTTACTCGAGCAGAGAACCAATAGATGCAGGATCTCTTTCAGTCTGTCTATCTGACTATTCTGTCATTCTGCCTTTCAAATAAATAAATAAATCTTTAAAAAATATTTGAGGCACAAGAAGTAAGCTTTTGGCCTATTGATTAAGATGTTAAGAAATCCATGTCCCATGATTAAGTGCTGGCTCCTGGTTCCAAACCCAGTGCTGGCTCCTGACTACAGCTGCCTGCTTATGCAGATTATTAGAGGTAGTAGTAACTGCTCAAGTGCTTAAGTTCCTGCAACCTACATGGGAGACCTGGATTGAGTTCCTGGTTCCTGGCTTCAGCTCTGGTTGTTGAAGAATTTGGGGAGGGGGCCAAAGAAGCAGATATGAGCTCTCCCTCTCCATTCATTTTTCTCTCTTTGCTTCTAAAATAAAAATTAAAAATAATAAATTGTGGCACAAGCAGAGGGTTGGGGGTGATGAATATATTCCTTATGTCAATTGTAATGATGACTTCATGGGTGTGTGTGTTCATATACTTGTCAAATTGTATACTTTAAATATGTGTCACTTTTGTATGTCAATTTTACTTCAATAAAGCTGGTGTTTTAAATTAAAAATGTTTTGAATAGGTTGAAAAGAATTGTAATTCGTTCTTCAAAATTTGGTAGAATTCATCAGTGAAGCTATCTGGTCCTGGGCTTTCCTTTGTTGGGAGGGTCTTTATTGCTGATTCAATCTCAATCTTGATTATTGGTTTATTTGTGTTTTCTATGTCTTCATGACTCAATTCTGCTAGATTGCACGTGGCAAGAAATCTATCCATGTCTTCTAGATTTTCCAATTTTTTGAAATATAGTTGTTTGTAGTAACTCTTGAAGATTTCTGTATTTATGTGGTATGCATTGTTGTATCTCATTTCAATAAAATCTCTGATCTTACTTAGCCTTATCTTTTTTTTTTGGTTAGTTGGGCAAATGATGTATCAATTTTGTTTATTTTTTTCAATAAATTAGCTTTTAATTTCATTGATATTTTTTATTTTTGTTTCAATTTTGTTTATTTCTTCTCTAATTTTAATTAATTCTTTCCTCGTACTAATTTTGGGTTTAGGTTTGTTGTTTTTCTAGGTCCTTGGCATTCATTGATAGCTCATTTATTTGATGTCTTTCCAATTTCTTGATGTGGATAGTAATTTCTTTAAAATTCCCTCTTAACACTTCTTTTGCTGTATCCCATATATTTTGATATGTTGTACTGTCATTGTCATTCATTTCCAGGAAATTTTTGATTTCCCTTTTGATTTCTTCTGTTGTCCACTGTTCATTCAGGTGTGTGTTGTTCATTTTCAATTTGTTTGAATATTTTCTAGAATTTCTTAAGTTGTTAAATTCTAGCTTCATTCCATGTGGTCAGAAAAGGTACATGGTGTGATTTTTATTTTTTTTTTTGAATTTGCTGAAACTTGCCTTATTGTCTAGCATATGGTCTATCCTAGAGAAATTTCCATGCACTGATGAAAAGAATATGTACTCTGCAACTGTGGGATTAAATGTTATATGGTTACCATATTCATTTGGTCCATATTAGTTTTCTGTCTAGTTGATCTGTCCATTGGTGAAAGTAGGATGTTGAAGTCTCACATTAGTATTGTATTGGAGTCTGTGTCTCACTTTAGAAGCATTAAAAATTGTCATAAATAGCCAGATGGCCTTGTATGGTGTGTGTACAGTTACTATAGTTAGATCTTCCTGTTGAATTGATCCCTTAATCATTATATAACATCCTTCTTTCTCTTTTAACAGTTTTGTGTTCAAGTCTATTTTGTCTAATATTAAAATGGCTACATCTGCCAGCTTTTGCTTTCTGTTCACATGAAATAACTTTTTCCATCCTTTCACTTTCAATCTGTGTGTATCTTTGTTGGTGAGATGTGCTTTTGCTATGAGATTTTCTGCTTTCACATTCTTTCATAAAGATGACTATTGTTCTCTGTTTCTGTGTGTAGCACATCCTGAAGAATGATTTGTAAAGCTGGACAAGTGGTGATAAATTCTCTCAAATTATGTTTGTTATGGAGTATCTTTATTTCACTTTAATTTATAAATGAGAGCTTTGGTGGTTGCAGTATTCTGGGTTGACAAGCTTTTTATTTTTTCTTTTAGAAATTTGACCATATCGCTCCATTCTTTCCTAGCCTGTAGGGTTTCTGGTGAGAAACCAGCTGTTAGTCTAATTGAAAATCCTCTGAAGTTAATCTGGCATTTCTGTAATGCACATTTTAGAATTTTTTTTCATGTCTTACTGTTGAAAGTTTAACTACAATGTGTCATGGTGAAGTTCTTTTCTGCTTATGTGTATTAGGAGTTCAACGTGTTTTCTTTACTTGAATGTCCATTTATTTCTCCAAATTAGGGAAGTTTTCTGCTTTGATTTCTCTGAATAGGCCTTAGAATCGACTCTGTCTTTTCACACCTTCAGGAACTCTCAAGACATGTATGTTTAGTTGTTTAATAGGATCCCATAAATCTTAAACACTATTTTCAGTTTTTCTTTTTTTGTCTGAGATATTTCTAAAGATTTGTCTTCTAGCTTTGATATTCTTTCTTGTGCCTCACCAAGGCTGTTGCTGAGGCTGTCCACTGTCCTTTTTGACATATTGATTTTATCATTTCTAATATTTCTGTTTGATTTCTCTCTAACATCCCTATTTATATTAGCAAAGTCTTTCACCTATATCATGTATGGCTTTCTTTATATCACGAATTTGTTTCTCTGTGTTTTTGAGTAATACTATGATCATTTTTTTAATTCCTTTTTCAGGCATTTCATCAATCTCTTTGACTTCACATTATAATAAAGTGTTGTTGTGTTTCTTTGGGGGAGTCATATTGTTTTCCTTGTTCATGTTTCTTGTATTTCTGCATTTATTTTTAGTAATTTGTAGAACCATTTGTTGGTTTCCTCCTCTGATGGCTTTTATCTTTGAACTGTGCCTCTGTGTCTTAGTGTATTGTCTGCTCCTTCAGTGGATATCCAGAGGTATATGATGGGTGTGGCCAGGGAGCTCTGGTGAGTGCTTGAGAGTGGGCAGGAGTCCAGTGTGACACCCCACTTTGGCTTGGTAGATGTCCTCTCTTGTCAGCAGGGTGTCTTCTGGTGTAATCACTATCTCATCTCCTTTCTTCCAAGGTAATCAATGCCTGGGATGGGATTAACCCATATTGGCCACAACCTCCCCGCCATACACAGATGCATGAACCACACAATGAATCTGCAGTCCTCAATGTGAGCATGGAACACTCTGCAATGACCCACCCCAGGCAATCAGGGAACTCTGAGCATTTGAAGGCAGATACAGTGGTTGCCCAGAGACCCAGCTACAATCCATTGTCTATCATGCAGTCAAATAATTCCCACAGTCATAGCACACAATTCTCTCATAGTCACAGGGTACAGGGAATCTACTCTCAGCTCCAGAAGCCTGCCTTGTCTATGCAGAGAGCAGAGGTGTTCCCAGAGCAAGCTGCCTGTTGGTGGTCCATCTTGGCAATTTGAGCCTGGGAGTCTGTGATAGAGCGGGAGGATGGGAATGCCTCATAGTCCTGTGTGAGTGCCCAGCCCTCTGCCAACCCTCCTGGTCAGTCTTAAAGTCAGTGAGGAATACGGATTTATCCTTTTGATAAAAATCCCTGGTCACATGCATATGTAAGCTACTAAAGATTGTACTTGCATTAATATGGCACACATTCTCCCTGCTAAGTGCCCTTATTGAGGTGATGGGGAGAAATAATCATGCTCTGCCTTCACAGGGTTAGATGGGCACCCTTCCTCCCACTTGTACTCCAGGCTGTACTGAAAGTCAGTATGGTCAGGGTTTTCCCCTAGGAAATATCACCAGTGACACAGGCTGCCACAGTGTGCTCTCACCTGGCTCCCAGAAGATGGCATCTCCTCCAGCCACTGCCTGCAGGAGTCAGGGGTAGTGTCCCCATTCCCTGCTCTGAGTTTGTCCTGCCCCTGCTCCATGGTGTTTCTTTTCTTTCTGTAGAATTTCCACTGCAAACTTATAACTGTCCCCTGGGAAAACACTTCTGCTTTTCTTCTGTTATCTTCTACTGGTCAAAATAAGTACATCTTTCCCTTTTCAACCATCTAGGATCTGTCGCATTACTTGAGACATGCTACTTAATCTCTTTGGCATCCAGCTTTTTTGTGTCACGTGGGAATAATATTAGGTACTTTGTATATTGCTGTGAATATTGAAAATGATATGTGAAAGTGTTTGGTACATACCAGGAATGATATTTTAGTATATTTTTAAAAATAATTTGAGAATTCCTAATGGTCTATATCTAAGTGCCAAAGCCATATTAGCACTTACATTGGAAGACCTTACCTTTAATAGAATAAAGACCAATTGCTTTTTTACTAAAACCTCACATCAACAGATTGGTTTATAAGGAATGAGGGGAAAGTTAAATTTAAATGTTTATGATTCACTAACACCTAAATCATTAAATGCTATTTTAAAGACATTGGATAGCTTGAGGCTTTTAAAAATAATCATAATGCCTTTTTCTTAAACAGAAATCCTGCCAAGAGTAAACAAACTCAAATACCATTTGCTTAGAAAATTTTCTCAAACAAATGTGGAGTGGGTTCTAACCTGGCACAATGTATTCTTCCATTTGTAATCCCTGAAAGGACAAGCTCTTCTGAGAAGAAATGTTAGTTTTCTTCACTGAATAGACAGTTAGATACTGTGGCAGGCATGCTTGCAAATAAAAGCACCCAATTAATTGGAATGTATATTTCTTTTTCAAATTATTTTCTAGGTTTAAGCTACTGTAATCTGGATTAATGTTCTAGGGCTTTACATTAGCTAAAAATGTACTTCTTTTTAACTACATAAGGGGGACACATTCCTCCATAGTGTACAGGCAGAGAACTGCATTTTTTGGAGTTGTTGAAGATCACTTGGACTTGCAAATTGATGAATATGATGTTGAGACCAAATTGAATGAACTGCCTTTTGATGAGCTTCAGTGAAGCTGGTGCCTAATTGGAAGAAAAGCATTTTTTTTTGACAGGCAGAGTTAGACAGTGAGAGAGAGACAGAGAAAGGTCTTCCTTCCATTGGTTCACTCCCCAAATGGCTGCTGCGGCCGGCGAGCCACGCCGATCTGAAGCCAGGAGCCAGGTGCTTCCCCCTGGTCTCCCATGTGGGTACAGGGCCCAAGGACTTGGGCCATCCTCCACTGCCTTCCGGGGCCACAGCAGAGAGCTGGACTGGAAGAGGAGCAACTGGGACAGAATCTGGCGCCCCAACCGGGACTAAAACTTGGGATGCCGATGCCGGCGCCACAGGCGGAGGATTAACCAAGTGAGCCGCAGCGCTAGTCCTAAGAAAAGCATTTAACCAATGCATATTTTATTTTTAACATTCAATTTCAGAATAGATTTAAATTTACACAGCAAAGAATGTAGAGTTGTACACAGCTCCCGTATATTCACACTCAGCTTACCCTATTAATATATGTCACAATCCGTGACAACCAATACCCCACTTTTTTAAACCAGAATTCTCTCTATTCCTCCTAACCCTCCCATCCTCTAGTTATCCACATTCTGTGTTCATATTAATATTTTCTATTAGCTCCCACATATGAGGGAAAAATATGGAATCTTTCTGTGACTTATTTCACTTAATATGGAATCCTCTAGTTCCATGCATTTCTTTGGTTTGCTGCAAATGACATAATTTACTTGTTTTTTTTTTATGGTTGAATAGCATTCCAGTGTGTGTGTGTGTGTGTGTGTGTGTCACATTTTCTTTATCCATTATCTGATAATAGACCCCGTTGATTCCATATCTGGCTACTGTGAACAGTGCTGCAATAAACATGGTTGAACAGGTATCCCTGATACAAGGATTTCATGTTTTTTGGATATATACCCAATAGTGAAATTGGTAGATCATATAGGGATTTGATTTCCGGTTTTCAAAGATATCTCCATACTGTTTTCCATAGGGACTGTACTAATTTATATTCTCACAAACAGTGTATAAGAGTTCACCTTTCTCCACATCATTCCCAGCATTTGTTACTTTCTCTCTTTTAAATAATAGCCATTCTAACAGGAGTGAGTTGATACCTCATCATGGTTTTGATTTGAATTTCCCTAATGGCTAGTGATGCTGAATATATTTTCATACATCTGTTGGCTGTTTGTATTTCTTTAGCTGAGAACTGTCTATTTAGGTCCTGTGACCATTACTTTATTGGATTTACTTGTTTGTTGTTTTGTTGTTGTTGAGGTTTTCTAATTGCTTTATATATTCTGGATATTAACCTTTGTCAGCTAAATAACTTGCAAATATTTTCTCCCATTCTGCTGGATATCTCTTGACTCTTGTGTTTTTTTTTTCTTTTTCTGTACAGAAGCTTCAGAGATTGATACAGTTCTATTTGTCTAGTTTTGCTTTTGTTGCCTGCTCTTTTGAAACCTTATCCAAAATATATTGCCTATACCAATGACCTAAAGTGTTTTCTATATATTTTCTTCTAGCAGTTTCATAGTTTAGCCTTATAATTAGTTCTTTGCTCCATCATGAGTTGATTTTTGATATGGTAAGAGATGGGGATCTAGTATCATTGTCCTACATATTTATATCCAGTTTTGGTAGCACCATTTATTGGAAACACTCTCATTTCTCTGATGTATTTTCTTGGCACCTTTGTCAAAAATCATTTGGCTCCATGTGTGTGGATTAATTTCTGGATTTTCTGCACCTTTGTAATAAGCTTTGAGTTATTATGATGCTTCCAGAATGACTTTTTCCCTCATGTTCCCTTTGCTTAATCTGGGACTATTGTGATTCCATATGAATTTTAAGTTTTCTTCTAATTAATCTTTAAAAGATTTTATTTATTTATTTATTTGAGAGTTAGAGTTACAGACAGAGGTAGAGACAGAGAGAAAGGTCTTCCATCCACTGATTCACTCCCCAAATGGCTGCAATGGCTGGAGCTGAGCACTTCAGGAGCCAGGAGCTTCTTCCATGTCTCCCACATGGGTGCAGGGGCTCAAACACTTGGGCAAACTTCCACCACTTTCCCAGGCTATAGAAGAGAGCTGGATTGGATGTGGAGCAGCTGGAACTTGAACCTGCACCCAAATGGGATGCTGGGCCACAGGCAAAAGCTTAGCCCACCACATCACAGTGCCAGCTCCACTGGCGTTTTGATAGGTATTGAATTAAATCTGTAGACTGTTTTGGATAGTATGGACATTTTAATGATATTAATTCTTCTAATCCATGTAGATAGAATATCTTTCCATTTATCTATTTTTGTGTGTCTTTGATGTTTTCTGTCATTAGTGTTTCATAATTTTCATTGTGGAGATCTTTCAGTTCGTTAGTTAAGTTTATTCCTAAATATTAATATTTGTATAGTTATTGTGAATGGGATTTCTTGATCTCTTTTTCTGCAAGGTCATAATTAGTGCATAAAATGCTACTGTTTTTGAATGTTGGTTTTGTATTCTGCAACTTTACTTAATCAGTTTATCAGTTCCAACAGTTTTTGATGGAAGATGTAGTTTTTCCCATGTACAAAATTATATTATCTGCAAATATGGATATTTTGACTTCTTCCCTTACAATTTTAATACCCTTATTTCTTTTTTCTTTCCTAATTCTTCTTTCTAATGCTTCCAGTACTATATTGAATTGAGTAAGAGTGGTGAAAGCAAACATTCTTATCTTGCTCCATATCTGAAGAAAAATGCTGATAGCATTTTCCCACTCAGTATGATATTGGCTTTTGGTTTATCATGTATGGCCTTTATAATTCTGAGGTTATGTGCCTTCTATACATAATTTTTTGAGGGTTTTATCTTGAAGCAATGTTCAATTTTGTCAAATGCTTTCTCTGCATCTATTGAGATACGGTTTTTGTTTTTCATTCTGTTGATGTGATTTATGGCATTTATTGATTTGTTAATTTTGAACCATCTTGCATTACAGGGATAAATCCCAATTGATTATGACATGTGATCATTTTGAGATAGTATTGGTTTCAATTTGCCAACATTCTGTTGAGGATTTTAATCTGTAGTTTTCTTTTCGTTTGTTTTTATCTTTGGGTATCTACATAGGGCTTGTCTCACATAAATAATTTGGCTGAGTTCCATTCCTTACAATATTGTGGAATACATTGAAGAGTATTGGAGTTAGTTCCTTTTTAAATGTTTTATAGAATTTAGGTGTAAAGCCCTAAAGTCCTGGACTTCTCTCTGATGGGAGAGTTAATTAATGCTTCAGTCTCATTATTTGCTGTGGGTCTATTTAGATTTTCTATATATTTTTGTTTAATCTTTACAGGTTGTATTTATCTATGGATTTGTTTCTTCAAGGTTTTCCAGTTTGTTTGCATATAGCTTTTTACAGTAGTTTCTTATGATCCTCTGTATTTCAGTGATGTTGATTGCAATGTCTCCTTTCTCAATTCTAATTTTATTTATTATTTGTGTCTTTATTAGTCTGGCTAAAGGTTTGTCTATTTTGTTTATCTTTTCAAAAAGCCATATCTTCATTTTGTTGGCCTTTTGTAATCTTTTGTTAGTTTTAATTTCCTTTATTTCTGCTGTGATTTTTATTATTTCTTGCCTCTTGCTGATCTTGGGTTTGGGTTGTTCTGATTTTTCTAAGTCCCTGACATGGATCGTGAGATTGTTTACTTTCTTTTATTTAGTTCAAGCACTTACTGCTATAAGCTTCCCTCATAATACTGTTTTTGCTGTATCCACAGATTTTGAAAACTGTTTTCATTTTCATTCATTTCAATACAATTTTTCATTTCTTTTTTTTCTTAATCTCTTCAATGAGTCATTTGTCACTATGGAGCATGTTGTTTAATTTCTATGAATTAGTAGATTTTCTGTTATTCTTCTTGATTTTTATTTGGATTTTTAAAATTTTTTAGAGTGTCAATTTGTTAAGTCAACCACAGGAGTCACTGTGCACTTACTCCTCATGTAGGATCTTTGTCCTTAGTGTGCTGTACATTGAGATTTAATGCTATAACTAGTACTCAAACAGTATTTTTCACTTTATGTTTCTGTGTGGGAGCAAACTGTTGAAATCTTTCCTTAATGTATGCTAAACTGATCTTCTGTATATAAAGAGAATCGAAAATGAATCTTGATGTGAATGGAAGGGGAGAGGGAGTGGGAAAGGGGAGGGTTGCGGGTTGGAGGGACGTTATGGGGGGGAAGCCATTGTAATCCATAAGCTGTACTTTGGAAATTTATATTCATTAAATAAAAGTTAAAAAAAGATTTATTTATTGATATGAAATGCAGAGTTACAAAAAGAGAGATCTTCGGTCCACTGATTCACTCTTCAAATTGCCACACAACTGGGGCTGGGCCAGCCAAAGCTGGGACTTGAACTGACATTCATGTGGCATGCTACTGTGACAGGTGTTTGCTTAACTTTCAGCTCCACATGGCCGGCCTCTGTTCTTCTTGTTTTTTTTTTTTTTTCTCAAAGATTTATTTTATTTATTTGAAAGACAGAGTTACAGAGAGAGGTAGAGATGGAGAGAGAGATCTTCCATCTGCTGATTGACTGCCCAGATGGCCTCAATGGCCAGAGCTGTGCCTATCCGAAGCCAGGAGCCAGGAGCTCCTTGCAGGTCTCCTATGTGGGTGCAGGAGCCCTAGGACTTGGGCCATCTTCCACCACTTTCCCAGGCCATAGCAGAGAGCTGGGTCGGAAGTGGAGTAGCTGGGACTAGAACCGGTGCCAATATGGGATGCCGGAGCATCAGGCCAGAGCTTTAACACACTGTGCCACAGCGCTGGCCCCTGTTCTTCTTGTTTTTGATTTATAATTTTATTCCTTTGTTATCTGAAAATATTCATGTATCATTCCTATTTTTTAAAATTTATTGAGATTTGACTTGTAGTCTAATGTATGGTCTATCCTTTAAAATGTTTCATGTGCTGATGAGAAGAATGCGTACTCTGTAACTGTTGGTTGTAAAGTTCTGTAAATTTCTGTAAGGTCTATTTTCTCTATAATATCTTTCAATTCTGTTGTATGTTTGTCATCTGATACTGTTTGCTTTATACAACTTGGTGGTCTTGTGCTGAATGTGTATGGGTGTATATATTTATGACTGTTATATCTCATTGCTGAACCTATCCTCTAATAAGTATATAAGGCCCTTCTTTGTGTCTTTTTTTACGGTTTTTGACTTAAAGTCAGTTTTATCTGACATGAGTATAGCTTCTCTCACTCGGTTTTGGTTTCCATTTGCACAGTATATCTTTACCTTTGGAGTGAGTTTCTTGTAGGCAATATATAGTTGGATCTTCTTTTGTGTATCCATTCAGCCAATCCTCATCTTTTGACTGGGGAGTTTAATCTATTTACATTCAAACTTAGTGTTGATAGATAAGATAGATAAGAACTAACTCTTTACATTTTGTTGATTTGTTATTGAATGTATCTGCTCTGTTAATGAATTTGTTGTGCATTTTTTTTGTTGGTTACTTTTAATATAGGACCTACTTTGGAATTTTTTTTTTTTTTTTGTAAAGGTCTGGTGTTGATGAATTCTCTCAGTTTTGCTTGTCTTGGAAATACTTTATTTTTCCTTCACTTTTAAAGCATAGCTTTGCTGGATATAATATTCTTGGCTGGAAGTCTTTCTCTTTCAAAATCTTGAGTATATTATGCCATTGTCTTCTGGCCAGTGAAGTATCTGCTGAGAAGGCTTCTATTAATCTAATTGATTTTCCTTTATTTATAACAACATTTTTCTCTCACTACCTTTAGTATTCTCCCCTTGTCCGTAAGTTTTGACAATTTGACCATAGTATGCCTGTTCAAAATTTTCAAAAGTCTTGACTACCAGAGATTCTTTGCTTTGATTGGTCTCTTCTGCTGTTACATCTCTCAGTTATATTATTTATATTTTATTGAAGTTTTCAGCTTTAACATTTCTGTTAGATTCTTTTTAATTTCTATATCTTTATTGAGTTACTCATTTCTTTTTTTTTAATTTGACAGAGTTACAGAAAGAGAGAGAGAGAGAGAAAAAGGTCTTCCCTCCGTTGGTTCACCCCCCAAATGGCCGCCACGGCCAGCGCCACGCTGATCGAAAGCCTGGAGCCAGGTGCTCCCCCCACCCCAGTCTCCCATGTGGGCACAGGGGCCCAAGCACCCGGGCCATCTTCCACTGCCCTCCCAGGCCACAGCAGAGAGCTGGACTGGAAGAGGAGCAACCAGGACCAGAACCCGGCGCCCACATGGGATGCTGGCGCTGCAGGCAGAGGACTAGCCAAGTGATCCATGGCGCTGGGCCCGAGTTTCTCATTTCTTTAAACTTTCTAGCTGTATTCTCTTACATCTCATTGATTTTCATTAGGATCATTTTTTAATTTTTTTATTTATTTGAAAGAGTTAGAGTTAGAGACAGAGACAGAGGTCTTCCATCCGCTGGTTTACTCCCCAGATGGCCGCAATGGCCGGAGCTGCGTCGATACAAATCCAGGAGCCAGGAGCTTCCTCTGGATCTCCCACGTGGGTGCAGGGGCCCAAGGACTTGGGCCATCTTCTACTGCTTTCCCAGGCCATAGCAGAGAGCTGGATCAGAACAGGAGCAGCCAGGACAAGAACCAGTGCCCATATAGGATGCCGGCGCTTTAGGCCAAGCTTTTAACCTACGGTGCCACAGTACTGGTGCTAGGATCGTTACTTTTTAAACTATTTTATTTATTTATTTATTTGAGAGGTAGAGTTATAGAGAGAGAGGGAAAGAGGGCGAGACAGAGAGAGAGGTGTTCCATCCACTGGTTCACTCCCCAAATGGCCACAACAGCTGGAGCTGGGCCAATCCAAAGCCAGGAGGCAGGAGCTTCTTCCATGTCTCCCACACAGGTGTAGGGACCAAAATGCTTGGGCCATCTTCCACTGCTTTCACAGGCCATAACAGAGAGCTGGATCAGAAGAGGAGTAGCCTGGACTGGAACCGGCCCCCATATGATGCTGGTGCCATAGACTTAGGATTAATCTACTGTACTACAGAGACGGCCCCCAGAAACATTATTTTTAATTCTTTTTCAGATGTTTCATAGTTTTCCTTCAGATCAGGATCTATTTCTGTATAATTCTTGTGTTCTGTTGGAGGTACTAATGCATCCTTGTTTGTTCATGTTTCTTGTGTCCCTCTGTGGATATCTGCACATCTGCTGTAATAATTCCTTCTTCTTTATGGAGTAGGTTGCGCTATAAAAGTCTTTTTTTGTTTAGATGGAATGTGGCATTTAATTTGGATTGTTCCTTTTATCTTTGTTCTAGGTGATCATAGAAATGTAACCCCTCAGTGATTTATTTAGCTGTAGTCAATGTTAGCATTACCTACAAGTGCCACAGTTGTCTAGTCTGTAGAAGTTTGTGGAGGTAGAATTATGACCTTGAAGTGGATATGGGCTTCCTAGGTTGTGTATCCTCCATTCCCAGAGAGTTGACTATCATTCACACTACGGTTTGTGGTGACTGGATCCTATTTCTCAGTGCTGAGGGACAAGACAGGGGATGTTCCCTTATCCGGCCTGGCAAACCTGAGTGCTGCTGGGGCTTGTGGCACCATAGCTTTGGCTCTAGGACTATGTGATATGGAAGAGGCATTTCCTAGTTCCTGCCAGGAAAGGCTCACAAGTGTTGAGGCTTTAACACCAAAAGCCCTAGGCCCAGTGTGAGAGGGATGTGATGAGGCACTTTCCCCAGTCCTACAGGGTGACTACAAGACATACTGAGGATTTTGTACTGGCAGCTGTGAGTCTGGAGTAGTGAAATATAGATAAGTTCTTCTCTAAGTCCCATGAGATCTGGTGACTCTGAGGAATCTAGTACTAATAGTCACAGCTCTGGAGCTTGAGGATGCAGTGGGGTTATTACCCAGGTCTCACAGGGTAAGAGCCAGTTTTGTTAGGGGCTGTAGATTGGCAGCCAGCAGCATGCACCATAAGTATGCAAATAGGGCTCTCCAGATACTTCAGCTAATGAGTTTCTCCAAGGATTATAGCACCAATATTGATATTCCCAGATCTA
The DNA here is from genome assembly GCF_964237555.1 of Oryctolagus cuniculus. Lineage (NCBI taxonomy): Eukaryota > Metazoa > Chordata > Mammalia > Lagomorpha > Leporidae > Oryctolagus > Oryctolagus cuniculus. The sequence continues at coordinate 117,113,236 of NC_091453.1, read as the reverse complement.
CAGGACACAAAGGGGACTGTCTCCAGTCCCTAACACAATACAAGGGTGATGCTGGAGTCTATACACTGAGTACCCACTGAGATGCAGAGGGGTCTTTCTCAGGTCTGGTCTTCTCAGATTCTTTACAGGCTGTATTGGTGCTGAGCCCCAAGAGGCTGAAAGGAACTTCCCTGGATCACTGGATTATACAGAGCATGTGATCAAGCATGGCTGTGGGGCTTGTGCTCAGAGTTTCCATAGCTATAAGGTACAGGGGGATCTGTTCTCTACCATGAAAAGTGTCCTCTCTGTGACGCTGGAAGCTTCTGGTAGCAGTGTTGCTCATTGTTGTCCCTTAAGTTAGAATAGAGTTGAGCAGTGACACAACCCAGCAGCTTGGAGCCTCATGCTTTTTTTTTGGGGGGGGAGGCAATGTGGGTTCCTTTTTTGTAGCAAGTCACTGGAAGCTCAGTCAACTCTCTAGTATAAATTTAAAGTTAGTGAGGATTGTGGAATTTCCCCATATTTAGGGCTGCTGGCTGTGGTGGTGGCAGGGCCAGGGACCTTTTTCCAGGAAGATAGCACACACACCCCAGGCTATGGAGCCAGTACAGAAGCAGTAGTGGCTGTGGCATATTTAGTTCCTCTCTTTCTGCTGGCTTTTGGAGTCTCTGTGCTGTTTGTTGTTCCTGTGACTCCTTTACTAAAAATTTCCCTTAGTCACCTGGAAATATGGCCCTTCCTTTGTTGTAGTGGCATTTTTCTGCATTTGAGATGAGTGAGGCTTCTCTCTATTTAGTCATCTTGGTCCCAGTATCCCAGTACATATTATAAATGAAGCAAGAGAAGCCAGAACTCAAGGCTTGATCAATTAGAAGAGCCATCTCCTGCCTCCCTTCCACATTTTCCTGCCACTATGCCTGACACAAACATATGATAGAATTCCAGGGAATACAAAGTCACAATGGCATACACATAACTTCACAGTTTTTCATCGATGGGTTTTATAGATCAACTCATTTATTAGTATTTGTTTCATGGTTCCCAGCAAAGGGTCAGTTGAGATGGAGAGGTTGCTGATGTACTTGAATGAATATTCTTTAATATCATGGGGGTTGGATGGAGGCAATACTAGGTGTCAGAAGATATGGTCATGGAACACTGGCAGAAATGAGAAAGATGAAAAATATGTTTATTTGAAAATAAGAATAGTATTTACTAATAAAGTAAAATGAGTTTGCTACTTAGATATTTATTTTTTGTTGGTGTTATGAAGAGGTGTGAGTGATCTTGATGGCATTGATCACTTTCCCCCAAACATAGTGTTTTAAAGCAACACTGCATATAATTGTTCAGCAATTAGCACTAAGAACAAAGAATTTCTAGCTGCCAACAGAGCCCATGGAGTGTGGGTTTTTGAGCTCCCAAGACATCCCAGGAGGCTTGAGACAATCACAAGAACCAAACTTCCCCCTTAGCCCATGAGATTTGGACGAGAGATTAACTTTCAAAACATAAAATAAAAGTCTGAAGGGGATCATGCTGCCAAGTAGTACAGGGCTCTTGTAGCATGCCATGAGAGGAGGTGTGGTGTTAAAAGACACATTTTCTAGGAAGACACAGGTGTAAAGCTGGAGAGTACACTCTAGAGTATATTGTCATGAAACCCTCTGAGATTTAATGCTCTAAAAATGGAAAAGATTGAGAGGAGAAAATAGGCTTTCTCTAGCAATTTAGAGTGTGATGTTACCTGAAAAAGGTATTAAGACCAAAGGTCGAGAAGATTTCAGGTAAGAAAATTTCTGTGAGTAGCCATGATACCATTCTGTGATCCTAACCAAAGCTTCTGTACTATAGTACAAAAGGCATGTGTACAAACACACACACACACACACTGGGTAGAGCTAGTTGGTAAAGTAACCATGGGCAATGAATTACCTGGGAATCTTCACCGTGAAATACACTAGAGACCCTCTTAATTATGCATGGAGGAAAAGTCAGAATTTATTACAAAAGCAAAGCCTGGGATCAATATTTAAGTAATCTTTTTCCTCAGAAACCTTTTATTTAAAGAATACAAACTTCATACACTTCATAATTTCAACTTTAGGAACATGGTGATTCTTCCCACCATACCCACCCTCCCACCTATTTTCTCACCCCTCTTCCTCCTCCCTCTCTTATTCCCATAGTTATTTTTTACTAAGATCAATTTTCAATTAACTTTATACACACATGATTAACTTCTATGTTAAGTAAAGAGTTCAAGAAATAGTATGGGGAAAAAAAACTTCCTCAACAGTAAAGAAAAGGGCTGGTCAAAGTCATTGCTTCTCAAAGTGTCAATATCACTTCTATAGATTACCTTTTAGGTAACTATTAGTTATCACAGGTCAGGGAAAACATATGGTATTTGACCTTTTGGGACTTAACTTATTTCATTAACTATGATGTTTTCCAGTTTCATCAATTTTGTTTCAAATGACTGGATTTTTTTTTTACCATTGTGTAGTATTCCATGGTATACATATCCCATAATTTCTTTTTTTTAACTTTTATTTAATGAATATAAATTTCCAAAGTACGATTTATGGATTACAATGGCTTCCCCCCCATACCGTCCCTCCCACCCACAACCCTCCCCTTTCCCACTCCCTCTCCCCTTCAATTCACATCAAGATTCATTTTCGATTATCTTAATATACAGAAGATCAGCTTAGTATACATTAAGTAAGGATTTCAACAGTTTGCTCCCACACAGAAACATAAAGTGAAAAATAATAGATGATTTTTTTAAATGATGATGAAATCAGATCAGACCTATTGTCATGTTTAATCCCAGTGAGAGTCAAGTTGGGAGTTGATAATTTCTTTTTTTTTTTTACAGAGGATCAGTTTAGTATGCATTAAGTAAAGATTTCAACAGTTTGCACCCCCATAGAAACACAAAGTGAAATATATTGTTTGAGTACTCGTTATAGCATTAAATCTCAATGCACAGCACATTAAGGACAGAGATCCTACATGAGGAGTAAGTGCACAGTGACTCCTGTTGTTGAATTTACCAATTGACACTCCTGTCTATGGCATCAGTAATCTCCCTATGCTCCAGTCATGAGTTTCCAAGGCTACGGAAGCCCTCTGAGTTCTGCGATTCTTATCTTGTTTAGACAAGGTCATAGTCAAAGTGGAGGTTCTCTCCTCCCTTCAGAGAAAGGTACCTCCTTCTTTGAAGACCTGTTCTTTCCACTGGGATCTCACTCACAGAGATCTTTTGCCAGAGTGTCTTGGCTTTCCATGCCTGAAATACTCTCATGGGCTTTTCAGCCAGATCTGAATGCCTTTAGGGCTGATTCTGAGGCCAGAGTGCTATTTAGGACATCTGCCATTCTATGAGTCTGCTGAGTATCTCACTTCCCATGTTGGATCACTCTCCCCTTTATTTATTCTATCGGTTAGTGTTAGCAGATACTAGACTTGTTTATGTGCTCCCTTTGACTCTTAGTCCTTTCATTATGATCAATTGTGAACTGAAATTGATCACTTGGAATAGTGAGATGGCATTGGTACATGCCACCTTGATGGGATTGAATTGGAGTCCCCTGGTATGTTTCTAACTCTACCATTTGGGGCAAGTCAGCTTGAGCATGTCCCAAATTATACATCTCTTCCCTCTCTTATTCCCACTCTTATGTTTAACAGGGATCACATTTCAGTTAATTTTCAACACTTAAGAATAACAGTGTATTAATTACAGAATTAAACCAGTCATATTAAGTAGAACAGACAAAAAAAAAACTACTAAGAGGGATAATGTATTAAGTTGTTCATTAACAGGGCTATGCTGATCAAGTCACCGTTTCCCATAGTGTCCATTTCACTTCAACAGGTTTCCTTTTTGGTGTTCAGTCAGTTGTCACTGATCAGGGAGAATATATGATATTTGTCCCTTTGGGACTGGCTTATTTCACTCAGCATGATGTGTTCCAGATTCCTCCATTTTGTTGCAAATGACTGGATTTCGTTGTTTCTTACTGCGGTATAGTATTCTAAAGAGTACATATCCCATAATTTCTTTATCCAGTCTACCGTTGATGGGCATTTAGGTTGGTTCCAGGTCTTAGCTATTGTGAATTGAGCTGCAATAAACATTAGGGTGCAGACCGCTTTTTTGTTTGCCAATTTAATTTCCTTTGGGTAAATTCCAAGGAGTGGGATGGCTGGGTCGAACGGTAGGGTTATCTTCAGGTTTCTGAGGACTCTCCAGACTGACTTCCATAGTGGCTTGACCAGTTTGCATTCCCACCAACAGTGGGTTAGTGTGCCTTTTTCCCCACATCCTCGCCAGCATCTGTTGTTGGTAGATTTCTGCATGTGAGCCATTCTAACCGGGGTGAGGTGAAACCTCATTGTGGTTTTGATTTGCATTTCCCTGATTGCTAATGACCTTGAACATTTTTTCATGTGCCTGTTGGCCATTTGGATTTCCTCTTTTGAAAAATGTCTATTGAGGTCCTTGGCCCATCTCTTAAGTGGGTTGTTGGTTTTGTTTTTGTGGAGTTTCTTGATCTCTTTGTAGATTCTGGTTATTAACCCTTTATCTGTTGCATAGTTTGCAAATATTTTTTCCCATTCTGTCGGTTGTCTCTTCACTCTCCTGACTGTTTCTTTTGCAGTACAGAAACTTCTCAATTTGATGCAATCCCAATAGTTGATTTTGGCTTTGACTGCCTGTGCCTCCCGGGTCTTTTCCAGAAACTCTTTGCCTGTGCCTATATCTTGAAGGGTTTCTCCAATGTTCTCTAGTAACTTGATGGTGTCAGGTCGTAGATTTAGGTCTTTAATCCATGTTGAGTGGATTTTTGTGTAAGGTGTAAGGTAGGGGTCTTGTTTCATGATTCTGCACGTGGAAATCCAATTTTCCCAGCACCATTTATTCAATAGACTGTCCTTGCTCCAGGAATTAGTTTTAGATCCTTGATCAAATATAAGCTGGCTGTAGATGTTTGGGTTGATTTCTGGTGTTTCAATTCTGTTCCATTGGTCTATCCATCTGTTTCTGTACCAGTACCATGCTGTTTTGATTACAACTGCCCTGTAGTATGTCCTGAAATCTGGTATTGTGATGCCTCCGGCTTTGTTTTTGTTGTACAAGATTGCTTTAGCTATTCGAGGTCTCTTGTGCCTCCATATGAATTTCAGCACCATTTTGTCCGGATCTGAGAAGAAGGTCTTTGGTATCTTGATTGGGATTGCATTGAATCTATAAATTGCTTTTGGGAGAATGGACATTTTGATGATATTGATTCTTCCAATCCATGAGCATGGAAGATTTTTCCATTTCTTGGTATCCTCTTCTATTTCTTTCTTTAAGGTTTTGTAATTTTCATCGTAGAGATCTTTAACGTCCTTGGTTAAGTTTATTCCAAGGTATTTGATTGTTTTTGTAGCTATTGTGAATGGGATTGATCTTAGAAGTTCTTCCTCAGCCATGGCATTGTCTGTGTATACAAAGGCTGTTGATTTTTGTGCATTGATTTTATATCCTGCCACTTTGCCAAACTCCTCTATGAGTTTCAATAGTCTCTTAGTAGAGTTCTTTGGGTCCCCTAAATAAAGAATCATGTCATCTGCAAAGAGGGATAGTTTGAGTTCTTCCTTCCCAATTTGTATCCCTTTAATTTCTTTTTCTTGCCTAATAGCTCTGGCTAGAACCTCCAGAACTATATTGAATAGCAGTGGTGAGAGTGGACATCCCTGTCTGGTACCAGATCTCATTGGAAATGCTTCCAACTTTTCCCCATTCAATAGGATGTTGGCTGTGGGTTTTTCATAGATTGCTTTGATTGTATTGAGGAATGTTCCTTCCAAACCCAGTTTGCTTAGAGTTTTCATCATGAACGGGTGTTGTATTTTATCAAATGCTTTCTCGGCATCTATTGAGATAATCATATGGTTTCTCTTCTGCAGTCTGTTAATGTGGTGTATCACATTGATTGTCTTGCACACATTAAACCATCCCTGCATACCAGGGATAAATCCCACTTGGTCCTGGTGGATGATCTTTCTGATGTGTTGTTGCATTCTATTGGCGAGAATTTTATTGAGGATTTTTGCATCTATGTTCATCAGGGATATTAGTCTGTAATTCTCTTTCAGTGCTGCATCTTTTTCCAGCTTAGGAATTAAGGTGATGCTGGCTTCATAGAAAGAATTTGGGAGGATTCCGTCTTCTTCGATTGTTCTGAATAGTTTGAGAAGAATTGGAGTTAGTTCTTCTTTAAATGTCTGGTAGAATTCAGCAGTGAATCCATCTGGTCCTGGGCTTTTCTTTGTTGGGAGGGCCTTTATTACTGTTTCAATTTCTGTCTCAGTTATGGGTCTGTTTAGGTTTTCGATGTCTTCCTGGTTCAATTTAGGTAGGTTGCATGTGTCCAGGAATCTATCCATTTCTGATAGGTTTCCCTGTTTGCTGGCATACAAGTCCTTGTAGTAATTTCTAATGATTCTTTTTATTTCTGTGGTGTCTGTTGTTACATTTCCTTTTTCATCTCTGATTTTATTGATTTGGGTCTTTTCTCTTCTTTTTTTAGTTAGTTGGGCCAATGGGGTGTCAATTTTGTTTATTTTTTCAAAAAACCAGCTCCTCATTTGGCTGATTTTTTGGAATGTTTTTCTTGATTCAATCCTGTTGATTTCTTCTCTAATTTTAGTTATTTCTCTTCTCCTACTAGATTTGGGTCTTGTTTGCTGTAGGTTTTCTAGATCCTTGAGGTGAATTGAAAGCTCATCTATTTGGTGCCTTTCCAATTTCTTGATGTAGGCACCTATTGATATAAACTTTCCTCTTAACACTGCTTTTGCTGCGTCCCATAAGTTTTGGTACGTTGTGCTGTTATCCTCATTTACTTCCAGAAAGTTTTTGATTTCTCTTTTGATTTCTTCTATGACCCATTGTTCATTCAGGAGCATGTTGTTCAATCTCCATGTGTTTGCGTATGCTCTAGGGATTCCTGAGTTGCTAATTTCCAACTTCATTGCTTTATGGTCTGAGAAGCTGCATGGTATGATTCTAATTCTTTTGAATTTGCTGAGACTTGCTTTATGGCCTAGTATGTGGTCAATCCTACAGAAGGTTCCATGTACTGCTGAGAAGAATGTAAAATCTTTAGCTGTAGGATTGAAAGTTCTGTAGATATCTGTTAGATCCATTTGGGCTATAGTGTCGTTTAAATCTACTGTATCCTTGTTGATCTTCTGTCCTATTGATCTGTCTATTTCTGAGAGTGGAGTATTGAAGTCCCCCAGTACTATTGTATTGGGGTCTAAGTCTCCCTTTAAGTCCGTTAACAAATCTTTTAGATAAACCGGTGCCCTGTAGTTAGGTGCATATACATTGATAATTGTTATATCTTCCTGTTGAATTGATCCCTTAATGATTATGTAGTGTCCCTCTTTGTCTCGCTTAACGGTTTTTGTGGTAAAGTTTATGTTGTCTGATATTAAGATGGCTACGCCCGCTCTTTTTTCATTTCTGTTGGCATGGTATATCTTTTTCCAGCCTTTCACTTTCAGTCTGTATGGATCTTTGTTGGAAAGATGTGTTTCTTGTAAGCAGCAAATAGATGGGTTTTGTTCATTAACCCAATCAGCCAATCAGTGTCTTTTAACTGGACAGTTCAGGCCATTCACGTTCAATGTGACTAATGATAAGTGGTAACTTTGCCCTGCCATTTGCCAAAGATAAGTTCTAATATATGCTTTGAATTCCTTGTGATCTTTTGCTGTGAGGTTTCCTTCCGTGGTTTCCTTCCTTTACCTTCTTTCATATTGATGACCGTGTTTCTGTGTTTCTGTGTGTAACACATCTTTAAGCATCTTTTGCAGGGCTGGACGAGTGGCAACAAATTCTTTCAATTTCTGTTTGCTATGAAAAGTCTTTATTTCACCTTCATTCACAAATGATAGCTTTGCAGGATATAATATTCTGGGCTGGCAGTTTTTTTCTCTTAGTACCTGGGCTATATCTCGCCATTCCCTCCTAGCTTGTAGTGTTTCTGATGAGAAGTCAGCTGTGAGTCTGATTGGAGATCCTCTGAGAGTAATCTGACATTTCTCTCTTGCACATTTCAGGATCTTTTCTTTATGTTTCACTGTGGAGAGTTTAATTACAATGTGTCGTGGTGAGGATCTCTCTTGGTCGTGTTTATTAGGGGTTCTGTGAGCTTCCTGTACTAGGATTTCTCTGTCCTTCTCCAACCCTGGGAAATTTTCTGCTAATATCTCACTAAAAAGGCCTTCTAATCCTTTCTCCCTCTCCATGCCTTCAGGAACTCCTAGAACCCGGATGTTGGATTTTTTAATAGTATCCTGAAGATTCCCTGTCGCTCCCCCTCTTCGTGGAGGAACGACACAGGACCCTGCGCTGTTCTCTCGTCTGCTCGGCCCTCCCCGGGTTTGCTGCTGGTTCTTCCCGGGTTGGCTACTGTCCCTTCCACCTCCGTGGAAGGGCGGTTCCCCCTGGCCGCTTTCCCCACTTCCGCAGGGGAGTGGCACACCGCCGGCCGGCTTTCTCGGGGGCTGCACAGGCGTTCCCCTTAGATGTTCCCCTTAGATGTTCCTGGTGAATGCCGTCTCTCTCCTCCTTTATAGTCCTCCTCCGCCAATCCCAACTCGGCTGCCCACACGCCGAGTACGCTGCTCTCCAATCAGGAGCAAGTCCTACAGTTTATTGGTTGAACTGGAGGCAGCTGTGCGGAAGCTGTTTACTTCTCTCCCAGCGCCATATTGTGGGAGAGCAGATGCATAGAATAAGTCTTAATTCCAGTAACTCAGTCTAGTCCGGTTTGCTCCCCACAATTCCCGACAATATGTTTTAGATTTCTAATTTCCTCTTCTTTTCTTTGGTCTGACTGTATCCTTTCCTGTTCTCTGTCTTCTAAGTCCAATATTCTCTCTTCTGCTTCACCCATTCTGTTTGTAAGGCTCTCTATTGTGTTTTTCATTTGATCTATTTTTTTTTATTTTTTTATTTTTTTTTTTATTTTTTGACAGGCAGAGTGGACAGTGAGAGATAGAGACAGAGAGAAAGGTCTTCCTTTGCCGTTGGTTCACCCTCCAATGGCCGCCGCGGCCGGCGCGCTGCGGCCGGTGCACCGCGCTGATCCGATGGCAGGAGCCAGGAGCCAGGTGCTTTTCCTGGTCTCCCATGGGGTGCAGGGCCCAAGCACCTGGGCCATCCTCCACTGCACTCCCTGGCCACAGCAGAGGGCTGGCCTGGAAGAGGGGCAACCAGGACAGAATCTGGCGCCCCGACCATTTGATCTATTGAATTCTTCACTTCAGTCACTATCACAGTTTCCTGTTGTACTAGTTGTTTCGTTTCATTTTGATTCCTCCTTAATATTTCATTTTCACGAGAGAGATGTTCTATCTTGTCCATTAAGGATTTCTGTAGTTCAAGAATTTGTTTTTGAGAACTTCTTAATGTTCTTATCAATTTTTTGAGATCTGCTTCTTGCATTTCTTCTATGTCATCATCTTCATAATCTTGAATTGGGGTGTCTTTTTCATTTGAGGGCGTCATGGTGGCTTCCTTGTTTTTATTACCTTGGTTTTTGCGTTTGTTATTTGGCATATTGGAGATATTTGGTTTCTTCACTGTGGTGCTTTTTCTTGTTATACTATGACTCTAGATTAAGTGGACTATCTGTTTTTGATGGAGCCTTAGGGCTTGAGATGGGTGTGGCCTGAGAGCTCTGTTTGGTGTGCCAAAGGTGACACTCCCAGGTTAGGCGTGGTAAACCTCTCTCTCTCTCTATCTTTTTTTTTGATTCAAAATGAAAGTAATTCTGCACAGCTGAACGAAGTTGGAGGTAGTTAGCAGGCAAATGATATACCCACAGGAGCCAGAGATCAGAAGCTCTTTCCCAAGGACCACACAGGGAATCTGTTCGGCCCTCAGAGTGGGCTCAAATTCTCCTTCAGTCTCCCACTGGGTTGCCAGATTTACGGAATTGTAGCATCTCTGGAGAGTGCTCACGTGAATTCCGTGAGTTCTCTCCCCCACCGTCTCTTTTTTCACAGTCTCAGTTCAGTAGCACCACAAATTTACTAGGTCCTAATCTCCTGTTAATTCACCCCGCCCAGAGTCAGGTTTTTCTGCTAGGCTCAGGGCCGGTGCAGACCTGAGGTCACTCTGCTTATGACGTATGTCCAAGATGGCACCTGCTCTTTGTCTTGCTCGCCCTTGAGAGGTGAGCGGAGAGAGAGAAACCCGTGTCCGTATCAGTCACCTTTTTTTTTTTCTCTCTCTCTTCCAGTTAGCCTGGTGAACTCCCCCCCCCCCCCGGGGGTAGTTCCCTCTAGTTTCCTCTCTCCGCTTGCCTGCCGGTGTCTCGGGCTATTGAGGTTCGGCTCACCTCACGTTCCAGCGCTGGTGTGTTGAGTCTGCCGCTGGTGTCCCGAACTGTGGGCTCCCACGCTCTCCACGCAGGTCCGCTGTGAATCACGCGTTCCGGAAGAGTTTCTTCTGCTGTTTTCTCCCCTACTCTTCCTTGAACCTGCAGTATCTCCACTTTTATTAAACTGTCTCTCCCCGGACTATCAGTGTGCTCCCTTCCTATTCCGCCATCTTGCCTCCTCCCACCCATAATTTCTTTATAGTCTTCAGTTGACAGGCATTTGAGTTGATTCCATATCTTAGCTATTGTGAATGGAGCTGCAATAAACATGGGGGTACAGATAACACTTTCATACACTGATTTTATTTCCCTTGAGTAAATTCCCAGGGGTGGGATGGCTGGGTCATATGCCAGGTCTATATTCAGATTTCTGACATATCTCCATACTGTCTTCCATAGTGGCTGTACAAATTTACATTCCCACCAACAATGGATTAGGGTACCTTTTCCCCTATATCCTTTCCAGCATATCCCCATTCTATGGGTGAGAAAACTAAGCCTCAAAGAAGAAACATGACTTTCCCAAGGTCACACTGAGGGTGAGTGGTGGGGTAACCATAATTGATACCAGAGCAGGTTGGTTTTAAGCTTTTTGCTTGTGTGTAGTACTGCACTGTCTGTGGCATTTGTAACTTGCTCTGTAAGAGATCCATTTGTAGTCTTTGCTTGTTCAAGGGGGATGCAACTTTAAAGTCCTAGTTTCTTCCATAGCTCTTCCCTTTTTGCTAAGGAAAACATTTCTTTGCAGTTAATTGTGTTTACACTTGTGGGTTTTTTTTTTTTCTTGCTCCTTCAGTTAGACACATTGGTTTGCCAACCTTGCCACATCTTATAACTACCTGGAAAACTCTTTAGAGCATAAAGTCCTAAACCCCACTCATATACCAATTAAACCAATATCTCTGGGGGTGGGATCCAGGCGTGGGCAATTTATAAAAGTTCCCCAGGTGATTCTGATGTGCAGTGATCGTGGAGAACCACTGAATTACAGCATTCAAGGGAATAATTTCTAGAAAATATAACCCTAATATTCTCTCTGTGATGTCATAAAAGAAAGTCCAATGTATTTAAGTAGCCAGTTACCAACAGTGTTTCCAGTGAGTTCTTGGTACTATTTTCTTTATGATTGTGAGAGAAAGGTCCAGTGTATTTAGTCAGTCACCAACAAGGTTCCCAATTAATCCTTAGCACCATTTTGTGACTGTAAGCTTGAATAGCTTGGAGGTTGTAGCTGCTATAAAGTCTGAAATGGTTCTATATGGACCCTGTGGCTGAGGTGCTAACATGAGGAGCTGATGAGGAAGGGCCAGGGTGCAAGAATGCATCATCATAGATCTGCTTCAGTACAAAGTCTCGCTTTCTAGATTGTGATTTGGTTGCCAGCCTAAACTCCTGAGAGGTGTTAAGACTCAAGTTTGCTTTTATTCAACTCAACAAAACTGGTTAAAGAGGAGACAGTAATTTTGAAGAAATAAGAACACAGAAAATGGCTGAATTAATTCTATAGTAGAGTCATTAGCAAAACCCCATGTTTATTTGGAATGTAATGGGACTGCTTGTGTAGAAATTAGTGTTGCTGTGTAATTTTACAGGGAGATTCGGCAAGCATTCGGCGCAGCAGTTTAGACATAACTTGGGATGCCCATTTCCTATATTGGAGCGTCTGAATTTGAGTTCTAGTTTTGCTCCTGATTCTCACTTCCCACTAATGCACACCCTGTGAATCAGCAGTGATGGCTCAATTAGTTGTTCCCCTGCAACCCACATGGTAAATATGGATTGAGTTCCCAACTCCTGACCTCAGCTTTTCCCACTCTATGCAGTTGCAGACATTTGGGGAGTTAATCAGCAGATGAAAGAGCTCTGTCTCTCTGCCTTTCAGATAAGATAAATACATTAATGAAAAAAATTTTTAAAAATTACACAATAATTAGCAACACTGCACAAGGGTACATGGTATTTGCATGCTGAGGTGTAGGGAGAAATGGACGAGACAATCAGGGAGCAGAGTGTGCTCTCCGAACAGAGAAGAATTTCCACTGTAGAGTTACCAAAGGCTTTTATTTGAGCAGTAATTCTTAAACATGGTGTGCAGTCAAATCACCTGTGGAATTCTGAAACCTTATGGTACTTAGATCTCAGCCAAGTGATTTCTGGCTTAATTGGTCTGGTATGGTACCATGGGTATTGCAGGTTTTAAAAGTTCCACAGGTGATTCTAATTCTAAACTATAGCTGAAAACCACTGATTTAGATTATGTTTGCCCTAGGCAGAGGGGAACACAGGAAGATATGGCTGGGAGAAACAAAATTAAGAAATTGAAGTAGTCGCTCTTCAAATATGATCCCTGATCAGCAGCATGGTATGAATGGGGAACTGTTAGATATGCCACTTCTCAGGCCTCCCCAAACCACTTCAATCCAGGAATGTTTCTTAATAAGCCTTCTCGGTGAGTGTGATCCACACTTACGTTTGATTTGTACTTTAACAGCTCTTATCAGAGGGTTATGCAATAAAGTAAGTCTGGAAAACCCATCCCTTTTCTTTCTTCAACAGAGGGATGATACATCTTCCCCAGACACAGAACCCTTTAGATCATGGGAAGTCCAGGCTTTGAAGAAGTCGTTTACATGAGATGGAGGAATTCCTCGTCCTCCCCCTTCTTGCTGCTCATTCACACCTGAGCCAGGACTTTGGTTGGATAAGTTCCAACTGTTATTCATAGCATGTCCCTGAGGGTATTCACAGAGTACCAAGCAATGCCACTCTGTGGAGAAAATCTTTTCCCTAGGCTGAGTAATACTACATCGATATGTAGCAGTGATTATTTACACTGCTAGAGGCTTTCTGGTACCTGGGTGTCTTCTGCATACTCACCAGTGCATTTTCTTCTCTTTCCGTTCTGGAATATATAGGCCAATCTCCCTTGAATGGAATAGCTGAGCCTTTATGGAATGCCAAGCTTCTCTAAGGGTCACCAAAAGGGCTTCTAGGATGGGTGTAAATTCTTCACAGAGAGACTGGTAGCCTCAGAGGGGTTTTAATTATCATCAAGTCCAGTGATAATCACTATGGTGAGTTTTGCCTTCAGTAGGCCAGGATCAAAGGAAGGACATTTGGTAATGTCTGGAGACATTTCCAGTTGTCACAACTTGGGAGTTTGTTACTGGCATCTAGTGGGAGAGAGGCCAGGGATGTGTCTCAATATCGTACAATATATAGAACACCTTCCAACAATAAATAATTATTTGGCCACAAATGTCAAAGGTGCCAATGTTTAGAAACTCATTCATTTGAAATAAGAGAATTAAGGCTCAGAGGTGAAGGGAATTCCAAAGTTAACATAGAAGGCAGCAACTCAAGGTGAGGATCCTGGTTTCCCAAACACCAGAATACAGTGCTCAATAGCACTATCTCTAGCACACAGAATTGCATCTGCTACAGCTACCCATTACTTTGTGTTGGCTAGGTGCCAGAAAGTGTGCTGAACTTGTTGCAATTGTTACCTCTACTTCCTAACACACACCTTCAAGGTAAGCATGACATTACTAGAAGGTGCTCATTTTGTGCACGCACAACTTGACCTGCAGAGTGTTCTGGGCCACTGGGAAAGAGAAAATAATCCCAAAAGATGTTGAGACTTGGTTCTTGCCTTGTGGACGTGGTTCTTGTCCTGTGGGAGCTTACAGTCACATTGTGGTGGAAAGGCAGTCATATTAAAATAATTATTAACCCACCGTTTCAGTAAAAGCCCATGATATTAGTTGAAAATCTTCCCAAGGCATCGCAAATAAATTTCTTTAAAAGTTACAAGAACTTTAGTAGTTAGGGGAGTGCGCTAACCATTTCATTAGTGTTCTGGGAAAGCTGCATGAAGGAGAGAATCCCACTTGGTGAATGAGAACTCTTTGACTATTATGAACAACATACTATTTTGGCTGTGTCAGGGAGCTTGTGTTCTTGTGGGAAGAGGTAGACAAAAGGCAAATATGTACATATATAAACAAAATAGTTGCAGATCATGACAAGTGCATACCTAGCTGATGTGGCTGCAAAAGCTTGTTGTGGGAGGTGGCATTTTAGTGGAAACATAAAGCAAATAAAAGGGTAGTCAGAGGGAATAGCAAGTACAAGACCTTGAGGCAGGAAAAAGCCTGACATATTCTAGAACTAACAGAAAGCTGATGTGAACAAGAATAAGTGAGGCATAAGTGGGAATTGAGGAGGTAGGGGGCCACCATGGTATGGAGTTTGTGTTTCATTCTACCACATGATGGCAAAAACAGCTCAAAGGAAGATAGGATGGAGGAGGACCATCCTTGGTAACTCTGCTTGGAGGAATAACTGAAGGATTGGGAAAGTTTCAGGGTAGAAGGTAATTTGAAGTATCTGGAAATATTCTAAAGTTGTTTCAATATTGGTGAAATAAATGATCATTAGAATTGATCTATTCCTTTCACTGCTGAAGTTATTCATGCACAGTTAAACCTATCATTTTGATAGTGACTACTGTGGCAATAGAGCTAAAATATCACGTATAGAGAAGTAGATAGTTAGCTGGGGAGCAAAATGGAGGTCTTGAGCTAACACAATCTGCAGTTAAGTACCCTTTCCAGCCTGACATATACTGAGTGATATGAAAGAGTTATTGCCCTAATTCCTCCATTTTGTTCTCTTCTTTTATAATAATGTGAGGGCACTTAGGGATTTACCATATTTTATGTTTCATACATCCTTTAAGTATTTCCTTGTTGGAGTCATTATTATGTGTTTAAAAACTTTGGTAGTCTCATTACTGTTTTCATTTCTGTTGCCCTGGTAATCTCAGATTTACTTTGATTTAAAATCATGTATCACTAAGTATGTTGAGTAAACTTTGTGAAGAATTCATTTAAAAGCTAAAAAGAAAAAAAATGGTCATCAAATAATAGTTTGTTAACTTCTTCCAGCTTGAAACCTGCAAACTTTTGAATTAGAGTGACCTGGTGAGGAGTCACTTTTTGGCAATGTCTAATTAGTTTTCTAGACTGTCTCTGCTTTCTTTCTTTGAAGAAATGAAGAAAAATTCTTTGGAGAGAAAGGTAATCCTAGTACCAAAAATACTGATGAATGATATTGAAATTGAAAGTATCAGTGCTTTTACAAAGTAGTCTTTACTTAGACTTGCCACCAAACATGGAAATTTTGACTTCTAGGTTGTTTTTTTTTTTTTTTCAAATAACATACTGTGTGACTTTATCAAGTCATTCTCCCTTTCTCAGATTTACTTCCCATATATTTTAAGACAAAGACGTTACATTCACTTACCTCTAAAGAAATTTTCTTTAGAATAGCATGGAGTATTATTATATCATAGTGTTTGTCATATAGCTCAATATTTGGGAAGCTACTTTATGAGGCTCATATTTATTAATACCACTTTGTAGAGTAAACCAATTATTGGGCTTTCTAAATATAGGAAAGATAATTTCTTTAATTACAAAATAAATTTAAAAGATGGATTACATTAGATTATTTTATTTTACCAAAGGATAAAATTTGTTATATATTGGTGCTTTCTTTATCACTAATTTGAGATGGGAATATTTCTAGGAACATGATAACCTTAAGCCAAGTCAATAGGCTTAGGCACTATCAAACTCACCTCTTTTTTTTTTTTTTTTTTTTTTTTTTTTTTTTTTTTTTTTTTTTGACAGGCAGAGTGGACAGTGAGAGAGAGACAGAAAGGTCTTCCTTTGCCGTTGGTTCTCTCTCCAATGGCCTCCGCGGCCGGCGCGCTGCGGCCGGCGCACCGCGCTGATCCGATGGCAGGAGCCAGGAGCCAGGTGCTTTTCCTGGTCTCCCATGGGGTGCAGGGCCCAAGCACTTGGGCCATCCTCCACTGCACTCCCTGGCCACAGCAGAGAGCTGGCCTGGAAGAGGGGCAACCGGGACAGAATCCGGCGCCCCAACTGGGACTAGAACCCGGTGTGCCGGCGCCGCTAGGCGGAGGATTAGCCTAGTGAGCCGCGGCGCCGGCCAAAACTCTCCTCTCTTAGCATGACTTTTTCCTGATCTTAGTGATTACTGAGAGACCTAGAGAAGAGTGGAGATGATCCAGTGTCAGACCAAATCTGGAAGCAGGTTTGCCTTCCTATTGGTTAGACTGTAGAATTTCTTCTGTAGTGGGTACTAACTCTTTCATAAATGGTACTCATAACTATCATCTTGGCAATAAGGTCATTTATCCTTATCACTTCTGTGTCTGAGTATGCCACCTGTCCTTGTCTATGTGAGTATGGATGTGTGGATTTGCATCTGTGCACTTTTCTCCTCCAAATCTGTACTACACCTGTGGGACTTTGGAATCTTGATTGGGTGGGCTGTATGGTCAAGTTTGGGGGGCAATACTATATTGGTGACATTTCCATGCAGAAGCCTATATTCCTTGGCACCTGTTCTCATGGAGCTCAGCAGCTTTTCAAGAATTGGTCTTGTGAATGCAGAAATCAGCCATGAGCTGCTTTTACCCCTTACCTATCCTGAAGAGTTAAGTTGAATCTCTGAAATAGGAAGCTTTGTGCAAATCAAGTGCCTGTCTATTGGTACTGGAATTATTTCCACCTCTAATGTTTAATAAATGCATTGCTGTGAAGGACAGCGGGAGTTACTAAGAAGAATGTGAACAAATTCTGCAAATGAACAAAGGGAGGGTTGGTTGTCAGAGCATAGAGGTCATGTACAAGGAGGAAATTTAGTAGAAGGGAGGAAATTAGTAGAAAATGTTAGACTAAGCTTGGAAAAGAATTCCATTTTTTTTTCCTGTTTTGATGAGCTGACTTGTTTGCAAGCCTTTCTTCCCCTGATACCCCTTAGAAATATTTTATCCTCATCCCTTTCTCTATGCAAATATAAAACAAAGGCACTCACCTGCTGTAGTTCTTGGATCATATGGGAAGTGCTATTTCTCTCTCCTGCTGCTGTCAATTGCACAGTTACTCTCCTACTTAAGGGAGTCCTGGGAATCAGTGAATTTGAAATAATCTTTTAATTTTTCATCACAAATACTCAAGTTCAGATATCTTATAGATTTCAGTGAGGTGTTGTCTACACAGAGCCATTTCTTTTTAAGAAAAAATCCAAAATATTCCTAGCTCTTGTGTCAACGTAACACCAAGCAACTGTTTGATTGACTATTCATTATTTTCCCAGTATACCTGAATTGACTGATATTCAAGGCATTGAGACAGCCCGAGACCAAAAATTGAACTATTAACTCCCAGATGTTCACAATTTCTAAGGAAATAGCCAAGCCTGTGGTTATTACTCAGATGGTTTCTTAAATGCTTTTATTTTGGCCCCTTTTATGCTTGCTAAATTCAATTTGAAGAAAGAACAGGAGAGTGTGACAATTTTGTAGAAAGCAATTATCCTGCACTTTTGTGACCTTCATGCTTTACCCACCATGATGAATTTTGGGGTTAACTCTTGTATCAAGTCAGCATGTCACTTTCATTAGAATTTTGTTTTATGTTATAGACAACAGTTGTGTATAATTAAACAATAATGATGGCAATGCAAGACATTTTCTGGAAATTAATGACCAGCTGGGAATGTTCGAAGGCTGAAGAGTAAGCCAAAGGCTATTCAGTCTACCGTTAATCTCCAGACATGCCCATTGGTGATGTCATTATTGGTTTTGAACAATGAAAATGAAAGAAAATTTATTCATATTTATCATGTAATTCTGGATAAAATTTTACTGTGCATTATCCAAATGTCACTTTTTTAATCCTCCAATTGCACTTAAATCTAAAAATGTTTTTCTCATATAGTAGTGCATGAAAATGGAAGTTGTACTTTGGCATATAATTTTGGGTGCTTTTGAAAAAAAGTTCCAATTTTGATAGTTTTCTTTAGTATTTTGGATGCTAGAATCAGAATTTGTCTTCAACTGTGATCCTAGAATTTGATAAGAGTCTGTATAATCATCAGTATCTGCTCATGGCAAGAAATGGCTGTACATGTTTTGAATAGCAGCTGCTTCTAGCGAAGATGTGAATGCAGCAACTAGATTATAAGAAGCTATTTTCACTAACCTGATAGAAGTTAACTTTCTGCCAGGAAAAGCTGGTGGTGTGGATAGGTAATATTTTTGGTTACCACTGCTGAATGCTAGAGGAAAATAGAGAACTGACTAAAATATTTATCACATTCTGGAATAATTTAATATATTATAAAGGAAGACAATAAATACACATACAGGCAACCTAAAAAGAACTTGTTCAAAACTCATAATACTAAAGACTTATGTAGATTTTTATGCCTTTTTTCCCCTGCAACATGAAAAAAGTTCTTAAAGTCCATTAAGATCTCAGCCAATGAACTAGAAGTGCTTTAACAAACACAGAAGCTTCAGATCCCATCTAAATTCAGCCATAAATTGTTTATTCAGCCATAAGTTGTTTATTTAAAAAAATGGCAGCATTATTCTCCCCATAAAAAAGTTTGCTGGTGTTATCAGTCCTCCTAAATACATGTTAAGTGTATGCATTTGGGGGTGTAGAATGAGTCAGCACATCATTAATCACAGCTTTTGAGGCACTGACTCACTCCTGTTGAAGTGAAATGGCCTCATTGGGTCGGGTGTGAAAGAAAAAAGTCCATTCTGGGGTCAATTCTGTTTCTGCAAATACAGTTCAAATTTGCACCTACTTAATGGGTGGTTTTCAGACTAAAGTATATCGCAGTGGAAGTGTAGAGATAGAAATCTGTTTTTTTTTCAGGGGAAAAATAGTAAGAAAATGTGGACTGAGAGGAGCCTAGTATATATATAAGGCCAAAATTAGGAAACCAAGCCCAGCTCTTCCAGAATCTAATGAGGTAGGTCTATGATCCAGCGATGGTCCTTAGGCTACAATCTCTTGTCTTCATTAAGAGGTTTTGAACATCTTAAGAATATTTGCAACAGCCCCAATTCTATTAGGAAATAGAAGAGTGAAGAGCAGTGCTTTTATTTCTTCTGTCAGACTCAGTATATACTGCTTGGAAGTCAAGCTCTCACCAGGAACAGACCAAGAAAATAAACATAAGCAAATTCAGTTATAATTGGTGGATATTTAGCCAATTTCATCTGTAAGTATTTATATTACCCCTTAAATTTAAAAATGTGAGCTTTTCATGGTGTTTATTTAGGTACAGCATGGGTATTGATATTAAAATATTTTATGGCACTTCGGGTACAATTTAACACTGTTGAATTTTCAATGTACTAGCAATAGAGGTATATGCAAGTATAACTGAGTAGCTATCCCCAGGGCTTTAATATTTTAAACTGAGCCCCTGAAAATAAAATGGCCAAGCTACTAGATGTTCATCTTTGAAGTCTTTCTTAAGAATGTTGTTTCTTTAGTCTTCCCTGGGAGTAGATTTGATTTAAGAAGTTCTCTGCTTTCGTGAAGCTCTAACTTAAGTTCATTTTGTTATGTGGTGACCACAGTTCTGGATGACGCCCCCCCTGGCACACAGGAATACATTATGTTACGGCAAGATTCC
Organism: Oryctolagus cuniculus; assembly: GCF_964237555.1. Taxonomy (NCBI): domain Eukaryota; kingdom Metazoa; phylum Chordata; class Mammalia; order Lagomorpha; family Leporidae; genus Oryctolagus; species Oryctolagus cuniculus. Next base: position 117,093,260 of record NC_091453.1, on the reverse strand, counting down.
ATCCAATCTGCGGAATTAAAGAAAAAAGAGTCCCCCTTTCGTGCTAAGTGTCACGAAATCTTCTGCTGCCCGCTGAAGCAAGTACACCACAAAGAGAACACAGAGCCCGAAGGTTTGTGCACGACAGACGCGTGTTTTGCTTGTTTTCTTTCATTCTTTCTTTCTCTTTCTTTCGGATTGTGCGTTGCCCTTTGGTGTGCTGTGTGTTGTTCAGCCCCTGCAATAGCTAGGGGACCCACTGTCTCGATGGTGAATGTGTTATGCAGTCTCAGTTGTGACATTGTATAATACAGTCATCCTTGGCACAGTGTGCAGTGTGCTCCTGCTTTTTGCAGCTGAAACATTTTCAGTTGGTGTCATCACACTGCCCTGTTTTGGCTGTCGAAATTGCTTGCTCCTGTAGCCAACATCCGGCCAAGTCTTTTCCCATCACCTTGCATTCCTGAAGCATCAGTCGGCTGAGGAATGACACTTCTAAAACGAAATAATGAGAGAAGACTGTTTCAAATTTTCCAACTCCTCTCCTCTACTCATAAAGCTTCTGCATTGCTCTGGAAGAATGTTCATGATCTACTTAGTTCGCTGAAGCCGGTCCGGACTTCCCATGTAATGCACGTCCACTTGCACTTTGCCATAGTGAAATGCATGCCTCAAGGGAATTATGAGTAGTTTCATTTTCTTTTCAGCTCAAGTACAGTTTTGGACAACGCTACTCGCTGTTACTTAAATTGAGGTTAATAAGGTATTCATGTCACAAATCTCTAAAGTACTTCATCTGGCTGAAAGAGTATTTATTTATTTTTCCAACTCTTTTGCATATATCAAACAGGAATATTTTTCACAATATAAATGAAATGTAATAAATTTACTGCATTCTATGCACATTTCAACTTTCAAAGTGACACTTCAGAATGATAAACATGTATACTAATTTAAAACTTATGAAACAACCCATTTTCCTCCTCATATCAAATACCATCGATGCAGTTTACCAATGACTGACATTGGAAGGGACAACATTCACTTGTCTTTTGGCAGCTGTATTCACTTTTGCATGAATGGTTGTCATAGAACTGCTAAGGGTTCTGGTATGATTTCAAGTTGGCCTTTTATAACATATGGGAGTCTCTCTGATCTGGAAAAGATTCCCACATGATTCTGTTTAAAATTTGATGTGTAAAGAAATTACTCCAGATGGACTCTAGTCCATCCATTGGGAAGAAAGGATTTACATTTCAAAATTCCCCTTTCTATTTCTTGCAACTGTTCTTTGGCATAAAATGAGACACCTACTTCTGTCTATGTTTAATTCTATTTCAGTGAGAGCATTTACATTTATTTTCGACCCAGACTTTTGGTATACAAAGCTATTGATTTTGGGTGTGAGTTCTAGTGCCAACATTTGTTCATCTGGAGGTGTAAATGGTGATCTTTACAGTGAATAAAATCAATCTTTTAGTGGTTTAGTAGAGAAGATAGTAATTTGATATTCTTTAATGAAACAAAAATTTTTAGCCAGTGAAAATTACTATATAAAATGCATTCCAGTATTTTGTTTTCTTCTGTATAAAATTATAGAAATAGTGAAAGATGATAGCTGATATATAGAGACTGCAATACTATTTACAATCTTACTGAACCTCTTCACCTTAAAATGAAAACACTTGATCTCTGTACAAATGACCACGATCCAGAAGACCTTATATGGGGGCTAAAGAAAACATGCTGTGGAACAGACCTTGAATAAACAAGGAAACAATGCCAAGAAATTAGCATGTTTACCTCATGTAGGATATTGAAGCTCGTCGATTCCAAGAGGTGAAGTAACTGTGGGATTGGAAGGGTTCAGTGGTGAATCTGGAAACCTGAAAGATATTTTTGCAAGACCGATTTTTAAATGCTGTAAGGTAGTCTATGGTTTACAAAGTTGCTGCAACATTTTATTACAATTAGTGGAAATAAAAGTCCTCTTTATTGCAGATGGATACTATCTTTTGCCCAAACTATACCCATGCATTGAAATATTTAATTCTCATGTGATGCATTTTGAAAAGATACTCCAACTAATGGTCTCTGTGCCAAAGCATGAGACCTTAATTGATGTTGGCTGTGAATGCCCTCTAATTTCACAGCAGGCAAAGGGAATGAACAGGATGGTTAAGCCATTTATTGGTCTAAGCCATTCCAGCCTGCCAAAATGACCTCTTCTAATGAGATTGCATTCATATAGTCTCAAAAAAATCTTAAAGTATAAAACTTATTTTAAATTTGGAGAAAATAAGTTTCAGTTGTCTGTTTTAGAAATGATTAAGTCAGAGAACTTCAATGTGTGATAAGTTATAGCAGAAATTAATTGGATTTTTCCTCATTAATAAAATCAACTAGATATTTTTGTTTTAATATAGGTAAACTCTTGGTGTTTCTTCTGTATGCAGTAGTTTGTTAGGACCAGATTATTTCCATGGATTATTATAATTTGAGATTTGGTACAAATGACTTATTTAAGAGAATTTACAATCATCTATAATTTGAAGTTGTTTTTGTGTTATGTCCAGAGCCCTCAGAATCCATATAAAGCAATGCATAGACAAACTGAAATATCTCACTGGCTTTTCAAAATACAAGGCCAAATTATACTTCACAAAATCAGGTTTCTATTTATGAACAGCCAGTTTCTAAACAAATTCTTTTAATCTGTTTCAAATACTTGTGATTTTCAGTTATGTGATTATTTCCATAAAAACCACTTATGAATATAAGTGAGTACTTATGTGAATACTGGAATTTGGCTGAGGAAGCACATACAAGTATGAGAGTGTCTAATTTGGCCCAGTACCAGCAACATTCTTTGTTATAAAAAAGCCACATAGAGAGTGGAGATCATTACCAAAATCTTTTCTTACTGTTCCAAAAGCCTTTTGGCAAGAGAAAGTATAATCTTCATAGCTTTACTCTTTTGTTCACTTTTTCTTTCTATGTCATATATGCCAAAATGAAATCACTGATTTAGAGTAAATCCTGGAAGCCAATCTATTATCAGCATAGTAGCTGCATCCTAGATGTCATTCATTGGGCTTTTACTAATGTTTGAAGATTGTTAAGAGGAATCACACCAAGATATGCATGCTTGCAGGAGATAGAATTGAAAAAATACAGAGAAAAATAGTGTTTGGTTTTAGGATTAATAGTTCTGATTACAGTAGTAAATTTGAAGGACTTAACATAATGTAGCAAAATATTACAGAGCTCAGCAACTTATCTTTTAATCAGGCATTTGGCCTCTTTCCTATTTGGTCCTGTTTTCATGTGATTACACACACCCTAGTACTTCAAAAATTTCTTGGAAATGCATATTATGAAAAAAATTATGCATGGGTTTCAAAAAGAATTTGTACCAAAATAAATTTACCCTTCAATTTCATTTTCCATGAACTTAAAAGTATTTTCATACACACACATGCACACACATACACACATGCACACATGCATTCCATCTCCCTCAGGTCATCAGTAACCTTTTTATTCAGACAAGCAATGCTTTGTTTGAAGGAGATAATCTGTGCTCAAGACTGTGATGAAATACAGCAGTTTCCACAAACCAAAGAAAGCAAAATTATGTTCTAAATGTCACGGAGGTATATTTATTTGCAACTAGTAAAATTACTATTACTTTGATAATTCCTTGATTTCTCTATTCCAGAAAGAGCATATGTCAACATGAATATCAGTGTTGTTTAAATGGTAGGAGAGAAAAAAGGTAAAAGCTTTTTAAGAAGCATGCTAAGGGAAATATTTTTCATTTCATATTAATTTTTAAAAAATGTTGTTGTCTCCTGCTGTTGTGTCTGCCTCATTTTAATACTAATTTTCCTTTTGAGAAAAAAAAAAGAGCCAGTACCATGTTGATTTAATCATAGGTTCAATGAAATTAAACTGTTGTGCAATCATTTTGTCACTAATTTAAAATTGGGTATAGCAACCTGTAATGCTGGATGCCTGCAAATGTCTTGATTTCCAGGAAAGGTTTGACTGGGTTCCAAGTATATTCTCTTGCATAACGTGAAGGAGATTCTACTAGAAAACATGAAGTCATGAGTTTGGGTGATTCTGAAGAAACAGACAACTTTGTTCTTAATCTTCTGATGTCAGAGTATATATGGCTTAGGGTCACTGTCTATGAGTTACGACCCAAAATATGACAAAATGACAACAGAGGGTTTTCTTTGCTCATTGAAGCAAAGGGCAGCATAATTACAGAGTCACAAGGAAGATAACAAGTATTAAAACCAGAAATCTGAAAACAGTGGTGATTAGCAATGATTAAACACTATCCTCTTCCCACAAAGTGTTCAATGTGTTCCTATTAGTTGCATATCAATTATTTCTTAGAAAACAACTTGTTATACTCTGATAACATTAGAACACCGGCAATGGCACTGAAAATAAATTCTTTCTTCTCTCCTATTTCCCCCACTGAATAGAGGCAAACATGAAATTGAGTCATATTTGGGGGATAGCTTCCACTCTCTGTAAAACTCATAATCTAATCAAGGAAGTATACTTAGCAGCCAATAATTCAGTTTCAGAACAGGATGGGCATTTATTATTCTCTTATTGAATATATGCATCTCAATTCAGTCTCCAGGCTGGCTTTTACTGTAGAAACTAATAACCATTCATTCTTTGAAAATATGATTCACTTATTAAAGCAACAGGCCTCTTTCCTCCCTTGTGCTTGGGTGTTTCCATCATGGTGTTGATGTTATTTTCCCGAGCTGAAGAAATCTCTCCTGTGCAATTTCCTTTTTTTCTCTCTTGTCTTTTTTATTTTTTAAAGATTTATTTATTTATTTGAAAGGAAGTGTTAGAGGGAAAGATGGAGAGAGAGAGAGATCTTTCATCTGCTGGTTCACTCCCCAAATGGTCACAAATTTCACACCACTCTTAGAGATGTCTGCTGAACTAAATAAAAATGTGCTCAATGACACAGTTCACAGTCCAGTGCTAGCTCTGTGGGTCATACTTCTAGTAACACTGGTTTAAATCAGTGATCTCAAACTTGTCCACACATTAGAGTCACCTGAGGACCTTTCTGATCTCTAAGCCCAACATCAGACCAAAAACAACCAAACTAAAATAAAACTGCAAAATCTCTTGTGGTACAGGTTCAATTCAGGTACCTTTTGAACATCTCTCAAGGTGATTCTCATGTGCTAACAGGGTTGAAATTGCTCTCAGAAAAAAATCACCTTGGCATAAGGCCTGTTGAGTGATGTCAGCTGTCAGTTTAGAAATGTTATCATGCTGCTTGCATAGTGCTCTTGAGGAGGTACCCTGTGATTCAAAGGCAAACTGGACAGGCAGTACTTACATGACCTTTAGAACCATCTCCATATAAGGTATCCCTCTTTCTTGCCCCCCACAGTGTGCACACACATGTGTGTGCACATATACACAAACACACATACATGTGAGCACACCTTTCTGAAGTTTGTCTTTTTGTCACTTTGTGCTTTTCGAAAAATAATCAGGTGGCTTCTTCACAGGAGTGTGGTAATCTGCCACCTTGTGACCAACATCTTTGTTGCAAGCAGTTGTTACAATGCTCTACTCTCAAACTCTGATTCAGTTTGCAAATCTGGGCGGAAGAGTTTGTCAGCACTCATGTAAGAATGCGCTTAAAGAAGAAGATGGAGAAGGAGAAAAGGGTGTTTCAATACGCCAGAAAGGTACTGCTCCTTCTTGATTCCTACTGCTGTAGAGAGAGATGCAAAACTTAACTCAATCTGCTCATGGCCTGGGTGTCTGTTTCTGAATTATACTAGAGGATGTCATTATCCAGGCCTTGCCTTCTTCTCATACAGACATAATCAGCTACTGCATCATACAATTATTATAGAGGCATTTATGTGGAATTGACTTTGACATGACTGGATTGCTATCTGTATTTATAAATTATTCTAAGCACTGTAAATTACACTAATTCAAGTATCTATTTGTTATACTCTTCAGCATTTCTTAGTATGCTTAAAAATGAGCAGCTTGAATAATGCCTAGGGGAAAGTTTGAACAAGAGGCATTACATTCTTCATTTTATCAGCACTTCCTCTTGCCTTGTGGCCAATATCCACACTCCAACACATGAAAATCACATGTTTACTTTCCCCCAGGTGCTGGCAGATGTCTACTTATAAGCCTCAGCTATTTTAAGATATATATTCTCAGAACAGCTCCAGGGCAACCTTTGAGCATGTCCAACATTAGAAGCAACAAGTGGACACTGGCTTACAGACCAGAATTACAAGGGCAAAAGGCAGAGAGCACCATACTGCCTGGCCACTTCTCCATACAGGGCCAGCATTGTGCAAAGCCCCTTAGAGATAGGTCCACCAAAACCCTTACAGTTGGAGGCTGCTACTACCATTGCACAGATGAGCAATGTAAGATACAGAGAAGTTAAGTCACCTCCCCGACAAATGGCAAGACTGGATTTGAACTCAGTCTGGCCTCCAAAGCCTATAACTTTTCCCTTCCATGACTTATCCAGAGGCTCAGTTCCCACTACCCATTTGCCCCATATATGCACTTATTACCTAAAAACAATTTTTACATAGAAAATATATCTTTAATATTAAAATGCTGTGCACAGTCCATTCTCAGTCTTGTGAGAGTAGGAGATTGTCATAAGCAGATTTCATGGGCCTAGGCATAGGCTATACCACTCAGAAAGAGTTAATAAAAAAGGTTTGTACCTTCAACGAGGTGATGACTTTGTCAGGGCGTACAACAAAATAGTACAATACTTAGTGAACAGTTAATTTTAACTTGCAATTCAGTTTCTAGACCTGTAATAAATAGATCATTTGCCTACTCTCTAAGCTAGAGGATGCTCCTTTCTACCTATAATAGTAGCAATGAGAAAAGGGCATTTCTAATTATTAAAAAGCTGATCCTGTTGCTGAATTTCCTTTGGTGCAATAGAATGAACACCACTGATGGAAGTGTTATTAAGACTTGCCCTGATTTCTTTCCCAGCTCCATAAGGTTAGATATCACCCGGACATCTGGATATTAGCAACAGATTATCTTTCACGACTTGTGGGAGCCCTGACCACTTGTCTAAGATAATTAATAATGAAAACAATAACTGAGAATTATTCAGAACTTAATGTGTGTTACAGACTTTATCTAACATTATCCTAATTCTCACAAGAGTCCTTGAAGCTACGTAAATATTTTCATTTCTCCACTTTAGGGAGGACACTCAGAAAACTGAAATCACTTGCCCAAGGTCATCTGACTGGGAAATGGTGGAGGTGATACTCAAATGAAACTTATCTCACTCCAAAGTCTGTGATCTTTCAGTTACACAAGAATGTGTCTCATACCTTGAGTGGTCCTAGAAGGAGCTCCCGTTTTGCTATTTGTTCTGGTGACATTTTATTTAGACATCTTGCTTAATCTAACTAATCAGAGGAGGAGAGGGTCCGGTGCCGTGGCTTACTTGGTTAATCCTCCGCCTGCGGCTCCAGCATCCTATATGGGAACCAGGTTCTAGTCCCGGTTGCTCCTCTTCCAGTCCAGCTCTCTGCTGTGGCCCAGGAAGGCAGTGGAGGATGGCCCAAGTGCTTGGGTGCCTGCACACGCATGGGAGACCAGGAGGAGGTATCTGGTTCCTGGCTTCCGATCGGCGTATCTCCGGCTGTGTCGGCCATTTGGGGGTGACCCAACGGAAGGAAGACCTTTCTATCTGTCTCCCTCACTGTATAACTCTATCTGTCATATAAAAAAACTAATCAGAGGTGGAGAAACCTTTTGCCTGCTGTCAGAAAAACAATAGGCTAAAAGATAGCCTGTTCATGACAGAAAAAGAGAAACAACCAGATTTTAACTCTCAAATGTTTTCAGGGCAAATTCTCACCAAATTTGACATGGTCAAAAATACTTTAGTGTCTGCAATGTCAGAGTCAGAATTTATTCATTCTGCTGGTGTATGTTTCTCCACTGCAGGCCAGTTCTTGATCAGTTCAGGCAAACAGACCTTCTGACATTCTACATTAAAATCTGGTCTCACACAATATTATCTGATGATTTAAGTCCCTGCCTGACCAAACTTCCCTTATCTAGTAATAAGTAAAGTAAGGTACATCAGGCAAAAATCCTGCAAAGACAGAGTGGGCCACTGTCAAAGTATCGTTTGTGATTTTCATAAACAATGCGATTGTATGCAATGGCCTATTTCCCTCCACAGGCATGAAGAAAGTGCTCCCACGAAATTTCATGACATATTCTGTGCAGGACATTCTGTATTATGCTTTGACTCAATACCCAGCTATCAGTTTTTTGCATGTTTTATGTGCCAGGCACTTCAAGTTTATTATCAGTAATCTGCCCAACTCCCCCATGACATATGCACCATCAATCTTGAAGGGCATGAGGGGAAACTGCAACATAGAGATGTGAACTAACTTGTTCAAAGTCATGCAACTAATCAGTGTCTTGACAGGGATTTGAAACCAAGTCTTCTCTACCATACATACTTTGTAACCTCAGTTCCTGCTATGTCCTGACTCCTCCTTTCAGGTGCAAAAGCTGAATGCCTGTGAGAGCTACTGTTTAGAAGAAAACCATAGAATTCTCTTTAGTCTCTCAGTAGAGTGTACTTACCCAATGTACCCAATGAGGGCTTTCCTTTGTGTGTTCTCCACAACTTGGGTTTCAATATTCAGATAAGCAGTGGGCAAGGGGCTAATCAAATTAGCATCCCAAAGTTCTTCACGTGTTCTTTCACTTCATTCTCCATGTAAGCATACTCACTGCAGATTATGTTTCCTCATTATGTTTGTTTGATTGGAGGAATACTTCAAACCCATAATTTACCTCATGGAACCAGTAAACCTTAGAGAAACCGTAACATATTCTACATGATCTGTCTTCCCCAAAAAAAGGAAGGAAACTGCTAGGTTTCTGAGCTGGGGGTTCATGTACGTAGAGAGGTCTCTCTTTTTTTTAAGTTATTTATTTATTTATTTGAGAGGTAGAGTTACAGACAGTGAGAGGGAGAGACAAAGAGAAAGGTCTTCCTTCCAATGGTTCACTCCCTAAATGGCTGCAATGACCAGAGCTGCACTGATGTGAAGCCAGGAGCCAGGTGCTTCTTCCTGGTCTCCCATGTGCATGCAGGGGCCCAATCACCTAGGCCATCTTCCATTGCTTTCCCAGGCTACAGCAGACAGCTGGGTTGGAAGAGGAGAAGCTGGGACTAGAACCGGCACCCAAATGGGATGCGGCACTGCAGGCGGAGGATTCACCTACTGCACCATGGCGCTGGCCCCTGAGAGGTCTCTTTTTAAATCATTTGGATTTCAGCACTCTCAGAGGTCACAGGTCCCATTCTTGCTCTAGTTTTTTGTGGTCATCTTTTATTTTAGGGATGTTTTGCACAGAGAGGGGCAGCCCCATTTTTAGGAGAGTCTACTCACAATACAGGGAATTTATAGGCCTCATATATTAATATTATGACTATTTGCTCATTCTCTCTCTCTCTATGTAAACACAGATGACTATCCCTGAATTAAGTGCAGATACTTTACCAAGGACCTCAATCTCGAGCTATTTTGGTTGAACTCTACTATGGATCTGCCATTGCCTCCATTATGGCACAGTCAATTCTTCCCTTTCATAAAAAATGAGACAAGGGAAATGTACCCCTCTATGGTTGCTAGTTGCAAGAAAATGTGGATACATAAACCCTACCCACACATGGACTCACACCACTATTTAAAGAGTTTATTGGGGGAAAAACACTTAACAAGGAGAAAAGTAGTAGAGCTTACACAGTCCTTCTACTGGAGTACTTTCTAAGATAAATGCAGCCCAACAAGGCCCAGACTAATCACAGCCCTCAATGGGATAATATGGGCTCAAGCAAGCCGTTCACACAGAGAGTTTATTTGTCTATCAGGCTGCCTCAGACTGTGAATAAAAATTTGGTTCTTTTCATGCAACAAGGAAGGAACAAAGGGCATTTCAAAAAATAGGGATTATAGAAGCTACCAGCCAGTAAGTTTTCATTCTTTTTCCTCCTTTAGCCATTTTTCTCTCTGTACTCACTTGATTTATCTCGAGAAAGTAGCATTTTGGATCCATGCTCAAATATTCGTGAACTGATTCAGTAATTCTCCAATTGGCACGCATGTTTAGTTGTTTACTTAGTGGATATTGGTTAAATATACCCAGAATATTTATTGTGAAAAATAAAAATCTCCAAAGAAAATCAGAATAGTCTAGGAACTTTTCTTCCTCTAGTACAGCTTTTACTTGGGGAATAGCTCCTGGTGTTTTAAAAAAGATCTGTATCTGTTCCCGGCCAGGACTCCAGCTGAATATACAACCTTTGTTTTATTTATACTAAATAGAATTTTATTAAATAATACCATAAACACAGTACAATGTTTGGCAATAATTAGTGCTTAATTAATGGTTATCATTATAAATCATTCATATAACAAATTTTTATATTCTGAGTTCAATGAGCCATTTGTCCTAATTCTAGGCAACAAGTGACTGAATGGTTTTAAACTCCATTAAAAGATTTGGTATATTTTTTCAACTTTTATTTAATATAAATTTCCAAAGTACAACTTTTGGATTACAGCAGATTTCCCCCCCATAACCTCCCTCCCACCTGCAACCATCCCATCTCCCACTCGCTCTCCCATTCCATTCTTCATCAAGATTTAGGCATTATGCTGGGCACTAGGAACAGCATAAGAGAGATGCTGTCTCTCCTCTTTTCTTAGTCCATTTTCTGCTACTATAATCAAATGCCAGAGACTGGATAATTTATAAATAACTGAGATTTATTTGGCTCATAGTCCTGGAGGCTGGGAAGTCCAAGAAAGCACAGTGCTGGTATCTGGTGAGAGCCTTCATGTTCTGTCATACTATGGAAGAAGACCAAAAGGTAAGAGAGATATAGGTGAGAGCACATGAACTTGAGTCTCTCTTCCTTTTCTTATAATACCACTAATCCCATCATAGGGACCTCACACTCGGTCTTCATGTAACTTTAGTTACTTTCCAAAGGTCATACCTCAAACATCATCAACATGAAAATTGTAGGATTAAGTTTCCAATACATTTACTTTGGTAGACACATTCAGACCATAGCAACTCTCAGGGAAGAATTAGACTAAAAGAGAAAGGTGGGATTCAAACTAGTCTATTAACTGGATTGCATTGCATTTTAAATTATTCTGAAACATAGTTTAAAACAGAAAAATACTCTATTTCTCTTAGGCTATAGTTTGGCAGGGTGGATCTGCTTGTCTTGTCTGGGCGCCAAGTATAAGAATGCCACAAGCACTTTACACCCTGAAAGTATATCACTAAACTGGTTAGGCAGGGTGGCTGTGACTGTTATAGGATGGGTTTATATAAGGCAACTTGGTTCTCCTCCATGTGTCTCTTCATTCAAGTTCCATGAATCCATTTTCTATTTCATTCATTCATTTGTTCATTCAACACTTAGGGAGCAACTTTTCCATGTTCAGGCACTGCATGGACTTACTTTCATATTTATGAATAATGAGTTCTTGGCTGATAGCAGACATTTAAGACCCATCATCCTGTGGCCAGTATTAAATGTGTGAGAATAAAGCAAATACCTGGGGAAAAAGAGTTGATAGAGAAGCAAGCCCTGGGGCAGTCTGCATTTAAGTTAATATAGAAGAGAAGGAGCTCCTCAGGAGTGAAAGAAGGAAAATGAAGAGAATTAAGTGCTTCAGATGCCTAGAATAGGGTTCAGGAATGGTGTAGAGAAGAGTACTGTGAAGTAAGGAGCTGCTAATTTAATGTAAGCCTTTCATATTTACCTCTTACCATCTAGAGTTTGTAGTGCTGTTAATTTCAAGGAAGAACAACTGTCTATCCCTCATGCCTTTGGAAATAACTGGCATAAATCATTGAAGTGGATTGAATTAGAATATCCTTGATAGATGAGGTGATGAGGAACACATACTGCCTAACTGCTAAAAAAAGAATAAGTCATTGTAAAGGTATCATTGATTTTGCTTCTGCACAAGGCATCTGAAGTTTAAGTCATACCAATTTGTTTTTTGTTGCTTGTTCTTTATAATGTAGTTAAGGTTGCTCAATCTTTTTCAACAGACTAAAAATAATGGATCACTGGGAATTAAAAATTTAAAAATGGGGCCAGAATTGTGAGATAGCGAATAAAGACAATGCCCGCTACACCTGCATCCCATCTGGGGTTTGATTTGAGTCCCAGCTGTTCCACTTCTGATCCAGCTCCCTGCTAATGCACCTGAGAAAAGCAGCATAAGATGGCGCAGGTGCTTGGATCCATGCCACCTGTGTGAGAGACTATGTGGAGAAGCCCTGGCCTCCTGGCTTCTGCCTGGCCCAGCCCTGGCCATTGCAGCCATCTGGGGAGTGAGCCATTGGATAGAAGAGCACTCTCTTCCTTGCTCTCTTTCTCCCTGTCTTGCTGTAACTCTGCATTTCAAATAAATAAATATATCTTATAAAAATCTTAAATTGACATACATTGGAGTTGTATTAATATGCTATAATCAAGGATGAGCTTCCAATTAAGCAAGTTTTCTGACAACTTTACAAACATCCCCATGGAAATTGATTCTACAAGTGAAAGTTTCTTGCTGAATCAAAGAACTAATGTTTAAAAAGAATAAATACACAGTTTTGTAATGAAGAAATGTTGACTTGACAGTATAATATAGAGCCTATGGGATTTAGCTGAGTTATCATTTGGCACTTGAAATTTTGGGTGCCAAAGAAGTGTTAACTTCCCATGCATAATTGGATTTACATGTTCTGTGTATTGTATGCTCTTTGTCCAAGGTCAAACAACTCTTCCTTAGTGGCCTCATGTGAGGAGAGAAGCTTTATGTCTTCAGGATTAGAAACTAGGAAATCAATTTACTTTCATAGTGTGAAGTAGAGTGTTTGGGGCCAATTTGTTTTTCCAAAGGAAGTATTATACTTGGCATACCCTTTAATTCCACAGACTAGAGCTACTACACACTTTTTTACTGAGTGCCCTCCCTTTTTCTCAAGACAGGAAAATTGCGTGGTGGAAAATATCATATTCATGTACCTATTCCCAATTACAATCCATTTTTTTCCTTAGCACATCCACTACTACTTTCTTTTTTAAAAAGATTTATTTATTCATTTGAAAGTCAGAGATATACAGAGGCAGAGAGAGAGTCTTCTATCCACTAGTTTACTCCCCAAATGGCTGCAACAGCCAGGGCTGAGCCAGGGTGAATCCAGGAGCCAGGAGATTTTTCCGGGTCTCACACATGGGTGCAGGGGCCCAAGTACTTGGGCCACCTTCCACTGCTTTCTCAGGCACATTACATTATCAGGGAACTGGATTGGAAGTGGAGCAGCCTGGACTTGACCTGGCACTCATATGGAATGCTGGTACTATAGGCGATGGCTTTACCTGCTGTGCCACAATGCCTGTCCGATCCAATACTAATTTCATTCCTGAATTCATCTTAAATTAATTTGGACTGAAATAGGGTCTTATACTTTAAATTTAGGTTGGGTCTCAGTAGTGGAACATGTAAGTTAACTAGAGAGGCTGTATATTCTTGCACCTTGAGAAGAATATCTAGTTATTCTTTTCTCACTCATTTGCTAGCCTTGAGAAAGGGTACTGAAGGGGGAGGTGAAAGATCCCTGCAGATATAGGGAAAAAGGTTAGATTTGACACACAAACTCAATTTTCTCTTCTCTCTTGCTGGGAAGGCAAGGAGTAGACACAAAAAAGTCACAAACTTATCTGTGCCCCCAGAGTACTTTGGGCCTTTAATACTTCTAATCTTTATGCAATGGTGCCTAAATTTTGTCTACTTGACTTGCTTGGAAAAATCAACCAATACATTCTGATTCTTGATAATGAGCAACATTAGGTTAAAAATTACACCAAGTTAACTTGAGAAGCACAAGTTAGACCTAAAACCCTGTGACCATACTTGTAAAATACTTCCTTCCTGCTGTAAATAGTTGATATACTTATTTGCCTTCAAACAGTAGTAGCAGGCCCTGTGTTGAGCTACCATCCATCTATTCTCACGTTTGCCTATTTCTGTTGGAAGCTGAATAACAATCCACATCGTCCCTATGTGTAAACTGCTTCCTAGGTGAGTGTTAGGTACAATAGGGGGATATTTATTCCTCTAATAAAAAGTATAGAGCTTTCTAAAGGACCTGGCTTTCTTTTAGGTGTCAGCCTGTCTTCCACAGAATCAGGACAACTTCTCTGTGAGCACCAGAGCTGTTCTAATCCCTAATATCCCTAAAACTACTCCTGATTTTGATGTTTAGGTGATGGAATAGTTTAAGGAATACTTAGGAACACAAAATGATATTCCAGTTTTAATGGAAAAATGTGAAACTGTAGAATTATACTTCAAGGTAGGTCTGTATATCATCTCTCCTCACCCCAGTTTCTAACATCTGGGATTAGATTGGAGTAGCAATAAATGTAATCACAATTTGTTTGAAGACTCTATCAGTGCCACATACTACCTATACACTCTCTAATCTCTACAGAAATACTATTAGTCAAGGAATCCAGTAGATTTGAAAAATAGATGTGATTTAAATTTTAAACTATACATGATCAAAACCACTTGGGTATCACCTAGGTTGGTGACTTGAAATGTTATTTACAATGTGACTAAATTTAAATTTATATTCTTTATTTTTAAAATATTTTATTCTAGAGTAATAGCTATATTGAACACTTAAAGCCTCATAGTGGTAAATCTCTTGTTACCTATAAAAATGGTAGCTGCATATATAGATATACATTCAAGTCTCTTGGCACATAAGTAGAAGGTGTATCTATTGAATATCTTTATATCTGAACTTTTTAATAACTTGAGGTCTTTTACTGCAGACATCATAGTTCATCCCTGTAAGTTCAAAATTGATCAAGTTGAAGAAACTGCCTTTCTTGAAGTCAACCTTGTCCTTTACCTTCCAATATCTATTCCCAACATGCTCATCCTGAGGTACACCTGGAATCAATCACTTGCTTCTGATTTCCTGGCACTTTGCTAAGCTTCTCGATTTTGGTTCATATCACTGCCTGCCTATAATTAAAAGGTTTTGACTTCCCACAGAGGTCAAGTCCTGTGTCTTCTTCCTGTTGTTTTGTAGGTGTCCAATATATGCTTCTCTATTGAAGACTACAATTCTGCTGTTTTAGGAAGCAGGCAAGGTGGCATGCCAGCAAAACAGAACCCTCTATTACTTCTTAATGCACAAAAGAATACCTTTCAAAATTGTAAAATACTGTGTGTTTTAAGTCAATGTTAAGGACATGTTTTTCTTATTGGCAAGTAACTTTCACAGAATGTGTCACACAGTAAGGTCTGTCTCATGAGTGCTGTTTTACCTTAATAGAAATTTTAAAATGCAGAGTGAACAATAGAGTCATTACTTTATCAAGGCAATTAGCCTCCACATAGAAATTTCTTGTAGGTTACTTCAGGTTAAAAAACATTTGGGTTGCTGTTCATATTTTTCTGTATTTTAAATTCTGAGCTGTGAGAATCAATTCATATATATAATTTTCTCCTAGTACCTTCCCCTGGGTGCAATTAACTGTAGCACAAACCACTATACATGATATCATGGAGGTCTTTCAGAGTTTATCTCCACCAGTATGTCCATAAGAGACAGTTCAGGTAGAATGAAAGAACATAGGGCCAGTTGAACAAACCTGGGTTTCAACCTTACCTGTGCCACTGATTTCTTAGGTGATAGGGGGCAAATGAGGATAAAATACAGGTTAATAATAGAAATCAAACTTATATGCTTATCTTGGGGATTTATTGAGCATAGTGCCTATAATATCACAAGTGATCAATAGGGGAAATGTTGTTGTTAATGATTGTGATGATTAAATTCTAGGTGAGCCTTTGAACTCATCATGTCATCCTTAAACCTAAATAACCATTGACATGCATAAATAAATGGACATTTAGCATTCTCATCAGATATGATCCACTCTCTCAAACTACTCACTGGGACCTCTCTTGCATTCTGTAGATTATTCTTCAGTTTCACATCTTTCTCTGGGACTTAATAAATACCAGTTATTCTAGATGTTGTTAAAAAAATATCTTTAGATCAGCACTTCCCAATATGTTACTCAAAAGAAATGCTCACTTAGGAATGTCTCAAAATTAAAAACTCTTTGGGAAACAGCTGCTTGTCATATCTCTGCCCTGAAGATTTGCACTGAACACTAGAATATTAATGACTCTATAAAGCCCTATAGTTATTTGTATGTTTATTAAATTATTTTTGCAATAACAAAACACTCTTCCCATGAGAGCTCTTCTGTTCCTGATGTGTTTATTTCTATGTTCAAGATCCTTAACATTCTTCTACTCTCACTGCAATACAGGGGAGTCCTTCAATGGTCAGGGGCTTTAGAGTTGTAACCACTGTGATCAGGCCACCAGGACCATAGAACATTCTGATTTGTTCATTACAAGTGTCTCAGTGACATTTTCCACCTTGTATAGAAATTATTCCAGAATTGCAACATGCTTCAGTAACTGGAAGACTTTTCCTTTGATGCTAGTTGAATTTTGAAGTGTGGACAGTGAATAGAGAGTGCAATCTCTTAAATAAGAGGCTATTTGCCATATGTGCACCCATCATGCTACAGTTTTTGATGTCACAAGCTTTATGACATGTTTTTCCATTTACTGTGCATTAATACACCATGCACCAGTGTAGTGCCATTAGGTTTATCTTTGAATAAAATTTGCTTAAGGTGTATACCTATTGGGGTAGGGTCTCTTGGGTCATGCATAAATCCCACTGTAAGTATTAGTATTTGGACATTTGAATTTATAAGAGGCAAATGGGAACAGTTATTCACTTTACTAATGGACCCACTGCAAGATTGCTTTGTAATGCCATTCCATAGTATATTTAAATAAGTATTGATTTATGTGCAACTTTCTAATATCAAACCACTTTATTAGATAAAGTAAAGGATAGCTGCCTTGGGCTATGTGGTTTGATTCCATCTCTTAGCAGTATTCTTTGGATCTAATTTTTTTCTTTCTGCATAGTCAGCAGATCATGAAGAAACTGTCATGACTAGAATATTTATTACATATTACCATCCGGATCATTCCTTTTGCCATTGAAAAATGTGTACTTCAGACCCAGGGTTTTTTTTTCAACTTTTATTTAATAAATATAAATTTCAAAAGTACAACTTTTGGATTATAGAAGCTTCCCCCCCATAACCTCCCTCCCACTCACAACCATCCCATCTCCCACTCCCTCTCCCATCCCATTCTTCATCAAGATTCATTTTCAATTATCTTTATATACAGAAGATCAACTTAGTATATACTAAGTAAAGATTTCAGCAGTTTTATGTTTCATATTTCTGTGGAAAGGTATCATTCTTTGATTTTGTTCTGGATAGAAATTTACTTGAATACTATAAATGACTTGAAGGGAAATGAGTTCGACATTTAAGGGGTATGCCAATATTACATCACCTGGGACCTATTAGTTCCTTGTAGATATATATTTTCTAATGGTATTCATTTAGCCTAAAAGAGTTAAGAGCTTCCCAGAAATAGCAAACCCATCCCCAAGAGTACCTAATGCAAGGGGTGAATCATCCTAAAATTGGAGACTTATAATACTAAGGTCCAATGGGAAATAGCACAGCCAAATATTTAAGGAGAGATATAATGATTTTCTTAAAAAAATTATAAATCAGAATGCTGAGCTGGTAGTGACTGGGGATTACTTTCTTTTCATTCAAGACTGCTATTTGATGCTATTTCTGTAAATGCCCTTGCTCACATTATGAGAACCATAATCACAGTTCTAGAAGTCTTTACAAGTTGGCTCAGCATAACCAAATTATTTCTTCATTGCCTGAAGAGTTAAAAATCTCCATGTTTAAGAAGCCAAGCAATAAAATTTCCTGATGTAGGTTTGGCTGCTACAATGGAACCAAGTATAGTTCAGAACTGTGCACACTACTGCTAGGGAGCCTAGAATTCAGTTTTTATCAGACTACATCTGGAAAAAAAAATCTCAGCTTGTCTTAATGAGCTAAGAGTGAATCTACCCAATAAAAGTTTCAATAGCTTATATTGCTGGGTTTATCAGTGCTAATCACTTTACTTTACATACATGACTTCATTTACTTTCCATTTTGCAAATGAGAAAACTGGGGCTTAGAAAAACAACTTGCCTAAGTTCACAGCTTGTAAATAATAGAACTGTGTCTCAAATCTAGGCAATCAGGAGTACAGAGGTCAAATTCTTAACCTTAGTGGATTTTGATGAAGTTTTCTTATCATGGACATCCTGAATCTATATATAAGAAACACATGAAATTTGTATACTTTAAATAATATTAAAAAGAATAAAAAATAAGATGTATAAGTTAGTGATAGACACACACACATAAAAGATAAAAGAGTTGTTTTTCCTTTTGAAACAAAGGCAAGAGAAACACTGAATTATATTTAGCTGCATATTACATCGCACCACTAAATGTCAGGTGTTATACTAAAGCTTTACATGCATTATCTTTTATAATGCTCATAAAAATATTGTAAGTCTGATTTCATTATTTGCCTCCAACTTGGAGATGAGAAAATGGAGAATTTGAATTTAAATGCCAAAGGTCACATTGTCGCTCCCCGTCTTCGTGGGGGAACGACACTGAATCCTGCCTAGGCTTCATATCCGAGTCACGGCACCATTATGTCGCTCCCCCTCTTCGTGGAGGAACGACACTAAGCCCTGCCTAGGCTTCATATCCGAGTCACGGCACCATTATGTCGCTCCCCCTCTTCGTGGAGGAACGACACAGGACCCTGCGCTGTTCTTTCTGTCTGCTCGGCCCTCCCCGGGTTTGCTGCTGGTTCTTCCTGGGTTGGCTACTATCCCTTCCACCTCCGTGGAAGGGCAGTTCCCCCTGGCCACATTCCCCACTTCCGCAGGGGAGCGGCACACCGCCGGCCGGCTCTCTCGGGGGCTGCACAGGTGTTCCTTCAGCTAGATGTTCCCCATAGATGTTCCTGGTGCATGCCGTCTCTCTCCTCCTTTATAGTCCTCCTCCGCCAATCCTAACTCGGCTGCCCACACGCCAAGTACGCTGCTCTCCAATCAGGAGCAAGTCCTACAGTTTATTGGTTGAACTGGAGGCAGCTGTGTAAAAGCTGTTTTCTTCTCTCCCAGCGCCATATTGTGGGAGAGCAGATGCATAGAATAAGTCTTAATTCCAGTAACTCAGTCTAGTCCGAATTGCTCCCCACATCACATAGCTAGTGAATTGTGGAGCTGAGATTTGAACCTTAATCTGCCTGACTCCAAAAATACTATGTCCTTTAACCATTATGTACATATTGCCCCAATTAAAAACATTGTAACGTTCACAACCTTTATGTGGCTTTCTCAGAAGCATAATGATATATTGATGCATAAGAGGGAAGGGGAGATGAGTGAAAAGACAGTTCAACCTTACCATGGTCTTATTTAGTGATCCTAGAGTCACCCTCTTTAAAGGAATGCTTTCCTCAAGTCCTCAGCCTAGTGGTTCTACATGCTTAAGCAATGTGGTGGGAGCTACTTGAGTTGTAGAGGAAATGCCCAAAGGAGAAAATGTTTGAGCACAAATATCGTTCTTAAGCACAAATGGAGTAGGGTGTATAATTCCCTTGCAGCAAGATGTAATAGTCTGCTTACTGAAGCAGAGAGACATCATTCCTTTTCCTTAGGGGCCATGAAGCTGCAGCCAAGTGAAGAGAGAGATGTAAGTTAGAGACATTTTAACATAGAAAATTCTAAACATGCCCAATCTCTTTTCTTTACAGCCAAATAGTATGGGCTCTTTGTATATGCTTAGAAGGAATTTAGACATAACTGAAATTTGGCTGTATTTGTGGTGAAGATCATTACCATAGCTCCACTTAAGACATAATTTTATTACTAAAAAATATGATGTTGCTGTTATTATTTTTCTTCAGTTATTCTTCAACTTTTTAAAGCATTGTGTTTATTCATTTGAAAGGTAGACAGACAAGAGATCTCTAATCTGCTGGTTTACCCCCAAATGTTCACAACAGCTAGGAGTGGGCCAGAAAGAAGCCATGACTTAGTAACTCAATCTGTGTCTACCACATGGGTGGCAGGCTTCCAAGTATTGAGCTGTCACCGGATGCCTCCCAGAGAGCACAGTAGCAGGAAACTGGAATGGAAAACAGAGCCAGAACTTAAACCAAGGCACTCTAACAAGCAATACAGTCATCCCAAGCAGCAACATAACAGCTGCTCCAAAGGCCTCCCCATATCCCTTAACTTTTGACCTACCAAAAGTCAGTTTCTATTCAGTGGATAAATTTCCAACTTTGCATAAGAAAGGCCATATGAACTCCTTCACTTTCCTTCTTTTGGGCCCTCAAACTTACCAGCATGTGCAGTTACTTTCCACCTTATTTCCCATCTGACAGGAAATATATCTCTTCCTATTCAAAATTAATCCTATCTTTCCTTTCCACAGGTGCTCTGAATCACATTCTTCCTGCCCCATCAATGACCTTGATTTCAATCAGCCCTCCTCTTACATTTCTAGCTTCTTCCTTTTCACTTCACTGGCTGTGCTGTCTTTCAGCATATAAATATGCTCAGGTAAAAGGGCTCTGGAGACTGGATGTCTTAGATAGTAATTGGCAGGAATAGAAAATATAGGAAAATGAGATACAGATTCACTCCCATGCTTCAACTCTTCCCCTGTATAAAAATAGCCCATCAGTAAAAGGTTCTTGTCTTTTAAATGGATATTTTATATGGACACAGTGTGATTCTTTTGAAGATCAAATGAAACAATGCATATAATCTCATTTAACAATGTGTATCACAAAATATAGAAACTGGCAACTAGTAAGTTCTAAAAAATGATGACAATTATGATTTTGGTGTTATTGATAGTAGTTGTAATAGCAGTACCAACAGCAATTTTATGGAAGAACGGAACTGGAATACCTTCACAATGCCTTTACTTCTGCAAGTACAAAGTTGGATCCGTAGTCTACTGCTAAAGCTTTTGTCACAGTGTGTAATATACTATAATTTGAATTATCCAATTTTCGCCCCAGTCACATTTACACTCAACATCTCCCTTGTTCCAGGCATATTAGATCATTTGCCACACCCCAGTCTTGGACTATTCATGCTGTTCACTCTGACTCCTCTGCCTTGCCTCCTCCCCACAAGACCTAGGAAGATGTTTAGTGATCAGTGCTGTTTACCTGGTCCCCACACTATTCTGGGAAGAGTTGGTTACCTCTATTTGTACTGCACCACCATTGTGTATTCATACTTGACTCTGATTCTCCATCTACTGCCAGAGGACTAGAGTAATTTCACTTTGGTACCTCCAATGCCTGGGTACTAGATAAAAATTTAATGACTGAGATAATGAACAACTATTGTATCCCCATTACACTGCACACCAGGGTACAGAACTACATGATCACAAAATCTTGATCACATTAAGTTCTTAAATTTTTATTTTTAATTTTTAAATTTCATTTGAATTTGTTTGAAAGAGAGACAGAGACATCTTCCATCAAATGCCTGCAATAGGCAGGACTGAGCCAAGCTAAAGCTGGGAGCCTGGAAATCAATCCAGGTCTCCAGTATGGGTGGCAGTGACCCAAGTACTTGAACTATCATATATTTACTCCCAGAATGCACATTAGCAGGAATCTGGAATTGGAAGCAGAGTTAGAACTTAAACAAGTCACTCCAATATAGTATGCAAGTGTCCCAAGTCATGTCTTAACTGCTGGTCCAAATGCCCAGACTTATTTTTCAAATTTTAAAGCAAGTATTCTATAGATTGGAAGTTAATGCAGTATTTGATTCCCTTATTTATGTTCCAATGGATGCTGAAAAATTGAGACTTTTAACTTCTTCACTATAGGAGGCAAGTAGCCTCTTAAAAATAATTGATTCCAATAAGAAAAATCCCCTTTCAGCCACTCTTCCTTCACCTCTCTCTGAGGGTCTGGGTGATTTTAGTGGCTGCTCAACAATTGAAACACAACACTGCCATTATCCCTCTTCAGTGTGTATGACTATGCATAGTGAATTTTGGGGCAGTAATTATCATAAACTTGCACTTTGATACAAGGGGCAAGGTACAGTTTAGATTTTGGAGAGAATTGCAGACAAGAGATTCCAATCAGCTCAGGTTCAGTCTTGTTGACAGGGTCAAAGGTAGGATTCTGGAAGGCAAGAAATTGAAGAAGGACCGCATGGCTCCTATAGCCAAGGGATTGGGATTTTTGCTTACTTTTGAGGTTGGCAACCTTAGGACAGCTCATGCTTTAGTGGCATCTTAGTCATTATCTGCAGATGTTTTTTTAAAAAAATAATTTGTTTTTCATATTAGGAGATCAGATCTTTTCATTCAGAAGTGAATTTTCTACATAGTTCTCTAATGGTTGGCAAGATCAAGTTGAAAATTGACCTAAAAAGTCAATTTATTCAAACATCCATTTTTATCCTTGCTCTAATCATTTCAATACACCCAAACATCTCTGCTCATAGATCTTGTTAAACATGTTATATCTAGTTGATATGAATTTGTTTTGATAAGAAATGGAATCCAGTTAGTTTTTCTTAGTAATAATTTGTCATGAACTTTTTCAGGATCCTTTGTATCTTGAGCATAATCAGTATCATTAAAAATGTCTATACTACCGGCTGGCACTGCGGCTCACTAGGCTAATCCTCCACCTGCGGTGCCGGCACCCCCAGTTCTAGTCCCAGTCGGGGTGCTGGTTCTGTCCCGGTTGCTCCTCTTCCAGTCCAGCTCTCTGCTGTGGCCCGGGAAGGCAGTGGAGGATGGCCCACGTGCTTGGGCCCTGCACCCGCATGGGAAACCAGGAGAAGCACCTGGTTCCTGACATCGGATTGACGCAGCGTGCCGGCTGTAGCGGCCCTTTGGGGGATGAACCAATGGAAGGAAGACCTTTCTCTCTCTCTCTCTCTCTCTCTCTCACTCTCTCTCACTGTCTAACTCTTCCTGTCAAAAAAAAAATTTAAAAATAAAAAGCAAATGTCTATACTACCTAAAGCAATTTACAGATTAAATGACTATCCCTATCAAAATATCAATGGCATTCTTTACAGAGTTAAACAAAAAGGATCCTAAAATTCATATGGAATCACAAAATATCTCAAATAGCCAAAACAATCCTGAGGAAGAAAAAATAAACTGCAGGCACCACAATACCTGATTTCAAAGCATACTACAAAGCTATGGAAATTAAAACAGCTGGGGGGCTGGAGCTGAAGCTTAGCCAGTAAGGCCAATGCCTGCAGTGCAAGCATCCCATATGGGTACTGGTTGGAACCCCAGCTGCTCCACTTCTTTTTTTTTAACTTTTATTTAATGAATATAAATTTCCAAAGTACAGAATATTGATTACAATGGCTTCCCCCCCCCCATAACGTCCCTCCAACCCGCAACCCTCCCCTTATCCACTCCCTCTCCCCTTCCATTCACATCAAGTGCTCCACTTCTGACCCAGCTCTCTGCTATGTCCTGGGAAGGCAGTGGAAGATGGCCCAGTCCTTGGGTCCCTGTACTCATATAGGAGACCTATAGGAAGCTCTAGGCTCCTAGCTTCAGATTGGCCATTTAGGGAGTGAACCAATGAATGGAAGACCTCTCTCTCTCTCTCTCTCTCTCTCTGCCTCTGCCTCTCTGTAACTCTGCCTTTCAAATAAATAAATCTTTAAAAAATATATAAATAAATGAATAAAATGGCTTGGCACTGGCATAAAAACCGATACATAGATCAGTGGAACAGCACAGAGAACCCAGAATTTAATCCATGTACATACACCAATGGATTTTTGACAAAAGTGCTCAGACCATAAAGTGGAGTAAGGATAATGTCTTCAATAAATTGTCTGGCAAAACTGGATATACCTATGTAGAAGAATGATATCAGATCTGTACCTCTCACCATATACAAAAATCAACTCAAGATGTATTGAAGACCTAAATTTAAGACCTGAGACTATGAAGTTGCAGGAAAAAATATAGGGGAAACACACCAAGAAATTGGTGTAGAGGACAACTTCTTGGACAAGACCCCCAAAGTACAGGCAACAAAAACAAAACTAAACAGATGAGACAGTATCAAACTCAGAAGTTTTTGCACAGCAAAAGAAACAATTAATAGAGCAAAAACACATCCAACAAAATGGGAAAAAATATTTGCAAACCACCTATCTGACAAAGGATTAATATCCTGAATATATAAACAAATTAAAAAACACAAAAGCAACAACAAAAAATCAACTAGTACAGTTGAGAAATGGGCAAAGGACTCCAAAAGGTAGTTCTCAAAAAAAAAAAAGTACAAATGGCCAACAGATATATGAAAAAATGTTCAACATCACTAGCAAGCAGGGAAATGCAAATCAAAACCACAATGAAATATCACCTTACCCCTATCAGAATGGTTAAAATCCAAAACAGAGAATAACAAATGCTGGCAAGGATGTGAACAGAAGGGAATAGTTATACACTGTTGGTGCAAATTTAAATTATTGCAGCCACTGTGGACAGCAGTGTAGAGATTTCTAAAGAAGCTAAAAACAGACTTGCCATATTATCCATCAATCCCACTACTGGGTGTATACTCAAAAGACTTGAGCACAGTGTATCAAAGAGATACCTGCACCAACATTTTTTTAGCAGCACTGTTGACAATAGCCAAAATTTGGAACCAATCAAGGTGTCCACCATAAAATGAATGAAGAAATATATATATATGTGTGTGTGTGTGTGTATGTGTGTATGCAATGGAATATTGTTCAGCTATAAAAATGAAATTCTACCATTTGCAGCAAAATTGATGCAATTGCAAGACATAATGTTAAATAAAATAAGCCAGACCCAGAAAGACTAATATCACATGTTCTTCCTTTTATGTGGGAACTAAAATTAAAAAAAAAAAAAAACTAAAAATAAAGAAGAAAGAAATATCTGTGTATAGGTATTGCTGAAAATATAGTTTTGTAAACTTTTATATACCTCTGTCAAATCAATGTTTAAGAAAACTGTAGTTGTTTAAAAAGATTTATTTATTTGAAATTCGGAGTTACACAGAGGAGAGGCAGAGAGAGAGAGAGAGAGAGAGAGAAAGAGAGAAAGGGAAGTCTTCCTTCCATTGGTTCACTCCCCAGATGGCCGCACCAGCCAGAGCTGCGCTGATCCGAAGCCAGGAGCCAGGGGCTTTTTCCAGGTCTCCCACCTCCCACGCGGGTGCAGGGGCCCAAGGACTTGGGTCATCTTCTACTGCTATCCCAGGCCATAGCAGAGAGCTGGATCAGAAGAGGAGCAGCCAGGACTAGAACCGGCGCCCATATGGGATGCACTTCAGGCCAGGGCGTTAACCCACTGCGTCACAGTGCCAGCTCCAAGAAAACTACTGTAGTTTTAATGATCTATGGTTACTTTAAAGTTTATTGTATATGGGTGTAATGGTCATTTTCCATTCAATTGTTGTTTATAGCTGTTATCTATATTCCCACTAAACTAAGGTCTTTTTGCTTTTTATTGGTTAAACTTCTTATTCATTGGAGTATTAAGCCATTTCAACACTTAATCATTATGAAAACTTTTAGCAAATTAGTGTGCTTCTGAAAGAAAAAGTCTTTAAAACCTGTTGTATCTTTTACTTTATACTGTATCTCAATAGATACACCAGATATTCTGTAGAAATGTTTGGTCTGTATTTTGATTTCATCAAATTTACAGTTGACAAAGTAGATCCATATTACCCAAGTTCTTCCAAATAAACTTGAAGGTTTTCAGATAATTGAATCCAGAACTGGTTTTTACATTTAAATTGAAATTGACTTAAAATTTAAACAAATGAAATATTTAGTTGCTCAGTCACATTAACTACATTTTGAAGGCTCCAGACTTCTGTCATAATAGTATATAGTATCTTGGTACACATAACTGTAAATTATTTCCATAATGCATCTCCTTTTTCCACTTCACTAATAAAGCATAAGATAAAGCCTTCTCCAGTGGTTGTTTGCACTATTACTACATTCTGCTATCCAGCTTCTTTGTACTTCACTCAATCCTAACATTCTCGCTGATTCCTGAAGGAGTTTGGTAAAACACATATCTAGTCACATCAGTTTACTGATTCAGACTTATTTGAATAAGTAAACCTTGCACAGTGGCTTAAAACTTTGCTTGTGCTGCCTACACACCATGTTGAAGTGCTGGTTTGAGTCCCAGCACTTTGAGTTGGATCTACTTCTGATCCAACTCCATGCTAATGATCCTGGGAAGGCATTTGATGATGACTCAGGTTCTTGGGCCCCTGCCACCCATGTGGGAGACCTGGCTGCAGTTCCTAGCTTTGGCTTGGACTAGTCCTTTCTATTGAAGACATTTATAACTGAGCCAGCAGATGAAAGATCACTCTCTCTCTCTCTTGTTCTATCTTTCATATAGATAATAAATAAGTAAGTAAGTAAATAAATAAACAGACATTTAAAAATTCTGCAGTGCCCACTGCTGTCTCTAGGGTAAAGCCCAATTTCCTCAACATGGCCTATTCGGCCCTCCTTGACCTAGTCTCTGTCAACCTGCAAAGCCTCTTATTCTGCCATTTCTTATCTGTTTTCCTGTGGTGTAAATGTACTAGTAGTCTCTGTGCCATGCACAAAGGACCATACAAAATTTCATTCACACTTCTCCCAAATTCTATTCTTTCTTCAGGGCCCAGAGAAAATGCCATTTTTAATCTTTTTTTTTTTTTTTACTTTTAAGGAATTTATTAATACATGAGATTCTCAGGGTCACAGCAAATACATGACAATTATTGCCACACAATTTTCATCAATTCTCATGTTAATGTGATATTCACACAAAAAGAATAGATTCAGTGTAGTTCATAGATAAAATTCTAAGAATATAATACTTCCTTCCTCAAATGCTATTTTTAATAAGAAGCTTTGCAGTAGCTCTTTTGCTAGGTAGAATTGATTTTCCCCATTCATATTTCAGTACAATTTTTTCATCATATTATCTTCAGGTATGAGTTGATTGCCTAATGAACTAGTTTGGAAGCTGAAGGCAGGAATCAGCAAATAAACGCCCACAAGCCAAATTGCATGGTTTAGAAAATTTAAGTTTTCTTAAGACCAGCCTTGTGGTGCAGTGACACGAGCATCCCAGATGAGCATCCATTCAAATTCTGGGTGCTCTGCTTTTGATCCAACTCCCTGGAATGCATCTGGGAAGCAATGGATGATGGCCCAGTTACGTAGGTCATTGCCACACACATGAGAGGACTAGATGGAGTTTTTCAGCTCCTTGATACAACCAGGCATAGACCTGGCTTTTGTGGCCATGTGGGTAAGGAACTAACAGGTGGAAGATGTCTCTCTCCCTCCCCTTTCCCTCTTTTTATCACTCTTTCTTTCAAATAAATAGTTTTAAAAAATAAAATTTATTAGAACACAGCCACACTGATTCATTTACATATTGTCTGTAGCTGATTACATGCTCCAGTGTCAGAGCTGAACAGTGGTAGCAGAGACTTAATGACTCACAAAGCCTAAAATATGTATTTGGGCTTTTACAGAAAAAGTTTACCTATCTTTGTCTTAGAGGATGAGAGCTCTCTTGTGAATCCTCAAAAGTGCATTGCACAGCACCAAGCTCATGGAAAGATCTTAGGAAATGTTTGTGGAATTGAAAGAGATATACTGAATTAAATTCAGTGTATAAGTTAAATGAAAGTTGATGTTTCTGTCTATCATCAATAAGACTTTAGAGCACAGGAATCCTTTCTACCACCTTTTTAGAATTCTTTATGATCTTGAACATATTGTGTTCTCTTGAAGAAAACAACTTTTGTTCTACTTTTAGACTTTTTATTTAATACTATGTACCATCTACCATGTGTACTATCATTTCTATTTTATTTTACTTATTTCCTAAGGATAAAAATTGATTAAATCCAGAGAAGCTGAGTGTCTCTAAGGTATAATTAAATGCCAGGAGCTGTGAATTCAAGTCTTGACTTGATCTTTGGCCTAATTGGTTACTTTGGATAAGACACTTGACCTAACTTGTCAGTGCTATTTTCTGATTCTTTAGTGCAAATTATAATATCTCATTTTCAAGTTACTACTTGAAGTGTATGTGAATGCAATATGCAGTTTTATAGTGAGTATTATGAACATAACATAGATATTCTGAAAACAAACCAAAAACAACTATTGTTCTTTCACAGAGAATGGAGAAATATGCAATGTATGCACAGATTATTTTTAAAAATTTATTTATTTATAAAGGCAGAGTTAGAGAGAGAGAGAGAAAGAAGTCTTCCACCCACTGTTTTACTCCCCAGGTGGCCGCAATGGCTGAAGCTGTGCTGATCCGAAGTCAGGAGCTTCCTCCGTCTCTCACATGGGTGCAGGGACCCAAGGCCTTGGGCCATCTTCTGCTTTCCCAGGCCATAGCAGAGAGCTGGATCAGAAGTGGAGCAGCCAGGATTCGGACTGGCACTCATGTGGGATGCTGACACTGCAGGCAGACCTGCTATGCCACAGTTCCAGCCCATGCACTGATTTTAATGTTGCTTAGAGTCACACATTATTGAAAGTTTCCTTTATGGGGTAGAAAATTGGTGGTCATTGATACTTCTATACTAATTAGGTAACAACACGCAAAGGTCACTTGGCCATAACTTTTAATGTTGTATTTTAAACCCTGAATTCTGAAAGAAAATCTTGGAAATGGACCCTATGTTTGAGCTTTACCTTCATGAAAGAAACACTTGAAGGACAAAACAAGGCTTAGAGGCTTTATGGTTATGAGGGCAAAAGGTAGAAGAGCTATCATCAAAGAGTTCCATTTCTAGGAGGGCTTTCTGTTTGATAGTGACATTCATTATCCACCTGCACTCCCACCATTAGGCTTAGAGTTTAGGTTTCTACCTTGCTTTCTTAGCATTCTCAAGTTATTGACAGTATGTGAACTACTATACAAAATTTATAGATGGTGTTTATATAATTGGTTTCTTATTCTCATAATAAGCCCAAGACATAGGTGCTAGTAGCTTCCATTGATAGATAAGGATACTGAAACTCAAAGACGTTAAGTGCCCTGCTTCCACATTATATAGCAAATGGCATTGCTGGAATTTGAAACCAAGTCTCAGGAACCCATGAGCCCATGCTGTTAATCACTAATAAGTTCTGAGATGAAAGCAATGGGACTTCTGGAAAAAAAAATACCCATACTGTGCTTTTAAGTAGTTTGTCTTTTTTACTTGAATGATTAAATAATAGGGCAATATGGAGCCAAAAAGTCATGATTTAACTATAAGTGGTTGAACAACTTGCCTAAGTTAACTCAGCTAAGTTAGTGGGACATCCAGTACTTTAACTTCCTGAGTTCTGATCTGTTACTCCCTATACTATATCCCAATTCACATTTCTTATTGACTATAACCAAGTGTACACCCATTTTATTTTAAAATTCACTTTCAGAAAAGTAAGCAAAACTCTAAAAGTAAACCAAAGATGATTTATTCTTACCCAATCTGCAAGAATAGGGACACCAACACACACTACATTGTCTATTTATGAGTTCTGCTGATAATATAGTCTGGTATACTGTTTGTATATCTCTAGATCTCTCTGAACCTTAACTTCTTAACTTTTAAAAAGAGAAACTTGAGCTAGATGAAATCTAAGGCCCTATTAGTTGTGTGTGCATGTGTGTGTGTATGTGTGAGAGAGAGAGAGAGAGAGCGAGAGAGAGAGAGAAAGAGAGACAGAAAAAGAGGAACTTGAGCTAGATGAAATCTAAGGTCCTATTAGTTGTGTGTGTGTGTGTGTGTGTGTGTGTGTATGTGTGTAAGACAGAGAGAGACAGAGAGAGAGAGAGAGAGAGAGGGAGAGAGGGAGGGAGGGAGAGAGAAAAAGACTTCTTGTATGAGTGTGATTAGGAGTTTCCATGGAACAAATAAAGGAGAGAGAATTTTATCTCAAATAAAAAATTCCTTCACACAGGCTATACTTCCAAATTATTTGAGGTAACTTACATCATGTTGATGTAATAATAATTCAGGTTAATGATAATCAAGCAGAAATGGACAGTTACTTGGTAGGAATGCCTTAGAAGTTATTTAGATATTAAATTAATTTTTGGATTATGATTAAGTTTTTTGCACACTTCTCACTCTGTGAGATATGTAGAAATCTCTAGACTTAGCCACACAATTGGCCTCATGATCAACTGTACACTCATTCAACAACTGTTTATTGAGTACCTTTGAGAATTCTAGGTGCTGAACTGGAATTGCCGGTTCTTAGGACCTGTTATCTGTCTTGGACATCATAGATGAATGGTGAGAAAACTGTTACCAAAAGTAAACATCCCACCACCATGTGTTTTTGTGAATAAAGTTTTATTTTATTGAAACACAACCATATCTACTCACTTTTATATTGTCTGTGACTACTTTTTATTAAAACAGCAGAATTGAGTAGTTGCAGCAGAGTCTATATGCTAAACAGAACCCCAAATATTTACTCTTTTTTATAACAAAAGTTTGCCAACCCTTGTTATAGTCAAATATGTAATTCTATAACTTCAAAAACCCAACAACCAAAAAACAACCAATCTATTTAAGGAATGGAAAAAGAATTTACCAGTTCTCAAGAAACACAAATTATCAATAAATTTATGAAAAAATGCTCAATATCAATAGCCATCAGGGAAATGCAAACCCAAAGCACAATGAGATATTACCTCACCCCTGTCAGAATGGCTAAAATCCAAAACGCAGAGAGTTACAAATGGTGGTGAGGATGTGGAGAAAGGGGGACACTTATACTCTGTTGGTGGGAATGCAAATTAGTTCACCGCTGTGGAAAACAGTGTGGAGACTTCTTAAAAAACAAAACAACAACAAAAATACTAGGAATAGACTTGCTATATGATCCAGCAATCCCACTACTGGGTATATAGCCAATAGACATGAACATGTCATATCAAAGAGATATTATATCAGCACTGTCCATAATAGCCAAAATTTTGTGGAATCAACCAAGGTGTCCATTATCAGACTAATGGATAAAGAAAATGTGGTATATATACACAATGGAGTATTATTAAGCTATAAAAAGGAATGAAATTCTTCCATTTGCAACAAAATAAATGCAACTAGAGGACATCATATTGAGTGAAATAAGCCAGACACAGTAATGTACCATATGTTCTCCCTTATGTGTGGGAGCTAAAATTTAAAACAAAACAAAACAAAACAAATTAAATAAAGAAATGCCTGTGTATATCAGTATTGTTGTAAAATATAGTTTTGTGAAACTTTGTTTTATACCTGTGTTGAATCAATGGTTAGGAATGTTATACTATTATAGTTTTAATGGCCTGTGATTACTTTAAATTTGCTGTATGTAGGTGAAATGGTCATTTCTCCATTCAATTATTGTTTGTAGCCCTTTCCTATATTCCCAATAAACTGGGGTGTTTTTGATTTTTAGTTGTTAAAGTTCTTATTTGATAAATTATTAAGCCTTTTTACTGTAATATAAATTTAAAATATGTTATCTCAAAAACTAAAAAAAGGAAGAAATGGAAAGTGAAGGAGGATTGGAGGGAGTGAGGGAAGAAGGGAATAACAGCACATTCTTAGAATTGCATCTGTGATCTATATTGAATCTTTTAAAACCTAATTAAAATTAAAATTTAAAAAATTAAAAAGCCTAACTGCAAAAAAAAAAAAAAAAAGGAAGGAGAAACAGAGCACAGATAATTCCTTCTTGAGCAGGGACCAGAACATTTACAGAGGAATTAAACAAGATTATCATGCTATTTGAGTGGGAAGACATCTTAGATGCTGTAATTGTCCTAATTTCCCTTCCATTACTCTACATATTACCTGCACAGCATAATGATATAGTACTGACATCTCTTTAAAAGGTGAAAACACATACTCCCCACAGAGAAGTGGCAAAGTTGTGTACAATTTAGCCTACAGAGAGAGCAGAAGTATTTCCAGAGACCACTGGGTTTTCCATCTTTTCAGTTTGAGCCCAGAAGCCTGTGATACAGTGGGGGATGGGACTGACTCACAATCTTAAGTAGGTGCTCAGTCCACTGCTTATCCTCCAGGCCAGACTCAAAGTCACTGTGGCATGCATATTTATTCTTCTGATCAAATCCCCTAGTCATATGCATTCATGAACTGCCTCAGCCTCTACCCGCGTTAAGATGGCACTTTCTCACTGATGGTTGCCCGGGTGCCCTTGTTAAAGAATGAGGAAAAAGAAGTGTGCTGTTCCACCATGGGATGAGCTGGGTACTCTGCCCTTGGTTAGCACTCCAGGACAGCCTCAAAATCAGTGTTGTATGCAAGGTTTTCCCTCCTGAAATAATATCAGTGGCATGGGCTGCCTCATTTTGCTCTTGCTTCACTCTCAGAAGATGGTGTCTTCTCCAGTCCTCTCTTGCAGGATTCATGGGTGGTGGCCCTGCTTGCTGTTGCATATTTGTACTGTCCATGCTGCTCTATGATGTCTCTCTTCTTTCTGTAGAATTTCCACTGCAAATTTCTCTCCAACTGTCCCCTGGGAATGTACTTCCTCTGTTTTTCTTCTGTTATATTCCCCTGGTCAAAATCAACACATCTTTTCCCTATTCAGCCACATTGGAATAACAAATAACTTTTCTGAGTTTTTTAAATCTCAATTGATTCATGATACCATTTAATAATATTAGCAACCTTTGTGCAATATTAATATTATATTTCACTATTTATTTAAAAGTTTAGTGGAATCTTTTAGAACTCACATTTTGAAGTGAAGCAGTAAGACTATAAAGAATCTGTTTGTAAGGTTAAAATTATTTGAATGTATTTCAGTAAAAATGGGAGTCTGAGAAATTGAATATTCATCTGTTTCAAAACCTACCACAGTATAGCACAAGGCAAGATTGAACTGTTTCTTTTGACATAAGTAAATTATTCAACATAGGTTGGAATTGTAAGAAATCTTTAAAAATATAATGTGCATATTTATACAAGTAGAACC
The DNA here is from genome assembly GCF_964237555.1 of Oryctolagus cuniculus. Taxonomy (NCBI): domain Eukaryota; kingdom Metazoa; phylum Chordata; class Mammalia; order Lagomorpha; family Leporidae; genus Oryctolagus; species Oryctolagus cuniculus. Next base: position 117,060,020 of record NC_091453.1, on the reverse strand, counting down.
TAAGTCAAATGGACAAATCTGAAAAGTGCATGAAGCACATCAAATGATCTATCATGTTAATGATTCTCCTTTTATGAACCAGAAAGTATTTTCATAAAAGGCACCATTGATCAAAGCATTTTTTTAAAGATTTCTTTATTTATTTGAAAATTGGAGTTACACAGAGAAGGAGAGACAGAGGAAGAGAGGTCTTGCATCTGCTGGTTCACTTCCCAAATGGCTGCAACTGCCAAAGCTTCACGGATCTGAAGCCAGGAGCCGGGAGCTTCCTCCAGGTCTCCCACACAGGCACAGGTGCCCAAGGATTTGGGCCATCTTCCACTGTTGTCCCAGCCCATAGCAGAGAGCTGGATTGGAAGTGGAGTAGCCGGGACCCGAACTGGAGCCCATGTTGGATGCCAACACTGCAGACCTCGGCTTTACCTGCTATGCCACAGCACTGGTCCTGATCAAAGTATTATTGACTCCAGATTATGAATGTGTCCATATACCCTGGGGAATTTGTGTACAGTGAATTGCGCAGTCAAATACAAGTGATGTATGGCAGGTAGTGATGGTGGCCAGGGGATTTGTGACAATGAAACAGAATATTTTGTGACAAAGTATAATGTCACATTTGAAGAATCTAGCTGCCCATGAGAGTAAAGTGAATGGTACTAACAAGCTCAGGATGGGTGTTAAGGGATAAATTAGAATCTGAGTGCTTGTCATTTACCTTCAACACTTTTTCCTTGTTAGGGAGCTAAGGATATTTTAAGTGAATGAAGAAGAAAATTTGAACTCTGGGGGAGCGAAGTATGTTACATTTTCTAAAACACATTAAATCAAAATGTGGTAATGTATGTTTCTGCTTGAAAGGGTCACCTAGAGAACTGCTTCCTTTCTAGAACTTGGGCATTAATGGTGGCACTATTGTTTGGAGTATGTTTTCTTTTTTAAATTTCCTTTTTTAGTCCCAAATCAAACAGATCCAACCACATCTGGCATCAGATCCAATGAACTCTGCCAAGAATGAAGCAAAAGTAGTTACAAATGTGTGCTTTTATGAAAGCTATGCTATTGCTATTTTTCTGAAACATTGTGGAATTGTGTGGAAGACAGGAAGGCTTCAGCAGGACTCTAGGCCCCAACACTATCAGCCATTCCAAGAAAGGCATGCAAATTGATTGCTACAGTAGCCAGGGGAATCCCTACTCAGATAATGGAGGCACTATCTTTTCCAGTTTCACAAACTGGAAAGTTAAAAATCACATCCTGAGACTCAGGTACCATGTGTAAATTTGGCCTCTAAAATAGATTCTATGGGAAGTACTCATTTTAGTCTCATCCATGAGGCTGTGGATGTGAATACCCTGACTATTCTGTCTGATCTGCCAAGTCCCCACCAAGCTCAACAAGTATGTGAGAAAGACTAGCCCAAGGAGAGATAAGTGACACAGAGTGGACCTCAATAAATATGAGATTATACCCCTGATCAGTACTCTCAACCTGATCCAATTCTAGACCCCTATCTCCTATCTGCACCACTAAATGTTTGCAGGGCTCCTAGAGATTTCTACTCAAATTCTTGATTTGGTGATTGTAGTGCCTCATAATCACTCCCACTTACTTTCATAAGTAGCAATCATGCACCTAATATAGGTCATGTCTTGACATCCAAATAGAGGAAACTTCAAATCCTAGTGAGCTGAATTGTGAGACTAGAAATGGAGGTAGAAAGGCTACTTAGAAGAAAGGTACACTATAGCAAAGAAGAGATGATGGGCCTAAACCAAGGAAACTGCCATTAGAGTTGGGAAAATGCAGAAGTAATTGGCTTAAATAGTCCAGGAGAAGTTGGTATATTCCTAAATATGTGGCTCACCGAGAGAAAAGAAAAAAAAATGATGAGCTTAGATATTCAAATCTAGGCTAGGTTCCTTTACAAATAGAGATACCGCTCATATAAAGACATCAGAAGGAAGAGTAGATTGAGTATGTTGAGTTCTGTTTCAAATACTATGATCCCAAAGTACTGATCAACATAGCATTACATAATTGATACTTTGGAGAGAAGCCAAAATTTGAGAATTGTGTGATTTGATGAGACCACTGCATTAAGGGAGAGGATATAGATCGAAAGAGAGCAAAATGAAGCAGGGATGGGACACCTGCAAAAACCTGATTTAATGCAGAGGGAGGAAAAGATCAAGAGAAACTAGAAAAAGGGGCTATCCAGTAAGTGGTAGTCAGAAAGGTAAGCAGAGAACCAGGGCAGCATAATGTGGAAGTCAAGATAACATCAGCATTTTTCGATAAAAACACATACACCAAAAGATCAAGGAGGGTGTGTGAGTAAAAACAAAGCCTTTTGGTTTGGTGATTAGAATAACATCTTCTCCAACATGGGAAGTGTGATACACAGCAGACCCATAGAATGGCAAATGTCCTAACAGCATTCTGGCCTCAGAATCAGCCCTTAAGGCATGCAGATCCAGCTGAAATGCCCATGAGAGTATTTCAGGCATGGAAAGCCAAGACACTCTGGGGGAAAAAAAAAACCTAAATGAAAGATCTCCACGAGTGAGATCCTAGTGGAAAGAATGGGTCATCAAAGAAGGAGGTACCTTTCTCTGAAGGGAGGAGAGAACTTCCACTTTGACCATGGCCTTGTCTAAATATGATCAGAGTTGGTGAACTCAGGGGGCTTCCATAGCTTTGGCAACTCATGACAAGAGCCTAGGGTGATTACTGATGCCATAAACAAGAGTGTCAATTTGTTAAGTCAACAACAGGAGGCACTGTGCACTTACTCCTCATGTAGGATCTTTGTCCTTAGTGTGCTGTACATTGAGATTTAATGCTATAACTAGTACTCAAACAGTATTTTTCACTTTATGTTTCTGTGTGGGAGCAAACTGTTGAAATCTTTACTTAATGTATGCTAAACTGATCTTCTGTATATAAAGAGAATCAAAAATGAATCTTGATGTGAATTTAAGGGGAGAGGGAGTGGGAAAGGGGAGGGTTGCGGGTGGGAGGGACGTTATGGGGGGGAAACCACTGTAGTCCATATTCTGTACTTTGGAAATTTATATTCATTAAATAAAAGTTAAAAAGATTTAAAAAAAATAACATCTTCTCCCCACAAGTAAATCAAGACCACCAACATCAGTGATTTGTGCCTGAAAGATATTGGAGAAGTAAAATGATACAGTTTTAGTTTATTCATTCAGCAAACCTTTATTGATCTCTACTATGTATCAGATATTGTACAAGGCATTAGCTGTCTGTTGCAAATGAAGTATAAAATTAGCTGTGCCTGCCCCCTGCCTTGTAGTTACTTCTTGGTATCATTATTCATAGCTCCCATTATATCCTCAAAAATGTCGTGAAATGGACAATAAATTATATTTATTATTTGTGGCCCACTTCTCCATACTCATGTGGCCTAGTACAATCCCAAATTTCTCTTAGCATGAACTTGACTGGAATGGGACTTCTATATGGGGCATGTGCTCTATGAAAATAATTATTGTCAGCATCAGTGTCTTATCAGCGTTGGCTACATTCCTGAAAACTCACCTACCCCAGAACTACTATTCATGTGTTATGTGCCAAGTGTCCATGGGAGCCATTCAATTTGGATTGATCTTGATGATTCAGAGTGAGCCTATAATACATGATAATAACTAGCCTGAATGCTTTGTGTTCATTTTAGGACTTTTGGGTCATTTTGGTTATTTTTAATATTTTTTCTGAACCATCTTATGTGAAGAGCATGTTCAGCTGGAAGAACCAATGTGGGCAAACTAAATTTTCTCCAGTATAGAACTGAGAGTCAAGATATTTTAGCTGGTCACTAAAGAGTTAAGTGTGTTAGCCAGAGGCACTTGGAAATTCAGGCTGTGCTTATTTCTCTAGTTTATAAATAACTTAAGCCCATGTAGGACTTAATTAATTTGGCTCCATTCCACCTACAATTTAGCTTCTTGAGAGAATAGCTTGACCCTTCTTATACCCCATGTTCATAGTTGTAAAGAGAACTCCCAATAGAATAAATATAACCTCACTTGGACTGAGTTTGACTTCTTGGTATTTCCATAGAGAAATTCTAGGATGTCAGGCGCAGCACAAAATGTCAAAATACCTCTTCAGTTAAGTATGAACACATGCAATGTACTATTCCTGGCTGGAGTTATTTATGATTCTGGGTTTTTTTTTCCTCTCTTAAATCATTCTCATTCAGAAGAGAGAGTTAACCTGTGGGTTTATAACAGTAATAGAAACTGTTAAAAGCACACGGGATTTAGTTAACTCTATCCTGGCTTCTCCTTTCCTAAAGAATATTTTAAAAGTATTACCTTTAGGATAATAGGTTACTCTGACAAAACAAGTTACAAGAATATTCTTGGTTGTCAGAATCCCAAAGTACAGGAACACTGAACAATAAGAATAGAGACAGACCACCCATCATGAGAACAGCCCTTTACTGCAACACCTTTAAAAAGTTCTGACTGCTGGTAAGATCTGGGAACTAAGCATAACAGATGAAAATGAATTGAGTCATTTTAAATCGCAATGCAAATGAAATGCAACTTCCTAGAAAGTACTCATTTCAAATGCCATGTCCCTTGCATTTTCTAAACTCTCCCAAGTGCCCACCATCACTGAGTGTCATGACAGTGTCTAATCCATTAGCTGTGATGGTCGCTTATATGGTTTTGTTGACTTCATTTCTTAAATGTAACTCCTATGTGTCATTCATTTAATAAATGTGATTAAATTTTACACTAAGTTGCAAAAAATAGTGATTGGGGAAAATTATATCATTGGCCCAAGCAATTTCACTGTAAGACCTGAGAAATAATTAGCATATGAAATGAGAAGTTATCACTTCTTTTTAATCTTATAAAATACACTGGATTTCACCCCTTCCCTCCTTTGAGAATTGGGTATAGGATGGAGGGAAGGCTATTGTTCTAATCCATCTTCCACTTAGGTTATAGCATTGTGCATCAGAACAGAGCCTCTGCTCCACACTCCCAAACCACCTCAAGAAGTAGTGCCATTTAGTAAGCATTTATTCTGTGTCAAAGATATTACAGAAGTGAACTTGTAATATTTAACTTAATCCTGACATTTCAATGAAACAGCCTTGGGTGATTACTGACGCCATAAATAAGAGTGTCAGTTGTTAAATCAACAACAGGAGTCACTGTGCACTTACTCCCCATGTAGGACCTCTGTCCTTAATGTGTTGTACTATGAGAATTAATGGTATAACTAGTATTCAAACATTACTTTATACTTTGTGTGTCTCTGTGGGTGCAATCTGTTGAAATCTTTACTTAGTACATACAAAGTTGATCTTCTGTATATAAAAATAATTAAAAATGAATCTTAATGAAAAATGGGATGGGAGAGGAAGTAGGAGATGGGATGGTTTGCAGGTGGGAGAGTGGTTATGGGGTGAAAAACCGCTATAATCCAAGAATTGTACTTTTGAAATTTATATTTATTAAATAAATGTTTTTAAAAAAGAAACAAGTATAGTTGTTATCTAAATGTTGCATATAAGAAAACAGGAATATCTGGTCATATCAGCTCAATAACTATTTGGCCATGCTCATTTCACCACATCCTGAAGCTACAGATGAATTTTTTTTAATTTTTTTATTTGAAAGAGTTACAGAGACAGGGATAAGGAGAGGAATAAGGTGAGGGAGAGAGAAATCTTCCATCCATTGGTTCACTCTCCAAGTGGCCACATGTCCAGGGTAGAGCCAGGCTGAAAACACAAACTTCTTTTTTTTCCAACAGGAATGGCAGGGGCCCAAGCACTAGGTTCCTCATCCACTGCTTTTCTCAGGTCATTAGCAAGGAGCTGTATCAGAAATGAAGCAACTGGGACTCAAACAAGCACCTATAGGGGATGCTGGTGTCACAGGCAGAGGTTTTACCCACTACGCCACATTACTGGCCCCTAAAGTTGAAGTTTAAAGGCAGGGCAAACTGTTCTGTTTGAAGCCTAGCTGAAACCCTTGTGTTTATAAGTTAATAGATCTTATGTGTTACTAACTTCTTCTTTTGTAGAATCCTTACTTTCACAACTATCCAAAATTTCTTACCACACATATTAGAACGGGAGATGTTTTCCATCACAGAGCTTTGCTAAGCCGTGACTGCCCCCCACTATCTCCCTGTGCCTTTCAATCCAAGAAGTTTGGTCTACTCCCTGGACACTTAGCATTCTGGATCCCCTGGCTGGGGTATTTGTTAGAATCAAAATAGTCACTTCTAAACCTCTTGTGTGCCTACAGCCAGAGGTACTGCAAGCCATGCAGGTTATATATTTCCTGTGGCTGCTGTAATAATTGACCATACTCTTGATGACTTAATGCAACATAATTTTATTTTCTTCCATTTTTGAAGGCCAGAAATCCAAAATTATGTTGGTAGTAGGCTGTACTCCCTCTGCAAGCTCTGTGTGAAAATTTGCTTCTTGCCTCTTCTAGCTTTTAGTGGTATTCCTTATATTGTGTCTACAGCATTCCAATGTTTGTCTTCACGCCATCTCCTCTTTAGTATCTACTCCTCTGTCTGAATCATCTCTCTGGCTTTCTCTTGTAAAGTCACATGTCATTGGATTTAGATCCCACTCAGATAATCCAGGAGGATTACGAATTTAGGAATCTGACAGAACTGAGTTAAAAACTCCTCCAATATTTCTTGGTGATGTGAACTTGTACAAGTTACTTTAACCTCTCTAGGATTCAGATTATTTACCTGCAGAATATGATTGTACATCAAATAGTTCTTAGAAGATGAAATTAAAAGATAAATGTTTTGGTGCAATTTTTTTAAAAATTCATGCATTTTTTTCCATACAATGGATTTTCTACAAACTTTCTGAAGACCCTTTTTAGAAAGGATATGAGGAAATTCACTTTGGTCAGGGGCTTTGATGGGAAAAAAACACATAGACTAGGGAGTCAGAGGGACATGGATTTGTTTCCTGGATTTGCCACCCACTAAGCATGTTATTTTCAGCAGACACAGGAACTCCTTAAATCCCAGTTTTCTCACCTGAAGAATACTGACAATATTTCAGTTTGCAGTGATATTGGGATTTAATAATAAAATGTACAGGGAATAGTTGATGTTAGTACATGTTTATTAAATTTATTATTGTTATTATCACCATCACTGTTGTTAGCTACAAGTCACAGTGTCTAATTTATGCCAGACCTTCTGCTGTGTGCTGTGGAACAATACACCTATGCATCTCAGTCCTGTAGAGAAGGTTGAACTTAGAAGTGGAAAGATAATATTATTGTGAAAAATTAGCAGCTCCTCTCCATGTATGGACCCCCAAAATATTTCCTGAGGATACAATTAACTCATCTTCACTCTTGGGTGAATTGCATAAATTTGAGGAGTCTAGAAAGGAATGAAAAAGCTATGGGAGAATTAAGTTTCAATGAACAAACATTTTAGCTATGGTGAGCATTTAGCTATCAAGATCACAGATCAAAGCTAATGTCTTTTCTGTCAAAATTCACAGATTTTAAATATGTCCTGGGGATAAGTTGAGAAGTGCAGATGACTAATGTATGAACCCTTTTTAATTGCATTTCACTTTTATAGTTAAATGCTTATGCAGTTTCCCTTCTTGTTTTACTGGCAACTCCCAGTTAGGGTCAATAGAGTGAAAAAAACAGCTTGACTGTTCATAAAGATCTTGGTTTGTACAGAAATTAGAATTTTGCTACAGATGTCAAGATGTTGCATTGCAGACCACCGAGGGAGCCTTCCAGGACAGCAATCTAAGAATACACATTAACCTTGTTACTACCTCCATTAATTACAGCTAAATGCAACACAGCAGCTAAGTTGATCAGTTCAAATGCAGCAATACAACCAATGGCAGAAGAAAAGCACTTCCTAAATAACTCATTCCATCAACAGTTTGAAATAAAAGCTAGGGAGGCTTAGCTGTCATAGTGATTACAAAAAGGAAATGTAACATTTTGTTCTCTGAATGGGAAAATGAGTTTTGGAGTATCCATTCTTATGCTCATTTATTCAGTAGATAAAAACTACATTCAGTCAATCCTCAGTATCCAAGGGTTCCACATCTATGGGTTCGGGTTCAGTCAACTGGAGATATTATGTATATATATATATATATATATATATATACACACACACACATATATATAATTACAAATATACATATAATTACATCTGTGCTGAACATATACACTATTTTACTTGCTATTATTCCCTAAACAATACAGTATAACAACTATTTATAAAATATTTACACATAATATAAAGATGACTTGAAATATATAGGAGGGCCTGTATAGGTTTTATTTAAGAGGTCTGAGCATCTGTGGATTTTATTATCTGTGGTAGAGGTGGTGGGTGTGGTTTTGAAACCAATACTCTCTGGACTCCAGGGTTGATTGTACTTCAAATACACCTTGTGCCAAGGCCAAGTGCTAGCAATACAGAGGTAAAGAAGAACCAGCTTAACAGGAAAACTCAGTAAGTAACTGTGATTCACTTGAGCACATTTGGGAAAAAGTATGAGCAAACAGTCAGGAGAATACAAAGAGAGAGAAGAAGGCCTATGACTGGTAGAGTCCAAGGGGACTTTGTAGAGGACGATGCTCAGCTGCATCCAAGAGTATGAATGAGAACAAACCAGGAATATTAGACCAGAGGTTTTATTAAAGGCAGGAGACAAAAACATAGAGGGGGAGGAAACACAAACAGTATATACTAGGTCAAAGTTGACTATTTAGTTCTAGACTTATCTGGGAAATATTTTCAGGAACAGATGATAGATATGATATAGGGAAGAAAAAGATAACAGAGGCAGGAAGGCTGTGAGGCTAATTGTTGGCTGTTGGATTCTGGGTGGGCAGTTCAAGTTTGCCCAAGCACAATGGAGAGGATGTTTTTGCACACACTCCAAATTCCCTTGTTGAAACTGAATCCCAATGTGATGGAATTAAGTTGTGGGACTTTTGGGAAGTAATTAGGTTATAAAGGCAGAGCCTTCATTATGTGCTTGGTGCCCTCATAAGAATAGGACAGAGTGATAAGTTCTTTTTTTGTGATGTGAGGATGCAATGAGAACTTGACTTTCTGCACCCTCAAGAAGGCCCTCATAAAAACCCAACCATGCCAGCACCCTGATATCAGACTTCAAGGCTCTAGAACTTGATGTGATAAATCAGTGTTATTGTTTAAGCCACCCAGAGTGGGATCATTTGTTATAGCAGCCAGGCAATTCAGACACCCAGTGCTTGGGAAGCAGTGTTCTGTATCTCTGCAGCAAAATCTGGGCCACCAGAGACTATGTTTCCCTGAAGTTTCCACAGCCCCAGCTGGCTGATTAACAGCTAATTCAAATATCAATTAATCTTTCCTCATTTAATTTCTTTTCAAACATGTTCACAGTGAAGATAATGAGTAAAAATCTTCTCCTTTGAAAACTCAAGCAAGACCCATCACAAAAAAAGAAAGAAATTAGTCTAAAACAGTTTCAAATTGTGAGCTGGTAAACTGGGCAGATATTAGCAATTTGGTTCAGAGCTTAAGATTTCTCTATCTCACAAAAGAAATATAATAGCATTGGTTAACTATACAGACTTTCCAAGAAAAAATAGAAATGACCAGTGATTTTTCCAAAATTATTTTCATTTCTCCTTTATAACTTAGGGCTAGTAGAGTTGCTGATGTGCTGTGAATTGCAAAATGTATGTTTATTGTGGGATTTTAGTGTTAATAGGGACCATTTCAACCATATTAAGGCATAGAAAAGTTATGTGGCTTGCCTAGCATTACAGAGCTACTTAGATGAAGATCTAGTTGGAGCAGAGGACAAGAGGTCAGAAGTATTGATTGGCTTGTCTTTGGTCAATGTTATCCCCTGGACTTGATTGTGAATGATGGTTGTTTGGATAGACGGGAAGAAAATAATAGGCAAATAAGGCAATGAGTGGGGGGAATACTAACAAGCTCTTACAGGCAGGGAGTTCTCTGACTCACTGTGACACTTTGAAGGAATATGCCCACCTGAAACAGGGACTTTAGAGAAATCTGGAAATCACTCCCCAGGGACGGCCCTGGAAGTGGCAAGACTGAGTAACCCACACTTGGGAAACAACTTTCTTGGCCTTTTGGCTTCCTGAAAATATAGAAACTTTCTCCTTCTCAGGTGTAGATACACAGTGGCTGTTTATATTTTAATTCTCTTCCTATCTCCTTGAGTTTTTTCCACCCTGGAAAGTGGAAACTTAATCTCCTTCTGGATTTTCTCATGACTGGTTGGGAAAATAGGTTAAAAATAATTTGGGGTTTTATTATGTCTGAAGTAGTCCCTGGAAGATTTTAAAGAACCATCTGAATTACTTGATTTGTTTTTCAATATAAGGATACTTCAAAAATTTTTAGAAGATGAAATTAAAAGTTTATGCACATTTCCCATGAACTTTTTCAAGGACCTTAGTATTACTATGGTGTTGAATGGAGAATTTATGCTATGTAGTTAAAGAAGCCAAGAATAAAAAACAGCAGAAGCAATTGCTTTGTACAAAATGAGTATTCTGGATGACATTAGATGGAATAAATAAATGGAATTGGGATAAAGTTTTGGAGGTAGACTCAAGTGGACTTGTGAAAAAAGTGGGCATAAGGTGAAAGAATGATTAGAATCAATCCTAGGTCCTTTGTGAGCATCAGGGAATGGCTAAGGAAGATAATGCGAAGGAAAAAATCATGAATTTGAATCTGGCCATGGTATCTTTGAGGTGCATATTAGATATCAAAATGTGCATGTCAGGTAGTAAGTTGAACATATGAGTAGAAACATAGACTTGGAAATCAGCAACAAATAGATGGTATTTAAATCTAAAGGTCTGAATGAGGTTACTTATGTTGAGGAGAGGCTGAAAAACAAATTGAAAAAGAATGGCCATGGAGACAAAAATAGAACCAGGTCAGCGCAGTATCCTAGAAGCCCAGGATAAATAGGTTTTATTTTTTTTAACTTTTATTTAATAAATATAAAATTCCAAAGTACAGCTTTTGGATTACAGTGGCTTTTTCCCCCCATAACTTCCCTCCCACCCACAACCATCCCATCTCTCACTCCCTCTCCCATCCCATTCACATAAAGATTTATTTTTAATTATCTTTATATACAGAAGATGAGTTTAGTATATACTAAGTAAGGATTTCAACAGTTTGCACCCACGCAGAAACACAAAGTGTAAAGTATCGTTTGAGTACTAGTTATACTGTTAATTCACATAGTACAACACATTAAGGACAGAGATCCTACATGGGGAGTAAGTGCACAGTGACTACCTTTGTTGATTTAACAATGGACACTCCTATTCATGGCGTCAGTAATCTCCCTAGGCTCTTGTCATGAGTTGCCAAGGCTATGGAAGCCTTTTGAGCTCACCAAGTCTGATGTTATTTAGACAAGATCATAGTCAAAGTGGAAGTTCTCCCTTTGGAGAAAGGACCTCCTTCTTTGATGGCCTGTTCTTTGTGCTGGGTTCTCACTCGCAGAGATTATTCATTTAGGTCTTTTTTTAAATTTTTTTCCAGAGTGTCTTGTTTTCCATGCCTGAAATACTCTCATGGGCTTTTTAGCCGAATCCGAATGCCTTAAGGGCTGATTCTGAGGCCAGAATGCTGTTTAGGACATCTGCCATTCTATGAGTCTGCTGTGTATTCCTCTTCCAATGTCAGATCGTTCTCTCCTTTTTAATTCTATCAGTTAGTATTAGCAGACACTAGTTTTGTTAATGTGATCCCTTTGACTCTCAATCCTATCATTATGATCAATTATGAACTGAAACTGATCACTTGGACTAGTGAGATGGCATTGGTACATGCCACCTTGATGGGATTGTATTAGAATCGCCTGGCACGTTTCTAACTCAACTGTATGGGGCAAGTCCGATTGAGCATGTCCCAAATTGTACATCTCCTCTCTTTCTTATTCCAAATCTTATATTTAACAGGGATCACTTTTCAGTTAAACACCTAAGAATAATTGTGAATTAATTAGAGAATTCAACCCATAGTATTAAGCAGAACAACAACAACAACAAACTAGGAGGGATAAAGTTTTAAGTTGTTCCTAGACAGTCAGGAAAAGGGCTGATAAAGTCACTGTTTCTCATAATGTCCATTTCACTTTAACAGGATTCCTTTTGGTTCTCAGTTAGTTGTCACCAATCAGGGAGAACATATGGTATTTGTCCCTTTGGGACTGACTTAATTCACTCAGCATGATGGTTTCCAGATTCCTCCATTTTGTTGTAAATGACTGGATTTCTTTGGTTTTTTTTACTGCTGTATAGTATTCTACAGAGTACATATCCCATAATTTCTTTATCCAGTCTTCCGTTGATGGGCATTTAGGTTGATTCCATGTCTTAGCTATTGTGAATTGAGTTGCAATAAACATTGAAGTGCAGAAAGCTCTTTTATTTGCCAATTTAATTTCCTTTGGGTAAATTCCAGGAAGTGGGATGGCTTGGTTGTATGGGAGGGTTATTCTCAGGTTTCTGAGGAATCTCCAGACTGACTTCCATAGTGGCTTGACCAGTTTGCATTCCCACCAACAGTGGGTTAGTGTGCCTTTTTCCCCACATCCTCACTAGCATCTGTTGTTGGTAGATTTCTGTATGTGAGCCATTCTAACTGGAGTGAGGTGAAACCTCATTGTGGTTTTGATTTGCATTTCCCTGATGGCTAGTGACCACGAACATTTTTTCATGTGTCTGTTGGCCATTTGGATTTCATCTTTTGAAAAATGTCTATTGAGGTCATTGGCCCATCTCTTAAGTGGGTTGTTTGTTTTGTAGTTTTGGAGCTTATTGATCTATTTGAAGATTCTGGTTATGAATCCTTTATCAGTTGCATTGTTTGCAAATATTTTTTTCCCATTCTGTGGCATGCCACTTCACTTTCCTGTTTCTTTTGAAGTACAGAAACTTCTCAATTTGATGTAATGCCAATTGTTAATGTTGGCTTTGTCTGCCTTTGCCACCGGGGTCTTTTTCCAAGAAGTTTTTGCCTGTGCCTATATCTTGCAGAGTTTCTCCAATGTTCTCTAATATTTTGATGGTGTCGGGTCATAGATTTAGATCTTTAATCCATGTTGAGTGGATTTTTGTGTAAGGTGCTTGTGCATGTGGAAATCCAATTTTCCCTGCACCATTTATTGAATATACTGTTCTTGCTCCAGAAATTGGTTTTAGATCCTTGATCAAATATAAGTTGGCTGTAGATGTTTGGATTGATTTCTTGTGTTTCTATTCTGTTCCATTGGTCGATCCATCTGTTTCTGTACCAGTACTATATTGTTTTGATAATAACTGACCAGTATTATGTCCTGAAATATGGTATTGTGATGTCTCTGGCTTTGTTTTTGTTGTACAAGATTCCTTGAGCTATTTGAGTTCTCTTGTGCCTCCATATAAATTTCAGCATCATTTTTTCCAGATCTGAGAAGAATGTCTTTGGTATTTTGATTGGTATTGCACTGAATCTATAAATTGCTTTGGGAGAATGGACATTTTGATGATATTGATTCTTCCAATACATGAGCATGGAAGATTTTTTTCCATCTTTTGGTATCCTCTTGTATTTCTTTCTTTAAGATTTTGTAATTCTTTTGTAGAGATCTTTGATGTCCTTGGTTAAGTATGTTCCAAGGTATTTGATTGTTTTTGTAGCTATTGTGAATGGGATTGATCTTAGAAGTTCTTTCTCAGCTGTGACATTGCCTGTGTATACAAATGCTGCTGATTTTTGTGCATTGATTTTATATCCTGCTACTTTGCCAAACTCTTCTATGAGTTCCAATTGTCTCTTAGTTGAGTTCTTTGGATCATATCATTTGCAAAGAGGGATATTTTGACTTCTTCCTTCTAAATTTTTGTCCCTTTAATTTTTTTTCTTGACTAATGACTCTGGCTAAAGCTTCCAGTACTATATTGAATAGCAGTGGTGTGAGAGGGCATCCCTGTCTGGTACCAGATCTCAGTGGAAATGCTTCCAACTTTTCTCCATTCAATAGGATGTTGGCTGTGGGTTTTTCATAAATTGCTTTGATTGTATTGAGGAATGTTCCTTCTATACCCAGTTTGCTTAGAGTTTTCATTATGAAAGGGTGTTGTATTTTATCAAATGGTTGCTCTGAGTCTATTGAGATAATCATATTTTTTTCTCCAGTTTGTTAATGTGGTGTATCACATTGATTGATTTGCGAACACTGAACTATCCCTGCATACCAGGGATAAATCCCACTTGGTCTGGGTGGATGATCTTTCTGATGTGTTGTTGCATTCTATTGGCCAGAATTTTATTGAGCATTTTTGTGTCTATATTCATCAGGGATATTGGTCTGTATTTTTCAATACTGCATCTTTTTCGGGCTTAGGGATTAAGGTGATGCTGGCTTCATAGAAACAATTTGGGAGGATTCCATGTTTTTCGATTGTTCTGAATAGTTTGAGAAGAATTGGAATTAGTTCTTATTTAAATGTCTGGTAGAATTCAGCAGTGAATCCATCTAGTCCTGGTTTTTGTTGTTGTTGTTGTTGTGAGGGCCTTTATTACTGATTCAATTCTGTCTCAGTTATGGGTCTGTTTAGGTTTTCTATGTCTTCATGGTTCAATTTAGGTAGGTTGTATCTAATCTATCCATTTCTGATAGATTTCCGTGTTTGCTGGCATACAACTCTTTGTAGTAATTTCTGAAGATTCTTTATATTTCTGTGGTGTCTGTTGTTACATTTTCTTTTTCATCTCTGTTTTTATTGGTTTGGGTCTTTTCTTTTTTTTAGTTAGTTGGGCCAATGGGGTGTCAATTTTGTTTATTTTTACAAAATACCAGCTCTTCATTTGCCTGATTTTTTGTATTTTTTTTGGATTCAATTCTGTTGACTTCTTCTCTGATTTTAATTATTTCTCTTCTACTAGATTTGGGTCTGGTTTGCTGCAGTTTTTTTAGATCCTTGAAATGCATTGATAGCTCATTTATATGATGCCTTTCCAATTTCTTGATGTAGGCATCTATTGCTATAAACTTTACTCTTAACACTACTTTTGTTATATCTCATAAGTTTGATATGTTGTGTTGTTAACCTCATTTATTTCAAGAAAGTTTTTGATTTCTCTTTTTATTTCTTCTATGACCCACTGTTCATTCAGAAGCATGTTGTTCAGTCTCCATGTGTTTGCATATACACTGAGTTGCTAATTTCCAGCTTCATTCCACTGTGGTCTAAGAAGATGCATGGTATTATTTTGATTCATTTGAATTTGCTGAGACTTGCTTTATGTCCTAGTATGTGGTCAATCCTAGAGTAGGTTCCATGTACTGCTGAGAAGAATGTAAATTCTTTAAGTGTGGGATGAAAAGCTCTGTAGATATCTGTTAGATCTATTTGGGCTATAGTGTCAATTAAATCTGCTGTTTCCTTGTTGATCTTCTGTCCTGTTGATTTGTCTATTTCTGAAAGTGGAGTATTGAAGTCCCCCAATACTATTGTATTGGAGTCTAAGTCTCCCTTTAAGTCCCTTAACGTATCTTTCAAAAAAACCAGTGCTCTGTAATTAATTGCATATACATTTGTAATAGTTACATCTTCCTGTTGAATTGAACTTTAATCATTATATAGTGCCCCTCTTTGTCTCTCTTAACAGTTTTTGTGTTAAAGTTTATTTTGTCTGAGATTAAGATCACTACGCCAGCTCTTTTTTGGTTTCTGTTGCATTGGACTGTCTTGTTCCAAACTTTCACTTTCAGTCTGCATGCATCTTTGTTGGAAAGATGTGTTTCTTGTAAGCATCAAATAGATGGGTTTTGTTCCTTAATCCATTCAGCCAGTCTGTGTCTTTTAACTGGAGAGTTGAGGCCATTAACATTCAATGTGACTATTGATAAGTAGTGACTTTGCCCTGCCATTTTCCCAAAGATATTTCTAATATATGCTTTGAACTTCCTGTGATCTTTTATTGGGAATTTTTTTCCTTTACCTTTTTCATAGTGATGGCCATGTTTCTGTGTTTTTGTGTGTAAAACATCTTTAAGCATCTTTTGCAGGGTTGGACAAGTGGGGACAAATTCTTTCAATTTCTGTTTGCTATGAAAGGTCTTTATTTCACCTTCATTCACAGATGAGAGCTTTGCAGGATATAATATTCTGGGCTGGCAGTTTTTCTCTCTTAGCACCTGAGCTATATCTCGCCATTCCCTCCTAGCCTGTAGGGTTTCTGATGAGAAGTCTGCTGTGAGTCTAATTGGAGATCCTCTGAGAGTAATCTGATGTTTCTCTCTTGCACATTTTAGAATGTTTTCTTTATGTTTCACTGTGGTGACTTTGATTACAACGTGTCGTGGTGAGGATCTCTTTTGGTCATGTTTATTAGGGGTTCTATGTGCTTCCTGTTCTTGGATGTCTCTGTCCTTCTCCAAACCTGGGAAGTTTTCTGCTAGTATCTCACTAAACAGGCCTTCTAATCCTTTCTGCCTCTCCATGTCTTCAGGAACTCCTAGAACCCGAATGTTGGGTTTTTTAATAGTATCCTGTAGATTCCCAACAATATTTTTTAGATTTCTAATTGCCTCTTCTTTTCTTTGGTTTGACTGTGTACTTTTCTGTGCTCTGTCTTCTAAGTCTGATATTCTCTCTTCTATCTCACTGATTCTGTTTTTAAAGCTCTCTAATGCATTTGTCATTTGTTCTCTTGAATTCTTCATTTCATTTTGATTTCTCTTCAATATTCCAATTACATGTTCTACTAAATTCCTCATTTCATTTTGACTGCTCCTTAAGATTTCATTTTCATGAGAGAGATTTTCTTCCCTGTCTTGTCTGTATTTCTGTAGTTCATGAATTTGTTTTTGAGAACTTCTAAATGTTCTTATCATAATTTTTTTGAAATCTGTATCTTGCATTTATTCTATCTCATCATCTTTATATTCTTGTACTGGAGTGTGCTGTTCATTTGGGATTGTCACGATGTTTTCGTTTTTCTTCTTTCCACAGTTTTTGCGTTTGTTATTGGGCATTCTGGAGATATTCTTTGGTTTCTTTTTCTTTTTTTTTTCTCCCTGGGGTAGCTTTTCTCATTATACTATGACTCTAGATTAACGGACTGTTTTCATTGGTGAATCTCTAGAGGCATGTGGTGGGTGTGGCCAGAGAGCTCTGTTCAGTTCTTCAGGGTTAAGGATGTGCCAAAGGTGACACACCCAGGTTTGGCGTGGTTAATCTTCTCTATCTCTTTTCTTTTTTATTCAGAAGGGAACTAATTTAGCTTAGCTGAGCTCTTTTCCTTGATGGCAATCAATGCCTGAGCGCTATCCCCAGTGGGTATAATATTCATCTGCTCTGTCCCAAGGACCACACAAAGGATCTGTGCAGTCCTCAGTGTAAGCTCAGATTCCCCTGCAATGTCTCCCACCGGATTGCCAAGGTTACCGAGTTTGTGGCATCTCCCAATGATACTACTCACGTCTCAACCACAATGTGAGTTCTCCCACACAGCCTCAGTTTGTTTTTTTTTCCACAGTCCCGGTTCATAAGCTCCACACATTCACTAGGTCTTAACCCCCTGTTATTTCTCCCCACCAGAGTCAGGTTTTTCTGCTTGGCTGTGGGCAGGCACAGCCCTGAGCTGACGCAGCTGTTACATATGTCCAAAATGGCGCCTGCTGTATTGTTTTCCTTGCCTTTGTAAGGTGATTGGAGAGAGAATCATGTCCATACCAGTCCCTTTTATTTATTTATTTTTCTCTCCTCTAGTTAGGCTGGTGAACTTTGCCCCATGGGGCTTCAAGCCTCATTCCCTCTAGGTTTCGCCTCACTTCCCTTTCCAGCGCTGGTGCGTAGACTCAGCGGTTGGGGTCCCGAGTCATGGGTGCCCGTGCCCTCCACGTAGGTCCACTGTATCCCACTAGTTCTGGAAGAGTTTCCTCTGCAGTTTTTTCCCTAACTCTTCCCTGAGACTACAGTATCTCCACTGTTATTAAACTATCTTTTCCGGACTATCAGTGTGCTTCCTCCCTATTCTGCCATCTTGGAGCTCCCAAAATAGCTTTGTCAATAAATAAGTTTTAAAATGATGGGGGAGGGGCCAGCGCTGTGGTATAGCAGGTAAAGCTGTCGCCTGCAGTGCTGGCATCCCATATGGGTGCCAGTTCGAGTCCCAGCTGTTCCACTTCCAATCCAACTCTCTGCTATGGCCTGAGAAAGCAGTAGAAGATGGCCCATGTCCTTATGCCCCTGTACCCATGTCTGAGACCTGGAAGAAGCTCCTGGTTCCTGGCTTTGGATTGGCGCAGCTCCAGCTGTTGCGGCCAGTTGGGGAGTGAACCAACAGATGGAAGACCTCTCTTTCTCTCTCTCTCTCTCTCTCTCTCTCTCTCTCTCTTTCTCTCTCTCTCTCTGCCTCTCCTCCTCTCTGTGTAACTCTGACTTTCAAATAAATAAATAAATCTTTATAAGTAAATAAATAATAGCGTAGGAGGCTGGTGGTGTGGATGCTATTGAAAGAATAACATCCCATTTTGGAATGCTGGTTTGAGTTTCTGAAACTCTCTTTCCAACCAAGCTTCCTGCTAGTGTACCTAGGAAGGCATCAAATTTTGGCCCAAGTGTTTGTGACCCTGCCACCCATATGAGAGATCTGATGGGAGTTCCTGGCTTCTGGCTATCCTCTGGCTGGGCTCTGGCTGTTGCGGCCATTTGGGGAGTGAACCATTGGATGGAAATCTCACACGTGCTTGCTGATCTTGTCTGTTCTCTCTCTCTCTCTCTCTCTCTCTCTCTCTCTCTCCATTTTGAATAAAAAATATTTTAAAGAAGGATGGAATAGTTGGACATATCAAGTCCTGGGAGCTCAAGGAAATGAAGAACAGAAAAGAGAATGCTGACTTTGATTGCATGAAAGTCAGTGACGATTTTGGCAAACAATAGTCTCTATAGATTTATGGAGACTGAAACTACAATGGAGTGAGTTGAAGGGAAAAAAAGAGAATAGACAATTGAAGATATTGACTATGGACTACTTGTAAAAGAGGTTTTGTCGTGAAAGGGTTTGTTGTTGTAATGAGAGGTTGCTGCTGGAATGGAGAGTTGGGGTAACATAGGAGATAATTATGTCATGCCTGTTTGCTAATGCTGATGATCCTGTGCATAAGGAAAATGTAAAACCAAAGAAAGAGAGGCTAGATAAGGCTAGGTGGGATGATATGGATACTGAGCACAAGCAGAGGAAAGAAATGGATGTTTTACCATAGTGCTCCTGCTTGGTCAATTAATGAGACAAGAACAACATGTCTCAGGGAAAGGATGGATGTTGTTTGTGTTTGTAGGTTTGACATGAGAGAAAAAGCAATAAAACATTGTTTTCTCTTTTTATAAATTGGAATGTAGACATTTATCAGAAGTGTGACAGGATGTTCAGGCAACATAATATGCTCATTTCAAATGTATAACTGTGACTTAAAGTGAAACATGTTAGCACGGCTGTTTTTCTTACAACACTCAGCTACTAAAATAGTGATGAATTAGGCAGAAAGGCATGTTCCATAGTATTGAAACTTTGTAAGGCAAATATGATAGAGGATGACAAAAATTATAGATTTTGACATGTTTAGAAGGGAGTGAATATAATGGATTATCAAATATAAGATCTGGCTAGAAAGAAGTGAAGACAATGTAGATGATGGATCGTGAGAAACTGTTGAGATCAGTACCTTTCAGGTTTTGATGAAATTCAGGTATTATAGAATGATATTAATGTGGTAAGTGCACTGCAAGGAAAACAAGTAGGCAGATAATTACAAGGATACCTCAAAAAGTTCATAGAAAAATAGAATTAAAATATGAATTTATTTTGGTTCAAATGTTTTTGAAATCTATGCATAGTTTTACATAAAATGCATTTTCCATGACCTTCTTAAGTATTCCTGTATGCATGCATTTCAAAATGTTTCTGCATCAAAATACATTTATCTTTTAACTTAATTTTTTCAACCTTTGGAAATATTTAATTATTCATTTATCTGAAAAGCAAAGTGACAGAGAGGGAAAGACAGAGATAAAGAAATCTCCCATCTGCTGCTCCACGCCCCAAATTTTTCCAACAGCTGGGAATGGACCAGACTGAAGCCAGGAGCCAGAAATTCCATCCAGGTCTCAAATATAGGTGGCAGGGACCCAAGTACTTTGGCCATCATCTGCTGCTTCCCAGATACATTAGCAGAGAGCTGGATCAGAAACCAAGCAGCTGGGATGTGAACCAGCACTCTGATATGGGGTATGGGTATCCCAAGCAGTAGCTTAACCTGCTGCGCCACAATGCCTGCTCACACAAACATTTTAAAGTACCTTCATAAGAGCTCAAAATTTAGAATAAGGTCTGGCCAGTGAGGTTGGGTGGGAGTGTTTTCAGAATGAAAGAGCAGTCAACCACCAAATACATCAAGTAAAATAAGGATAGAAAAGTGACTATTAGGTATAATGATAAGAAGTAATTGTTTACTTTGATATAAGCCACTTCAATGGAGTGACAGAATCCTTTGTCACCAGTTAAAGATTGGGTAATAATGAAATTGAAACAGCAATCATAAGAGCTTTGCAGGCTGTTTGCTGTGAAGGAAGATATACAATATATGTGGTAGGTAGATACAGAGTCTTTTTTATTTACATATTTATAAGAGAACAGATTTCAGGTAGTTCATGGATAAAATTGTAAGAACATAATGATGCTTACAACTCTCCCCCAACTTCCTTTCATTATTTCCTTTTTATTTTAATTTACTTTATAATCAAGAGCTTAATGCTCCACTATTAGAGTTCAACAAGTAAAAAGTAGAAATGCCACTGTTAAACAGGATATAGACAATGGCTATAAACAATCAAATTCTAAGATGTCAATTTCACTCATACATTTCATACTACATATATTAGCTACCACAAGTCAGAGAAAATGTGTAATATTTGTCTTTCGGGTTCTGGCCTATTTCACTAAGCATAATGATCTTGAGTTGTATCCATTTTGTTGCAAAAGACAGCATTTCATCTATTTTATTGTTGAGTAGTATTACATAGTGAATATATACCACAAAGGATTTTTTTAAGTTGAGAAAATCTTGATTATTTTCTAATTAAAATTATTATTGAGATAATTATAATTCAAATATAATAACAAGAAATAATACAGAGTGATCCTATGCACCAGCTTCCTAGGTTCCCCCAATTGTATGCCAATATGTTATGCCAACTAGGATATCACACTGTTTCTTCATTGCTTGCAAACATTTCTATGTTTTAATTTCTATGTTTTAATTTAATGAAGGCTGTGTAAAACAATACCATAGTCTTTACCCTTTGGAAATGACTTTACTCATTTAGCATAATTGCTTAGAGATTCATCCAGGTGTTCTGCAAATCAATAGTTTTATTGCTGAGTTCCTTGATATGGATATACCACAGTTTGATTTCACCCATGAAAGGACAGCTGATCTGTTGCTAGTTTTTAGCTCTTCTGAATAAAGTTTCTCTAAAAATTTTTATACAGGTTTTTGTAAGATTATATTTCTCTAGAATAAATGTACAGGAGTGCAATTGTTAAGTTCATACGGTAGTTGCTCATTTAATTTTTAAAGAAACTGCCAAATTTTTGTAGAGTACTTGTACCCACTTTATATTGCCACCAACAATGTATGAATGATCCAGTTTCTTTGCATCCTCACCAGAATTTTGTTTTGTTATTTTTTTTAAATTTTAGTCTACCTGGTAAGTGCATGTATCTGATATAAATTTCTTGGGATATCTAGAATCTATATACAACTGTTAAGACTCAGCAGTAAAAAGCAAGGAATCCAATTAAAAAATATACAACATGAATAGATATTTCACCAAATGCAATACATAGATGGAAAGTAAGCACATGAAAAGGTGTTCAAAAATCATGAGTTATCAGGGAAATGTAAATAAAAATGCAATACAGTGCCACTATGCACTTACCAGGTAGACTAAAATTTAAGATTTATTCCATTTATTTGAAAGACAGAGTTACAGAGAGAGGTAGAGATAGAGAGAGAGGTTTTCCATCCACTGGTTCACTCTCCAGATGGCTGCAACAGCTGGAGCTGCGTCGATCCGAAGCCAGGAGCCAGAAGCTTTCTCTGGTTCTCCCACGTGGGTGCAGGGGCCCAAGCACTTGGGCCATCCTCTACTGTTTTCCCAGGCCATAGCAGAGAGCTGGATTGGAAGAGGAGCAGCTGGGACTAGAACCGGTGCCCATATGGGATGCTGCGCTTCAGGCCAGGGCTTTAACCCGCTGTGCCACAGCGCCAGCCCCTCTCTTTTTAATTTTTAAAAATTTCTATACAGGAAACAGATTTTGCATATTTCATATATACAATTTTAAGAATATAATGATCCTTCCTATTATACCCTCCCTCCCTGCCTCCTCCTTGTTTTCTTATTTTCTTTTAATTTTTGCAATGACATACTTTTAATTTACTTTATAATCACAAAATTAACCCTCTGCTAAATAAAGATTTCAACAAGTAGTAAGCAGAAAAACCACTGTTTCTCAGTATAGAAAAGTGCTATAAACAATAATAAAATCTCAAAAGGTCAATTTCACTCATATATATTTTTGCACTCTATATATTGCCACAAATCAGAGAAAATATATGATATTTGTGTTTTGGGGACTGGTTTATTTCACTAAGCATAATGTTTTCCAATTGCATCCATTTTGTTGTGAAAGACAGGATTTCATTCTTTTTGTGACTATTCTTCCATCATGATAATTTGTAATTTCTGTTTTAATCTGTTTATGATAGCTGCTTAAAAATCCTTCTCAGATAATACCACTATGCTTACATCTGGACGGTGACATGAGTTGATTATTTTTGTGTGTGTATGTGTTGTGATTTTTCGGGTTCCTGGTATGACAGGTAATTTATTTTTGTGTCCTGGATGTTTATGATTAATGTGTTAAGAGAATGGAAGACCTATACAAATTATTTCTTTTAGCAGGCAGTCACGAAATTAATATTGGTGTGAAGGTTCTGGCCTATTTTCTATGTTCTTTTTCCTCTGACATGTTAGCTTTCAGAACTTTGAAAGAGGTAGTGGCCAGTTTGGTGCATCTGGTGCATCAGGAGCACCCAGTGGACTGTGCTGGTACAGCTTAAAGATGCAGAGGGTATTTTCCTAGGCCCATAGTAATGAAGAGCCTTCCAGGGCAGGCAACTTAGTGTGACTGAACTCCTTCGCATTATTAATTGCTCCAGCATCCCTGACAAGGAAAAGGAGACTTGAGTCCCATTGTGACCTTTGTAGGGTAATTGTGGTAGGATGCCCCTGTTTTGTATTGCCTAGATACTTGATGTCTCTCAAAGGGGGAGAAGAGTGTCAGTTCTGAAGAAAAAAACTTTTCTAGTGCTTCCCTCACTGCAGGGCTCCCAATTGGCTCTCCATAATTACGTTGTTATCTTCACCTGATGTTGTCAGAGGGCTTAGGATTTGTTCCAGGACAGAAATAAGAATCTCTGGGCTGCCTTCTGTTCTTCAGTTGGGGATAGAAAATGCTGGGTTGGATCGCCTTCTTCTGTCAGTGCATGTGTGTGTTGGGAGTCACAAGAACCCTGCCAATGCCTTATTTCACCAGTCTTTGCATCATAAATCAATTAGCCTTTCTTTGACCAGTATTCAGAGTTCTCCTTTGGCAGAGAGAGATGTGTCTGAACCATCTTGTCTGGACTGGAAGGCTGATTGTTTCAAATGCCAAACGGGAAAGCAGAAAGAGAGGGCAGTAAGTAGAGTGAGAGCTAAGATAAAAAAAACATGGATGATAATATGAGCATTAACAAGGGGTGAGGAAGAGAGAAAGATACAGATTCAGATATGTTTGTAGGCTTGGTAGCTGGAATTTGAGGATATTCTTCATTGATGGGCCTAATTACGTCTCTGTGAAACAGAGGCATAAGGGTCCAGATCCTGAAGTTTGACTTCCTTAGATATAAACCCCAGCTACTCTTCTATCCAGCTATGAGAACTTAGGCAAATAACTTATGTCCTGCTTTTTCTCAGTTTCTCATAAAATTGAAATAATAATATCATATATCCTCATAGGAATGTTATGATTAATTGAAGTGATTTCTATTGAAAAGTGCTTAGAATAAGATATTGATAAGAAGAATTTGTTATCTACTTAAAATATTTCATAAGATTCTTATGAATATTAAATGAGATATACTCTGCAAAGTACATAGCAAACCACCTGATATACAGCATTTAATAAATATTATCAGTTTTATAATTGTTGTTTTCAGCCTTAGGGTATTTCCTTGAGGCAAAATCATCTCAATCCTATATCTTTTGGTAGAGAGAGTTTAAGTGAAAGTGGATACACACAGGCACCTGGGACTAGTCTTGATAGGAATAGTAGGTATGGTTCAAGGGAATAAGAAGTTTGAACTTCCCTGGGAAGTTCAGTTGAGTGCCCACTGGCCACTGAGCTGCACTATCCTTGATTTTCAGTCTGCTGAAGCACTACTTGCCTCAGAGTTACAGGCCACTTTCTGTTCTTCTTTTCCTGTTAAGGCAAATATCACATATCACAGCATGTTTGCATACTATAACATCCATGCTCCCCCCGTCCCCTGCCACAGTAACATTTGAAAGTCCCTAAGAAAACTAAATGGTTTCTCATGTCTGAAAATTATTAACATGATCAGCCCACTATATAACATGTGAAACAGAAATCATAATTCTGTTTTCTGACAGTAGAAAAATCACTGCATCTTTCATGATGGAAAGAAATACAAAGAAGAATTAGCAGTGCCATCTTGTGGAGGAATCTGTCATTACCACTCAAGGGTCATGAAACCACCCATGGGAAATGAGTATCTTTCTTTGTATACCCAAGGCCTAGTCTGGATGAAAAGTTTAATAATTATTTGCTGAATAAATGAATTAATGAGATAAGAGATAGAAATGGGGTAGAAACCAGGTTCATCTGAAGGTCATCTTGATAAAATGTTTTATGCACCGTCCATAGTTGATTTGGAGATTTTTAAATATGGTGCTGTAGACTCCTTGATGCATTATTATGTACCTGATATTGAGGAAAGTGAAGGATAAATTATTCACATGAGGAAATCAAGGACTACAAGCACTTTCTTATTTTGGCCTTGTTAATGCTAAGGTTGACTCTGGTGGTATTTTTCTCTTCCTGCAATTATCAATGTGCTGCAGATTTTAAAAAGCATTTAAAGAACATGAAAAATATGGCTAGTTTCAGACCTGGTGAGTTTTTCACTTACTCTGTTAGGCTGCATTAAATGAGATTTAATACAATCAACTAATTAGACCTACAAAAATGGCAATTTCATATGGATCAACCTAATATTCCAAATCAGGTCACTTAAAAATTATTCTGAGCATATCATAGATCCAGATACCATGCTAAGTCTTGAGGGATGCAGAGAGAAATAAAACATGGGCTCTGCTTTCAGGGATCCTATCATTTGGTATGGAAGCAAACGCTTAAATGACATGCCTCATATTCTATTCATTTTTGTTTAAGTGCCAATAGTGTTATCTTAAGCCAAATTTAGTGGAGGGGCTATGGGTGCTCTTGGAAAGCAAAACAATTTGGAATGGTGGATAAGAACAAGGACTCTGGCAGCAAGCAGTCTCACTTTTGCTACTTAACAGCTGGGGGACTATGGGCAAGTTATGTATGTATGCCTCAGTTTCTTCCTCTATAAATTTGAATCAGGTAGTACCTACCCCATATGCCCATGATTGAAGTGAAGATTGAATGAGTTAATATGTTATTTAGAATACTTCTATGCATATAATAAGTGCTGTAGAAGTTTTAGATACCTTCATCATCATGTTAGCATTATCATCATAATTATTATCATTATTGTTACAGCGGAATCATTTGAGTTGTGCTCTGTAGGACAAGTTAAATTTTGTAATTCATTCTTTAATTATTTTCATTATTTTACTTACTTATTGAGTTCCCACTTTTCCCACTTTCTGTGAGGAATGGGTAACAATATCCTTGACTGTGTTCTACTATATCATCACCTCTGTAAAGTTTAGGCTTGTAGTAGAAGCTCAAGCTAAAGTGTGTAAAAATGAAAGGACAGAGAGCATGGTAAGACTGTTGTCACTGGGATATGTGGTTCATGGGAGCCTGTGTCAAATGTGCATAAGAGTAAAGGAAGACCTATTTTATTTGAATGTATTCATGTGCACACTTTGAAGATAAAACCCATTCTAACAAGGAGGGGGTGTTAACTTAGTGGTTAAGATGCTAGTTAAGATGCTCACATCATATAACATAGTACCTGGGTTCAACACCCAGCTCCATCACCTGACTCCAATTTCCTGCTATTGCAGACCCTGGGAGGCACCTATGATGGCTCCTTCCATCAAGATTGGGTTCCTTCCATCAGGATTGGTTTCCGGACTCCCAACCTTGGCCCAGTTCAGTCCTAGCCATTGTAGGTATTTGGGGAGTGAATCATCAGATGGAGCTATTTCTGTCTCTCTACCCCTCAAATAAATAATTACAAGGCCCCATTATGGATTGGCTTTAACAAAATCAGTTGTAATAACTGCAAAGAAGCTACAGAGTAAGGGTTTGTACCACAGCTGGCTTATAATGCCTTATGCCTATGCTGGAGATATTTGGTCAATGCTGAATTCTCTGTATCCTCAAGCTGTAAAGTAACTCTTCCATGAAATATATTTCTTATTTTTTATTCATAAATTATTTTTGTTCCATAGCAAAAATATTTACAGCTAAGAAATGAAACTCTACACACATGTTGGTATGGGATATGGGATATGGGGTATGGGATAAAAACAATTGAATTTTCACTTTGATTATAATGCCTTAACCACCTAAAACATGGATATTCATCATTTGAGTATTAAGATCCAGATTTGTTATTTGAAATTTCTTAGGCTGGTGGGCTATGATTTGGGCTGTTAAATATTTCATAAAATGTCCAAGTGTGAGAAATGGCATGTTTGCACTCTCCTCAACCTGATCACTAAAATTTGTGAAGCTTTCCAGCTGTACCCATTGTCAAGTCCTCTTTTGTTGCTCTGTAGTGTAGGGGCCCAGTGATATCAGGATGTCTCTGGAAGGGCTTTACAGGACCCTGCAGGAAGGAACAGCACTGCACATCAGGACATATTCCCAGGCACACTACACTGTAAGGAGCAGAGGCCTTAGCAGACTGACTGACCCTGTGGTTTTATTTGAACTGACTTTCTTTTAATTTTATGTGACAACTATCATTTGCTTGTGTTGATTCTCAAGTAATCACTTCTGTAATTTTTCAATGAAGCCATTTTTTTTGCTAAATATAGATCACTCATCAATTTTTAAATTTAAAAAGGGACATGGCAGTTAGCTCTCTCAGTGGTGCAGAAATGTTCTTCTGTGCTGCTGTTATTTGAGTCCACTGTACGTACTTTCACAGCTAGTTCTATCAGCAAGATTCACTGAATGATATTTATCCAGATTCTTATTAGGAAATAACCATATGAGAGGTAGCAGCAGCTAGACAAATGATTTATCTGTCGTTAGAGTACGTCATGGCTTGTAAAGTTTTTCAAAGCTAATGACCTATTAAATAGGTCACAAGAATAAAAGTAAAAGTGCCTTGACCAAAACCATGGTGGATGAATTAATGGCAGTTCAAGTTTCTAATCTCCATTCTGGCTATATGTTTGAGCTTCTGCGTAGAAAGTGAGATAAAATCTCTGTGGGTTGTATCTTTGCAATTCACCAACAAAACAGCAAATCTTGGTAAATGTTCCTCAACGTCAATATTTTAAAATGGTTGAAAACAACATGAAGTTAAAGGACTGAAACACAAAATAATGTATGAAGATAAACAGAATAAAAATTTTGTCATGGTAAAACATTTATTGTTGTGGATGCCATAATTTGAGAGCACAAATACAGACTTGAGGGTGAAGTTTGAGAAGTGAAAACTCCCTCTTGAATGTATTGGAAGAATATGAATTCTTATTAGATATATTGCTCCAGATGTAAAAATAATAACAGTAACAGAGATGACAATATTAGCAGCTCCAGTTTCTAGAATACTTACTCCTCTAAGGTGCTTAAAATGTGTTACCACATTTAATTTTTACTTTTCCAAAACCTTCATACCTAGGTGTTTTCATGCTCATTATAATATTTTCAAAAAATTAATTTTAAAGAGAAAATTACATGCTGTCTGAAAGTAAAGAGAAAAAAAACCCTCACAAATCAACAACAAAAACAAAAGCATTCTCTACTTTTCACTCTAAATGTATCTGTTATCAAAGCCTCCTGAGACTTTAGCAACCCAACATTGATATTGTAAACCCTTTCAAATTGAGTTTTACCCCTTCCTTTCTGAGATTCTGAGACAAATGCTGCTTTTTCTTCCAGAATTATGACTTTATACTTTCTCCTTGTATACTCTATTCTGTAGTCAAGTAATGACCAGAGAATATCCTTGTGTGTGTAATAATTAGTATTCAAAATATACCTATTTCTGAAGGACTAGTACAAGTAAGATCTTTTCTAATTTAGATGTTAATACACAAAGGCAACACATGTAAGTTTTCTAGATTTAGGAGAGAAAAACAGAGGATGTCCACTTAAATTTGAGTTTCAGATAAACAACTACAAATTAATTTTTAGTGTAAGTCTGCCCCAAATACAGGATAAAATAGCCTTGTATTTAAACATTTGTTGTTTGTATGAAATTCAGGTTTAACTGGACATCCTATATTTATCTGGCATCCCTAACTGCTATTTATAATTTGAAGATTGCACAAATGAGATAACAGCAGTAAGATCAATTTTAACTTGTTTCCTTATAGTAGGAATCCTACTGTGTGATATTCACTTCCTCAAAGACAAATGAGCAGCAGCTGTCTGATTTGGTAAATGGGCCATCAGTTTAGTATAAACAACTTATACAGTATTTTAACCAAAAGAAAGGAAATATGCCAATTATATGTTGGCTTGCATAGAATTTTTCCTTTAGTTACTCATATTTAGAATTATGATGTTTTAGATTCTGCAGTCTACAGATGTCAATTTGTATAATGTCGCTTCACAAATCCCCTACTTTGGCCTTGAACCCTCATGTATTCATGTCTGGATTGCTAAAAAAAAAAAAGTGCCAGGCCAAAGGGGTAAACTGGGGACAAAGACCAGCCCACATTCTTCATAGACTTTGCAGCTATAAGAAAGGACACCTCGCACCTTCCTTACCACAATTCTACCCACACATGCACACATGTGCTTTGCACTTGCCAGATAATGACACCCACGGTGCCTTCTCAGAGGAGGTTCCATTTTTATAACTTGAATAAAGGCCAGTGCTGGCTCTGATTCTCACAAACATTTAACACTCATTTACAAAGTCACTACTGAGAGCCAAGCACTGTGTAAACTTCTGGGAATACAGAGATGGATGACACATGGATCCTTCCTTCTAGGGAATCAAAGTCTGGTGTGGGGCACACAAGTAAAGAGATCACTACAAAACAAGGCACAGAGGTGTGCACAGGGCAAGATGAAAGCACAGAGAAGGGAAGGTATTTCAACCTAGTAGTGTGTAACTAGGAGAAATTCTTTAAGAAGTTGGAGCTTGAGCAGCCTTGAAATGGAAGAATGAGGTTAGTGAGGCAGAGGAGGTTGGTGGGTGAAGATGCATGCAAATTCATAGCAGTGTGGAACTGGTGGCTGATGCAGGTTGTTGACTACTCAGAGTATAACACAATTAGACACAACCTGGGACAGAATCAAAGCAGTCAAGTATACTGTACTGGGCTCCAAACTCACCATCCCTCAGGGATTCTAGGGTTTTCTAGGGTTTCATGAGCCTGCTTCTTCAATATTCTCACACATAGTCCAGAATAAAAGGAAATCAGCTGATGGTGAGGATTAATGAGATGCCACCTTGCCGACTGTTAGCACAGAGACTGGCCACGTGTTATACACACAAAATACACACACACACACACACACATTCTCCTTGTATAGAAGTACTATATTATTCCTGTTTTTGCATGTAAAAGCATTCATTCAACTCATTTCATATAGCCTTTGCAGATGGTTTGTTAGGGATGACATATTTTAATATTGTTGTAAAGTATAACATACATAAAGAAGAGTACACATATTATACTTAAGGATTAATATTTATAAAATGAACACACCTAAATAATGAGCACACAGATGAGAGTGTAGAAATTACTAGCACCCAAAAAGAGCCACTTGGATCACTTAACTCCTAAGGATTATATTTATCCTGAATTTGGACAGCATGGAACTAAAAGAGGTGAAACAATGGTCAGGCTGCTAAATGGCAAACATGAAATGTGTACCATGTGACTCCAGAGCTTATGTTTGTGTGTCAGATGATGCATATATGCAACTACAAACCTTGGGATTGGCATTTGTTGTGGCAGTTAAGCTGCTGCTTGGGAGACCTGCATCCTATATCAGAGTGGCTGGTTCAAGCTCCTCTGCTTCTGATCCAGTTTCCTACAAGTGTATACCCTGCAAGGCAGAGGATAATGTCTCAAGTAATTGTGTCCCTGCTACCTGTCTGGGAGATCCAGACAGAATTCTAGGCTCCTGGCTTCCTCCTGCCCCAACTATAGCTATTGGGGTCATTTTGGGAGTGAAACAGAAAATGGAAGCTATTCATTCTCTCTCTCTCTCTCTCTCTCTCTCTCTCTCTCTCTCTCCCTCTCTCCATCTGCCCCTCCCTCTCACTCTTCCTCTCCCAAATAAAATTCTAAAAAGTTTAAAAACCTTGTGAAATTCTAAGGGGGGAAGAATATTTCTAGTTTTAAGAAAAAGTGTTTCATAATGTTTGAAGATAAAATGACAGTCACCTGAATAGCCATGCCTGAAAGAATAGCTGTGGCTATTCACAAGGGGAGCCAGGAACTATGGCTATTGAAAGAGATACTTCCAGGACACTGTCCCTAGAGGGAATTGTAATAGTCCTGATCTCAAAGGCTTGAGGGCCATGTTCTAAGCCTTAAGCTTTGCAGTCCCTTCAAAGGCCTCTTTGAGGAGGTATTCCTGGGAGAAAAAGAAAAACAAGCAAACAAACAAATATGCCTACAAGGAAGCTTAGTTGGCCAGGTATAACAGGTATTATGGGTCTCTGTTGCAATCATGTTTAACAGGGCTGAGCAGGTGACCCTTAACTGTGCTGATAATATCACTGCAAGACTGTAAACACTCTATATAATTCATATACCTTCAACCCCCCCTCCAGAATTCATATTCCCTTCTCACAGATTAGAAAACTGATTCTCAGAAAGGTCAAAAGCCCTGGCCAAGGTCACATAGTAAATGACTGAGCTAGGATGCAAAACAATATCTGTTTTAACAAGAACCTCTACCTGTAGGTGTCATGAGACATTTCAAAATACTCATGGGAAATTAAACTAACTAGTAAGTTTATTTTGGTGCAAAAACTTTAAAATACATTCATAATTATCTTAATATGCATTTTCCATAAATTTTTTGTTGGCCTTTCATGTACATTAATTTCAAAATTTTTTGCAACAAAATAAACTTTTAATTCCATTTTGCCGTGAACTTTTCAAAGTGACCTTGTGTATATCAAGTGTAAAATAATTCATGCTTTCTGAAACAGAAACTTCATTGGAAAAATCTTACTTTTTTAAAAAATTTATTTTATTTATTGGAAATGCAGAGAGAGAGGAAGAGTAATCTCTCATCCGCTGATTCACTTCCCCAAATGCCTGCAACAGCCCATGTGGGGTCAAGTCAAAGCTAGGAGGCCAGAATTCAATCTGGGTCTCCCATGTGGGTGACAGAGCTTTAATTACTTGAGCCATCAACTTCTGTTGCCCAGAGTGCATTTTAGCAGAAAGCTGGAATCAGGAGCAGATCTGGGACTTGAACCAAGGCACTCTAATAAAGAATGATAGCATCCCATGCCATATATTAACTATTGTGCAAAATGTGCACCCAATTTAGAGAATTGTTGGCTCTGGTCCTAAGAATTTCAGATTAATATTTTGAATTTCTGCTATTTGGGAATAGTCCCTAAGGAATCTTCAGGACCTCAGAATGAGCATTAATCATAGCACTTATTACTGATGACACCAGAGAAAGACTGAATTATCCCATATAGTCTTGCTTCTCAAAGTATGGTACATGGACAAGCAGCATTAAAATAAAAAGACTGTAGGCGCCATCCAAGACTGTCTGAATGAGAATTTGAATTTAAACCAGAAGCTAATATGATTTATACATACATTACATTTGATGAAGCACCACTGGAACAGAGTTTAGTATACTCTGCTAAAATGCACTTGTGTGAAAATTATATGTGGAAAATATGGGTGAGATTATTGATTTCCTCATTTCAAGAACTCACTTCCACTGCCTTGTTGAGGTAATGGGAGGTTTTGATAAGATTACATAGGCACAGCCTCCCTCATTCACTTTGCTCTCTTTGCAGGCACGTGTTATCATTAGCATTAATTGGATTTACAGTATTCACACATGCTCTGGAAAATAGACACCTTAATTTGCTGCAGTGTGTGAAAACATCAGCTACCTGAGCGATGCCTAAATCATAAGCAATGTTAAAAAGACACTTAAACCCTCTAAATATGAGCCATATTATTTGGTTTCTAATAGTATTCTGACTTGCAGGAATAAAGTGAGTTTGCAATAAAATCATGTCATCAGGGAGGTTCCAACTACTACTAGAAAAAGTTATTTCTGCTCTCCAAGGCATTTTTTTCATCAGCACAGTTGTCAACCACTGGAACTCTTTAGTTCTGTGACATTGTAAAGCAGATTTGTTGTTACAATTTAATACTTTATTCCTTTTAGTATTTTTTTCTTCTAGTTAATACTATTGGTTGAACTCTGTAATTAACACACATTTATTCTTAGGTGTTGAAATTTAACTGAAAAGTGATCCCTTTTAAATATAAGAGTGGGAATAAGAGAGGGAGGAGATGTACAATTTGGGACATGCTCAATCGGACTTGCCCCAAATGGTGGAGTTAGAAATGTGCCAGGGGATTCCAATACAATCCCATCAAGATTGCATGTACCAATGCCATCTCACTAGTCAAAGTGATCAGTTTCAGTTCACAATTGATTACACTGATAGGTCTAAGAGTCAAAGGGATCACACAAACAAGACTAGTATCTGCGAATACTAACTGGTAGAATAAAAAAGGGAGAGAACGATCCAACATGGGAAGTGGGATACACAGCAGACTCATAGAATGGTAGATGTCCTAAACAGCACTCTTGCCTCAGAATCAGCCCTTAAGGCATTCAGAATTCAGATCTGGCTGAAGAGCCCATGAAAGTATTTTAGGCATGGAAAGGAAAGACACTCTGGCAAAAAAAAAAAAAAAAAAAAAAAAAAAAACCTAAGTGAAAGATCTCTGCAACTGAGATCCCAGTAGAAAGAACGGGCCATCAAAGGAGGAGGTACCTTTCTCTGAAGGGAGGAGGGAACTTCCACTTTGACTATGACCTTGTCTAAATAAGATCGAAGTCAGCAAACTCAAGAGGCGTCCATAGCCTTGGAAACTCATGACTAGAGCCTAGGGAGATTTCTGACTCCATAAACAAGAGTGTCAAATTGTTAAGTCAACCACAGGAGTCACTGTGTACTTACTCCTCATGTGGGATCTCTGTCCTTAGTGTGCTGTACATTGAGATTTAATGCTATAACTAGTACTCAAACAGTATTTTTCACTTTATGTTTCTGTGTGGGTGCAAACTGTTGAAATCTTTACTTAGTATATACTGAATCGATCTTCTGTATATAAAGATAATTGAAAATGAATCTTGATGTGAATGGAAGGGGAGAGGGAGCGGGAGATGGGAGGGGTGTGAGTGGGAGGGAAATTATGGGGGAGAAGCCATTGTAATCCATAAACTGTAGTTTGGAAAATTATATTTACTAATTAAAAATTTAAAAAATATTTCACAGTATTGAGAGCGCATCACGAAATCAGTCATTTATTCCTTCAATAAGGATTTATTGACCAATACTGTATAGAGGCACAAAAGTAAATGTAGGGGCAAAAGATAAAGCAGTGAACGGGATCTAAACTGTGCTTTATTGGGTAAGTATTGGTGTGAAATGCAAGGACACAGTGGCAGCAGGTTCAGTGGGTGGTCAAAAGGAAGAACTAAACCAGTTGCATGGATGTCGGGGTGGAGTTAAGGAGGGCTTTGCAGAGAAAAATATTGTTTAACGTGAGGTGAGCTCTGAAAGATGAATGGGTGTAAACTTGGGAAAGTGGGTGAGAAAGTGGAATGGTCATTGGGATTTCATTCTCAGCAGAGGAAACTGCACACACACAGTCCCTTGGAGGGAAAGAACACAGAACATTCAAGGACTGATACAGGCCAACTAAAGTTTCAGAACAGAGAGAAAGATTCAGTGAGGTTGCACATGTTCTTAATGGGCATATGAGGAATGATGATGCTGTGTCCAGGGCAATTGAGAGACCTTGCAGGGTTTTTAGTAGGATCTAAAAAGTGAGTTTGGCTTGTTCCAGGCCTCACGGCTATAAGGGGAAGAGTAGGGATTCAAACCCAAACCCATCTGACTGCTGACCCAGGTCTCTTAACCATGACAGCATGGTGCTTATTCCTATGTGGCTGCAATTTTTTGAAATCTCCTCCAGGTCTTAAGCTTTAGGCTATTTCTAATTCAAATGGGCATTGGGACAGAGTGCCTGGCATGGCACCACTGTGATGAGTCTAGCTTTCTATGTCAAATAAACTGGTGGGGGACTGGCGCTGTGGTGCGGTGGGTTAAAGCCCTGGCCTGAAGCGCTGGCATCCCATATGGATGCCAGTTCTAGTCCTAGCTATTCCTCTTCTGATCCAGCTCCATGTTATGGCCTGGGAAAGCAGTGGAAAATGGCCCAAGCCCTTGGGCCCCTGCACCCGCGTGGGAGACCCAGAGGAGGTTCCTGGCTCCTGCTTCGGATTGGCACAGCTCCAGCCCTTGCGGCCATCTGGGGAGTGAACTAGTGGATGGAAGACATCTCTCTCTCTGTCTCTACCTCTCTTTGTAACTCTTTCAAATAAATAAAATAAATCTTTAAAAAACTAAATAAATAAATTGGTGGAATGTTTAAGAGGAGACGTGACTACAGTAATACTAACTGGAGAAAGACAGCATGTGCAGTTAGTTTCTGTAAGGGGAAACAGTGCTTAATAGATCTGGAATTTTTTGAAGGAGTGACTGTGCAAACTAATAGGGAACAGACTGTGTATTTATAATCATACCAATGGGATTAATATTTGACATAGCCTTTAAAACACTACTTAGGATGCCTGCATTCCATATCCTAGTGCCAGGGTTCCAATCCTGCTTCTGCTTCTGATTCCAGCTTCCTGCTAATGCACATCTTGGGAGGAAGCAGGTGATGGCTCAAATAGTTGGCTCCCTACCACCCATGTGGGAGATCTGAATTGGCTTTCCAGTTCTCAGCATCATCCCCAGCCTAGTCCTGAATGTTGCAGATATTGAGGAGTGAGCCAGCAGATGGGAGCTCTCTCTGTCTCCAACTCTTTCTCTCATCTCTGTGTCTTTCTACCTCTCAAAATAATAACCACACTAAATTCAAGGCACTTTTGCTTTAAGGGCATTTTAACATAACCTAATTATTTCTCTCAGCAGACTACTATGAAGACTAAATGGGGTGTTATATAAGGATACATGAAGATGTTCATGGAAAATACACATGAAAAAAAGCTGCATGTATTTCCAAAGGTTTTGCATCCAAATAAACTTATGTTTCTATTTGGTTTTCCATGAATGCTTTAAAGTATCCTCATATTGTTATCCCATTATGCAGATAAGGAAAGAGACTCAGTGAGCTCACAAGACTTTTCCAAGATAGATATTAATCAAGTGGAATCAAGTGATAGACCTTATATCCCAAAACTCCTGAGTTCCTAAGCAAAATTTTTGCCATTCAGAGGATCACTGTATATGTATTCTGTTTAATAGACTCTTGTTATTTTAGACTAACTAATTGCAAAGAGGAGTAACAACCATCTCTCACATGACCCCAGATTTCTTTCCTGCCTCTGTGGTGCCTTTCAAATTCCCAAGAAGGCACATTTATAATCATTAATACATTGTATCACTATCAAATTCTTAAAGGTACAGTTAATAAACATGTTTATAAAAGAGAGTATCGGAGCCCTCAAACAGAGGTTAGCAATTGTTTCTCTGTGAAGGTCTAGACAGCAAATATTTTAGGCTTGTAATATATGTCTCAACTACTCAAATTTGTCACTACTGTTAGAAAGCAGCCACAGATAATATAGAAACAAATGGACAATTAAACTGTACTTATGGACCTTGAAATGTGAATTTCATATAATTTTCATGTATCATGAAAGATTCTTCTTTTGATTTTTCAACATTCTGTTGTACAAAGCAGATGGCAATGGGCCATATTTGACCTTTAGGCCACAGTTTGCCAAACCCAGCACTACGAAATTAAGCAGCATCCTTATAAGTTCATGCCTAGTAATTGCTACAGTCTTCATAAAAAATATGGATGTTTACATCATCAGGGATAAGAGGTTTTCCTCATACTCAAATTTTATTTCAGGAAGAACAATAGAATTTTGTTGTATTCAGCTAGAATATCGTGGGTTACTAACACATATTTCATCTAGAAAAGCTGCCAAGAGTCCAAGAGTCCATTGGCCCAACTTCAGAGTTGACATGCTGCCTATTCATAGTTCATTCCTGAGCTGCTGGGCTACTCTCATGGGCCCTGCATCTGAGGCCCCCTGGCAATGTAACAGGCTTCTCAGCTCAGGGTAGAAAACTAGCAACACGGTAAACAAAGGCTTCTCATGCAGGGGGAAGAGAGGATGGTTTGCAATTAATGACTGGATCTTTAGACCTGATAGTTTCTGTCTTCCTACTTTGCTTCAGGCACAGGGTAGACAGTAAGGTTTCTGGTTGAGGATGCCTTGCTTCTTTCTAAAGATCAACCCTTTGGCAGTGTGAACACTTACAGTCCTCATGCTACAGTGGTACAATCATTTCTCCAGTTCTGTTTTCTCTTTATGCACTACATAGATACAAGAATGATAGTGCTGTCCCATTGCTGAAGATATATTTGTAGTGCTAGATGTGAAACATAACTGCGATTTGCCATGTGTAAAAAGAATTGAAAGCCTCATTTTATGGCTGGTGAATTTAAGGCAGGGAGGGTATGGTGCTAAGGGGAAGAATGCCAACTCTTTAGTATCTACTAAAGCAGCTCCTCATGTTAAGGTTCATGATTTAAGGATAGAGGGAAAAACTATGAATGAGTATGTTAATTAACTGTGACCGGAACATTCAATCTCAAAACAAATGGTGACTTCAAGATCTCATTACCCAATTATCTTTTTTGCCATGCAAGAGACATTGTCTTGACTGACACAAGAGCCACACTTTTTTGCACAGGCAAATGTGCACATGACCCAGGAGAATTTAAAACACTTGTGGAGTGAGCCATGTATCTTGCCCCACAGCCAACAAGAATATACATGATTTCCTAGCTAGAATTTTAGGTATTAAGGATTCCTTCATATAAGGGAAATCCTTCTGTGTATATAACACATGTTTGTATACCAATAATATATATATATATATAATATCTTACTCAAAACAGGCTTGGAAAAATATATATAGCATATATTATCATCTATATGTATTCTGTAGTACATATGCCTGAGCATAAGCATTGTCTCCAAAGTCTGCTGTGAGTAGGGTGCTCCATTTTCTCTAGTTATAGTTAGATATGGTGAAAAACTCAGTTATTTTTAGAACTATCCCTTTATAAACCCAGAATATATTCAGGAAATGTATAGGCAGCTATTATTTTTTTCAATTTTTTGCAATTGTAATTTTTTAAACATTTATTTAGTAAATATAATTTCCAAAGTACAGCTTATGGATTACAATGGCTTTCCCCCCCCATAACTTCCCTCCCACCCACACCCCTCCCATCTCCCACTCCCTCTCCCATTCCATTCACATCAAGATTCATTTTCAATTATCTTTATATACATAAGATTGATTTAGTATGTATTAAGCAAAGATTTCATCAGTTTGCACCCACATAGAACATAAAGTGTAAAATACTGTTTGAGTACTAGTTATAGCATTGATTCACATTGGACAACACATTAAGGACAGAGATCCCACATGAGGAGTAAGTACACAGTGACTCCTGTTGTTGACTTAACAATTTGACACTCTTGTTTATATAGGCAGCTATTATAACAATTAACTTGAAAGAAACCATTACAGGCGAGCGCCATGGCTCACTAGGCTAATCCTCCGCCTGCAGCGCCGGCACCCCGGGTTCTAGTCCCGGTCGGGGCACCGGATTCTTTCCCAGTTGCTCCTCTTCCAGTCCAGCTCTCTGCTGTGGCCCAGGAGTGCAGTGGAGGATGGCCCAAGTCCTAGGGCCCTGCACCCGCATGGGAGACCAGGAGAAGCACCTGGCTCCTGGCTTCGGATCAGCGAGGTGCGCCGGCCGCGCGCACCGCCGGAGCAGCCATTGGGAGGTGAACCAACGAAAAAAGAAGACCTTTCTCTCTGTCTCTCTCTCTCTCTCACTGTCCACTCTGCCTGTCAAAAATAAAAATAAATAAATAAAAAAGAAACCATTACAAGGCTTGAAGCCTCAGGGGCAGAGAGCATTCTAGAAATGAGTCTATAGGACTGTGCCTAATGAGCAGTTCTGCCACTTACAGTTTCTGGGTCTTGGATGTCTCCTTAAGAGTTTCTTATTTTCAACCTGACATCTAGATAATCTGGATATCCCAATGGATTACAAGTATATGCTGAATTTAGCAAACTTAGAAAGGCTGATCCAGTTGGTGTTAGCTATTATTATCACTGTTATGCTATGCATATATTGCCGTAGGTGTAATTTTATGTATGATTTTTTAAATTCTCACAATAAGCTTATCAAATAGATACCACTGTCATCCTGCTTTGACAGATGAGGAAATGGAAGCATAGAGAGGATAGGTAAGTTGCCTGCTGTTGCACCACCTGTAATTAAGTGAAAGAACCAAGATTCTTATGCATAGCTAAGCTGAGCATGATCTCATTCACAACACTATGCTGCCTCACTAGAGGACAGAATGTAAGATCTTTCTTTTCTTGAGATCTGAAATGTAATGAAGAAATGTAAAAAGAAAAGAAACAAAGAAAGAAAGAAAAAAAGAAAAAGCAAGCAAGCAAGCAAGCAAGCTTGGTGAGGAACATAGGTTTTAATTTTGAACATCCAGCCAATTAATTTATTCTTTATTTGAACAGTCTAGCTCTCAATTTAAAAATCTAATTCTCACAAAAATGGAAGAAATTAAAATTCGCTATCCTGTGTTCATCCTTTAATTTAACAAGTATTTATTATATGTGCTAAACCCTTAAGTAGAAATTTTACTGGAGGGAGCAACTATGAGACTCTTACACACCCAGTTGGTTATCAGGCCAAAGGAACAGTAGGGAATTGGCATCAAGTCAAAGGACACTGAAGAGTCATACACATGCATTCATACACATGAAATGAGATGAGACTACAACATGCAAGTGTCTAGAACAGAGATATCCAATAAGAGAGGCACTGGTCAGTGAAATTTAAACTAATTACAACTTAATGAAATGTAAAATTCAATTCCTCAGCCACACTAGGCACACTTCATTACTCAATGGCTAGATATAATAAATGGCTGCCATAATGGACAACAAGGTTTAAAACATTCTTTTCATCACAGAAGCTCCCAGGCATCTCTGATCTAGGGAGAAAGGAAGGGAAAGAAAAAAAATCTTGACAGACCTTGGGTGCCACCTTCAGTTAGAAATTAAGAAGTGAAGATGAGGTAGTAAAGGAGACAAAGGATCTGAAAGAGGTGGAAAGATAAGCAGGAAATTGTCGTGCAGGATCAAGAAAGCCAAGGGTGAGGGAATATCAAAGAACCAAGTGTGATTCTCAGTATCAAACACTGGCAAGAGGTCTTCAATTTAAAGGTTGAAAACTATTCTCTGGTTTGGGTAAAGGGGTAGACATTTGGTGCCACATTGCAAGGCACTGCTGATGGGGCTGCTTTGTCACTGATAGTTTACTGGACTGTGGAGAACCCAAACTCTAGCCACTGTTCTCACATTCAATGGAGGAGGCACACAACAGAATTACTCTATTAATTTGCCCTTTGAGAGCCTGCCTTGCCACTGGCTTTAACCCTGTGGACAGAAACATTCCTCTTAAGCTGTCTGCTGTCTCAGTGGCTCTTTCAAAGCTTTTGGCCTTGAACATTTCCAAAGCAATTCCACAAGTGGGAAAAAAGCTCAGAGCTCTGCAAGAGCAGTACTTTTCAATTCAACAATAATGACTGACTGAGGTCGGTAATGAGAGTAAAAAAAATTGTATGTGTGACCTTTATCGAAATCATAAGTAATTGTTAATAAGACCTGAATGGCAAGTGAGAGAAAACATGTAGTGTTGTGGAGAATATTGAATCTTCAGGACCATAAAAAGTATTGGCAAGAGCTGTTTTAGCTGGCTTAAATTAACCACATGGGGTTCTTTTAGGTGCACTTAGCGTGGTGATCCTGCTGAGATCAGGGCTAGAGAGGAATGTAAATCTGCATGTTCAGGATTTTGATGAAGTATCTGTGAAAATGCAATGTATGATCAGACACGTATTCCTGGAAACTAGGAGAAAGTTTCACTTTCACTTTGAACTATCTTTACTTGATTGCCCCAGATTTTCTTTATATTTATAGTTTTCAAGCATCTCTTGTGGTAAGGTATTAAAGGACTTGGATTACACAGTTGACAGATGAATTCTAATACAGCTCAATCAATAAAGTCTCTCTGCTGTATTACAGTACTGAGGGTTAAACTGAAGGCCATGATAGTGAGACCATGTAGGAGTGGAATCTTGGCTATGTCTCTTACTAGCTGTGTGACCTTGGATAAGGTAGGTTAAGTTTTCTGAGTTTCAGAGAAGTTTGCAAGGGCTGGAAGAAGAGAGTGGTACTGACAAAGGCAAGCCTTCTGGCTCTCAGTTTACTGATGTGTAATTAAATGTCTGTAATTTCCTTTTTTGTTTTGGCCAAATCCCCCAGTATCCTTCCTAACCAATACTGGAGAATTCAAGAATCTAATTTCTCTAAGATGGCTTCAACCTTATAAAGTGAGACTAACCTCAAGGCAGGTTTCTGTCAGCTTTCCAGTTGTTCTCAAAAAAAAAAATCAACATTAGAATTCAGAAGAAAAGGGGTGGTGCTTAATATATTTATATACATATATATATATATATATATATAAAACTTTTCAAATACTTGAAAAGAGCCTTTATTCCATTCCTTTCTCTTCAGCATGGGTGTGCACACATATGTACATGAACGGTCATTCAAACCATAAAATGGGCAGTCAGCATTGTTGCACAGTGAGTTAATCTGTTGCCTATGTTGCTAGTATCCAACATTAGCACTAGTTTGAGTCCCTACTTCTCCACTTCCAATCCAGATCCCTGCTAATGCACTCAGGAAAGCAGCAGAAGATGACCCAAGTACTTGGGCCTCTGCTGCCAAAGTGGGTGATCTGGATAGAGTTCCAGTCTCCTGGTTTCAGCCTAGCTCAGCCTAGACCATTGCAAGCATTTGAAAAGTGAACCAGTGGATTTAATCTATCAGTCTCTCTCTCTCTCTCTCTGTGTGTGTGTGTGTGTGTGTGTGTCTTCTTTTCTCTCTGCAACTCTGCCTTTCGATCAAATAAATAAATCTTTAAAAAATTACACTTGTGCCTTTCTACTTATTTACTCTAGGGTCAGGGGTCAGGGTAAGGAATTATTGCTAGAGGATAAACATCTTATGTGAAATATTGTGTAAATAACTGATCTAGATTTAAGTCTGCACAGTTTGGAAACTCTGACAGGAACATCTGCAGGATTAGTAATGGTTGCTGAGGATCACAGCAGTTCAGAAAGCAGATAATTCCTTCAATTATAAAATTATCTCCCTACTCACACCCATCTCACCATCATATGCCCCAATAAATTATGCATAGCATCTAACAGTGTTCCAGGAATATGGAAAGGGCTTCTCAAAGGCTCCTTTCATTCATTAAGTTACTATGCTAATCATTTTCAGGAATAGAGGAGACATGAAATACAAGATCCTGGCCTTCAGTATTAGTAAAAACAGTTTCCATTTACTGAAGGCCTATGCTATGACAGCCATTTTACTGCTGTCAGTCACATGACAACCCTGTATGGCTTCAAGTTACAGATGAGCAGCTAAAGTTCAGAGAGGTGACCTAATTGCCCAAAGTTACATTGTTTCTATAGTCTATGTTCCTCTAATTCCAGAGCCTATGCACTTTCCACTTGTCCACACTGCATCAGAGAAGTAGCACAACAGAGACAATGCAGTGTCCAGGAGTAGGCCACAGAACACGGCGGGCAGTATAACACTTGCCAGGATTAAAGATCATTGCATTTCCTTGGGATCCAAGGCCTTGGAAGGGAAAGTTGGTCCCATGTAGCTGCTCCATTTTTTCCCTTTCTCTTTAGCCTCTAATAGAACTTCATTCTTTCTTTCTTAGCTTGTCCAGAAACACAGGTGATGAAAAAAGCACATTTGAGATGTCTGCTGGAACAGTGCCCTGCTTTGTTTTCTATAAATAGCTCCTCTCAGCCAGTTGCCATAAATGTCATTTTACAGGGAAGGTGATCAGTTTGAAATAAACCCTAAAGATATGTCAAGACACCAGCATTTCCTGAGTGTATGTGATGCTCCTGCACAGAAAATTAAGAGTGTAGAGATTTTGGTTTCATCAGATTCATATCATTCCAAGCCCATGGTTGGGGTATCTATAATTAAGCAGAAACTTGCTGCTTTTCTCATGAGCCCAAAGCCAACAATGAGTCAGATCCAACTGCAGTGGAAGCTAAGTGTGGGCCACATACAGTAAACTTTCCATCCTTTCATTCTGCTTAATTACAAAAGGGCTGCAGATTTGCTCTTTGCTACCCTGTTGCCTTTAACAAGTTAATGTTCAAGGATAGGACATGCCTACAAATCAAACAGACATGGAAAGTAAGCACACTTGTATTAAAGTGTGTGCAGACCTTCATCAAACGATTTAAAGGCACACTTAAATTTATTCACATGCACCATTTTCATTATTTTCTATTAGCAAATAGCCCCAAAATGAATATGGATCTATTATCTAATTAGCATAAATGAAATGATGACTTTCTAGGATGGAATGCATATATTGATTTTAACTGTGTAGTTCAACAAAGATAAATTAATTTACTTCTCAGAATATTTATAATCAAAACTAATTTTTTTTACTGAAAAGCAAAAAGAGCTGTAAGACCAGAATGCTTCAGGCAGGCCTGGGAAGCTGATCTGTTTAAGGAAAGTGCACATGGTGCACCATAGTACTGACATTTCCTATATGACAGGGAGAAGACCAAAAAAATATTAAGGATTAGGTACTGACCACTGAGAATACAGGGTCTAGGAACTAGAGGAGAAGGAATTTGAGGTCTTGAATGCTGGGCCCTAAGACCTAGGAACTCTCCTTCTTTCCCCAGTCAGTTCAGTGGCCCAGTTGTTGAGACCTTAGCTATTGGTTCCCCTAGCTAGGCTGTGTCTGGAAAAGACTGTGTAGAGAATGTTATGGCCTTTGCTTAGAGAAGGCATAACATTTCAGGAGTAAAATCAGGACTCAAGGAAAGTACACTGAGAGTCATGAGACATGATGTGTGAACCCAGAGCAGGCCCCTTTCCCTTCCCCATAGAGCAATCCCTAAGCTTGTACTT
Organism: Oryctolagus cuniculus; assembly: GCF_964237555.1. NCBI lineage: Eukaryota > Metazoa > Chordata > Mammalia > Lagomorpha > Leporidae > Oryctolagus > Oryctolagus cuniculus. The sequence continues at coordinate 117,016,015 of NC_091453.1, read as the reverse complement.
TGAGGGGGGAGATCATCCAAATTCTGATGGGAGTAAGAAGAGAATTGATACTGAGCTTTAGGGATTGCTCTTACTTCCTCTTCATTTTTTTCCTCCTCTTCCAACTTGATTTAGAGGAGCAGACACATCTTCCTTATTCCTACCAAAAAAAAAAAATCAATTCACCAGGGAGAGCTGGAGCATTTTGTGAGGACTGTGTGTAGTACTGCATATGCCAGTTCAGCACAATGGTAAACACAGTCACTGGAGTCCACCTTATCTGAGAAACCTTGCTTTTTGTTGCATCAAAAATGGGTATTAGATAATCCATGTAAAGCAACTATCTTAGAACCTGGTATATAGTAGGGTTTCACTAAATATTCCTTACTCTAATTTCCTTTTGGCCTTCTTTCTGCTCCAATATCTTGCCTGTCCTTCATTATAACACTCAAGACATTGTCTTCCTTATTTTTGTAAAAATCTATGTATATTTGTATGTATATATGCATCTATCTATCTTTCTATCTGAATGACAGAGAGAGAGAGAGAGAGAGAATATTCCAGCCACTGTTTTACTCACCAAATACTCCCAACAGTCACAGCTGGGTGAAACTGAAGTCAGGAGTCAGGAACTTTATCCAGGTCTCCCACGTGAGTGGCAAGAACCTAGAACCTAAGTACTTGGACTATCATCTGCTGCCTCCCTGGCACAAAAGCAGGAAGCTGGATCTGAAGTCAATGCAGGATTCAATCCCAGGCACTCCAATATGAGATGTAGGTGTCCCACACAGCAGCTTAACCTACTGTGCCACAGTGTCTGCCCCTGTCTTCATTATTTAAGTATTTCAAGATTAGGAATGCTGTGTTAGGTATTTTTTGGTGTCTCATGTCTGTGCCCCTTTCCTGGGTCTAATATACTATGAATTCACTGTTTCCTTGTACACAATTATAGGCAAAAAAGAACACAGAGAACAGCTTACTTTTTCTTCAAACCCTTGGCTGACATTTTAATGGTGACAGAAAATAATAGCAAAATAGCTGTAGGTTTGCTTTGAAATTTACTTTGGTGACACACTAGATTTATTTTTTAAATATATTTTTAAATTTATTTGACAAGTAGAGATATAGACAGTGAGAGAGAGAGAGAGAGAGAGAGAAAGGTCTTCCTTCCATTGGTTCACTCCCCTAATGGCCGCTATGGCCGGCACTGCACTGATCTGAAGCCAGGAGCCAGGTGCTTCCTCCTGGCCTCCCACATGGGTGCAAGGGTCCAAGCACTTGAGCCATCCTCCACTGCCTTCCTGGGCCACAGCAGAGAGCTGGACTGGAAGAGGAGCAACCGGGACTAGAACTCGTCGCCCATATGGGATGCCGGTGCTGTAAGCGGAGGATTAACCAAGTGAGCCATGGTGCCAGCCCCGACACACTAGATTTAAATTCACCTCTAAATGTATACTCAACACCAATGTCAGAAAATTCCAAGCAGCTTGAATGAGTACTCAGTGACACATGTCACAGGTATAGTCCAAACAGTGGGGGAAGGAGTGGGAATAGAGGGGTAAAGCAGTCAGGGGGAGCCCTGTGACAGCAGTTATGTTTGACTAACATACATAAAATATAATGTGACCTAGAGGTCAAACCATGAGGCAATCAATGCATGTTCCTCAGGCAGCACATGATTAGTTGCCAAAGCAGTTGGTGCCATACTAGGTGCACCACATACAGTCTTGTTTCTCATTTATTTTCCCTCTTTCCCCCACCCAGCCCCAGATCCTGTCTGTGCTTCCATGCTCCTTGTGTAAGCTTTATTAAAAGTGTCTTGTCACATTGCATCATTGTGACTTAGGGAAAGAGACATTTACTGCAGGTTGTAGAGTCTAAGGAAGGCTTCACGGATGACAGGGCTACGGTTCAGCCTAGAAGTAGGTAAAGGACTGGAATTAGATAAAAAAAAGGCAGGCAGTTCAGATGGTATATGCAGAAGAAACACAAGCCTGAGTCCAGAAATATGCATGGCATGTTCAGGAGGGGACACTAGAAGAGTGGAGAAGACTGTGAGTTCAACAGGATGACTGATACAGGGAATTTACAACCCAGACTGAACAGTGTGATGGTACAGTGTTCCTCAAGCAGCCTAGCATTTTTGGATGATTATACTCTGCTAAATGGTTGGAGTAGGGAATTGTAATTAGCAAAGAGAAAGAGGTCTTTTCTCAAAGCTTTGCTAGAGTTCCTTATCTCACTTGGGAACATATGGCCCTGGCAAGGGGCCTTGCTTTATTTGAGTTCATTGCTTATCCTCCCTTGCCACAAATTGCTAAGGAAAAACAAAAAGGCAGCTATAACTGCCTGAAGGAGTAATTATTAGCTGATGCTGCCATCTCCAGGAACCTGCCTGCTAATAATAACCAGCACACAGCAGACTCCTTCAAACTGGCTGCCCAGGCAAACTCATCCCTACCTCATCCCTAGCTTCCAGTAACTGGCATGGCCACTCTGGCCTGAAATTTGGACCTATGGTGGGAGGGAAAACCTGCCAGAGGCTTCTAACATTCTTGACTTTCTCCTTTCTCTGACCCTATAGGAATGCATAGCAAATTTTGTCATCTGAAGAACGGGAAACCTCTTGTATTAGTTTGATAGGGCTGCCATCACAAAATGCTGGGGGAATTAAACAACAGTCAAGTATTCTGAACAGTTGTGGAAGCTAGAAGTACAAGGTCAAAGTGTTGGCAAGTTTGGTTTCTCCTGAGGTCTGACTCCTTGGCTTACATATGGTCACCTTCTCACTGTGTCCTCAGATGAACTTTTCTATGGGTGTCTACATTCTTGGTGTCTCTGTGCATCCTAATCTCCTCTGCTTAGAAGAACACCACTCAGATTGGATTAAAGCCCACCCTAAAGGCCTCATTTTAACTCAGTCATCTCCATAAAGGCCCTATGTCCAAACATAGTCACATTCTGGGTACTAAGGGTCAGGACCACAACAAGTGAATTTGAGGGAGATACAATAATTTATAACATCAATTTGCAGTTAATAGGGGACCCTGATTCTTTCCTTCTCTGGATCTTTGTCATAAATATATTAGTGCTAGAAGCTTAGATATTGTATAAAAATAAGTGATTCTAGTTACTACAGATAAGTTTTCCAGAAAAGAAAAGCAAATTTGTGATGACTTGTTAATGAATGGAATTTCACAGTCTAGGCTGATTTCTTATTCTGAGAGTAAACTGATTGAGTAATTTCATAATAACATTTAAACTTGCTGTTTATTTCCACTCCTTTGTTGATCAGGAAATCATTTTAGCGTCTCATGTATGTCATATGCTAGGCTAAATGCAAAAGAAAAAAAGCTGAATGCATTAGATCATATTTTCTATTTAGCCCTTGGTATAATTTTAGATATATTTCACAAGAAATTACTGGACCCTAAGGTGTAAAATTATAACTAATATTTAATTTAACTATTCATTAGTTATTAATTAATATAATATAGTTATTAATTAATATAATTCATTAGTTAATATTGAAATTAACTATGGGTTTGCAAGTGTAGAGTCTGAAAGATTTAATTGCATATACAGAGTTTTCTAGTTGCTTGCTTGCTTGCTTGTTCTCTTTCCTTCCTTCCTTCCTTTCTACTTTCATTGGTCCTTGTGTTTTGGAAATATTTCAGCTATCTATGGTGTGCATTGAGCTAGGCACTGTGCTACATGTTGTGTACACTGTGGTGAATGATATCAGCTCCATGCCTTCATGGAGCTCACAGTTTGGTGTGGATCTGTGCCTGTTTTGTTTATCACATTATGTCTAATGAGCATGTAGTTCAAGCTATGTTGGAAACACCCCCAGGTTCAGTGATTAACTAGAAGGTTTTCTAAGGCATAACATGTGGTTATTCTCATGGCTAAGACTTAGTATAGCAAATAGAAATAAAACCAGCAAAGGAGGAAGGAATATGGGTAGAAATCTGGAGGCAACCAGATGCAAGCTTCCAAGGATCCTCTCTTAGTGCATTCCCCTTGTCAAACAAGTGTGACAGCATGTTTGAAATGTTGTCTATTAGGTAAAATCCTAAGAGTGCCCAGGGTTTCTACTGAGGGTTGGCCATGTAGGCACTGCTGTCTGGTTTGTTTCAAATTCTAGATGCCCAGAATGAAAGCAGGTTGGTGTTCAGCATAAATCACATTGTGCAAAATTGTTTAAAGAGAGCAATTGACTTTTATCAGTTATTTAAAAAGTTCTTTATCAATATAGGGAACTTTTGCCAGCCAAGTTAACAGACATTATCCAAGAGGCAACTGTGCAAGCAGGCCTTTCTAAGGACAGCAGTCGCACATCAGTTAACTTGGTGAAACAAAATTGTGTGTGTGTATGTGTGTCTGTGTGTCTGTGTCTGTGTGAGATAGAGAGAGATAGGATACTTTTCTGGAAATGAACATTCCAGATAACAAAAGAACAGCAACAAAAGATACAAAAACCCAATAGGAAGAGGGAAGATGGCTTTACCCGTGGTACTAAAAGAATTGTTGTATGCCTAAGAGGAGAGGGTAAAGAAGTTGAATTAATCAAGTCCACAGTTTCTCTGATACTTGTATATATTCATTAATTCACAAAAACACATAGTGAGTACCTACCTTACATGGATGTTATATAAGGTGCTGAGGATACAACAGAGAGCCAAACAAATGCTTGTGTCCTTATGGAGCCCATATTTTAGTACATGATATGTGTATAAACTATACTGTAGACATTTTTTTTTTTTAATTTTTGACAGGCAGAGTGGACAGTGAGAGAGAGACAGAGAGAGAAAGGTCTTCCTTTGCCGTTGGTTCACCCTCCAATGGCCGCCGCTGCAGCCGGCGCACCGCGCTGATCCGATGGCAGGAGCCAGGAGCCAGGTGCTTTTCCTGGTCTCCCATGGGGTGCAGGGCCCAAGCACCTGGGCCATCCTCCACTGCACTCCCTGGCCATAGCAGAGAGCTGGCCTGGAAGAGGGGCAACCGGGACAGAATCCGGCGCCCCAACCGGGACTAGAACCCGGTGTGCCGGCGCCGCAAGGTGGAGGATTAGCCTATTGAGCCACGGCGCCGGCCTATACTGTAGACATTTTATTGGAGAGTTTCTCTCCAATTTCAAACAGAAAAACATTTCTCTGTCTCAGTAACTCTGACTTTCAAATGAATAAATCTCTTTTTAAAAAGAACATTTATATATATTTAGCACACACTTATTAGAAGAAACATAAGATATCTTCTGTCAAAAATTCCAGCTATGCTTCTGTGTTACTAATCTATTAATCATACCTACTAAATGCTGATTAGGTACATTTTTATTGGAAGCCATCTGATGACCCTATAACCATGAGCATTGACATTTTGTCATTTGTGGGTCCTATGATCAGAAATACATTTATGTGTTACAGCATGATTTTCTTATTGTTAACCTTTTAGCTATTTATAGAGCAGTAAGACATAGCCAGTCCAGAAAACAGGTAAGTCAGTTTTATTCAAAGAAAAGGGTATCTGGTCAATTTTAATTAAACAAGAAAAGAATACTCTTTCATAAAGTGAACTATTTTTGTTAGCTACTTAGTATACTCAACCAGGACACATCTCAGGCCAATCTCCATATCATGCCAATGAGAGTGGCTCTCAACTTAATATGAGACATTTCATGAAAGAGAAATTTACTTTCACAGAGTTATATTAGGCTCAAATATTATTCAGATTTGACCACAGATTAGGGTTTGGGATGGTTATAGGCTTCATATACCTACCTAAAAGCTTCCAGAAATCTCATAGGTTGTTACTGTTTATTTTTTCTTTTTTTATTATATTTCCCCCATAACTTCCCTCCCACCCACAACCCTCCCATCCCCCACTCCCTTTCTCATCCCATTCACATCAAAATTCATTTTCAATTAACTTTATATACAGAAGATCAATTTAGTATATATTACGTAAAGATTTCAACCATTTGCACCTACACAGAAAGAAAGTGTAAAGTACTGTTTGAGTACTAGTTATAGCATTAATTCACATTGTACAACACATTAAGGACAGAGATCCTACATGGGGAGTAAGTGCACAGTGACTCCTGTTGTTGACTTAACAATTGACACTCTTGTTCATGGCATCAGTAACCACCCTAGCCTATGGAAGTCTTTTGAGTTCGAGTTCGTCACCTCTGATCTTATTTAGACAAGGTCATAGTCAAAGTGGAAGTTCTCTCCTCCCTTCAGGGAAAGGTACCTCTTTTTTGATAGCCCGTTCTTTCCACTGGGTTCTCACACCTCACTCACAGAGATCTTTCATTTAGGAGATTTGTTTGTTTTGTTTTGTTTTTGTTTTTTGCTAGAGTGTTTTGCCTTTCTGTGCCTGAAATACTCTCATGGGCTCTACAGACAGATCTGAATGCCTTAAGGGCTGATTCTGAGGCCAGAGTGCTGTTTAAGACATCTGCCATTCTATGAGTCTGCTGTGTATCCCGCTTCCCATGTAGGATCGTTCTCTCCTTTTTAATTCTATCAGTTAGTATTAACGGACACGAGTCTTGTTTGTGTGATCCCTTTGACCCTTAATCATATCATTATGATCAGTTATGAACTGAAACTGATCACTTTGACTAGTGACATGGCATTGGTACATGCTGTCGCTCCCCCTCTTCGTGGAGGAACGACACAGGACCCTGCGCTGTTCTCTCGTCTGCTCGGCCCTCCCCGGGTTTGCTGCTGGTTCTTCCCGGGTTGGCTACTATCCCTTCCACCTCCGTGGAAGGGCAGTTCCCCCTGGCCACATTCCCTACTTCCGCAGGGGAGCGGCACACCGCCGGCCGGCTCTCTCGGGGGCTGCACAGGTGTTCCTTCAGATAGATGTTCCCCATAGATGTTCCCGGTGCATGCCGTCTCTCTCCTCCTTTATAGTCCTCCTCCGCCAATCCCAACTCGGCTGCCCACACGCCGAGTACGCTGCTCTCCTCCAATCAGGAGCAAGTCCTACAGTTTATTAGCTGAACTGGAGGCAGCTGTGCGGAAGCTGTTTACTTCTCTCCCAGCGCCATATTGTGGGAGAGCAGATGCATAGAATAAGTCTTAATTCCAGTAACTCAGTCCAGTCCGGGCTGCTCCCCACACATGCCACCTTGATGGGATTGAATTGGAATCCCTGGCACGTTTCTAACTCTACCGTTAGGGGTAAGTCAGCTTGAGCATGTGCGGAACTGTACATCTCCTCCCTCTTTTATTCCCACTCTTATATTTAACAGGGGTCACTTTTCAGTTAAATTTAAACACCTAAGAATAATTGTGTGTTGCTATTTATTTTCATCTGATTTATGCTTTCTTATAACTCTAGCATGCAGATAGAGTAGACACTTCATACATCAGATATGCACTGTAACAATCCAGAGTGTAACTCTAAGTTATCAAAATGGGAAACCACTTCTGGAACTGTGACTTCATTTCTACCACTACAATACATTCCTAAACATTTGCATGTTCTTATCTGACAGTGAAAGATTAGTAACTGATAATGCTTTTCCCTTTCTACTGTAGGTAGCTAAGAAACAGTGAGGAAAAAAAGTAAAAAACTCCCTCTCAATTAGTTCTTGGAAATGACAAATATTCAAGACATGGTGACATACAAATTGAATTACTGCTTGAATTCCTTTATGCCTAGAACAGGGCCCAAGACCCAACTGGTTCTCAATAAATATCTGAGGAATGCATGGTTGAATGGATGGATTCAATACAAACACAAAATAGTTCCCAGGGAGTGTGTGAAAAATGAAGCTAACCCTTAATATGGTTAGTTATCTTGTTATGTATTTCACAATTTTAAGATTCTTTTCATGTTTCAACTATAAAAATCATCAATAAAAATGAATTATGAAAGGTGCTGATTCAAAGAGAGATACCTCTTGTTTTTTTCTGACAATGAAAAATATCCTGTGAGGGTACATGTCTGGAAAAGAAATTGTTCACAAAAACATATTTTAGATTAAACCCATGGTCTGTGCTATGGTCGAAACAATGTGAAGATTTGTGTACTTCAAGGCAGTGTAAAAATTTTTTAAATATTTTATTTTTCTTTATTTGAAAATCAGAGCTACAGAGAGAGACTGAACGACAGAGAGTGAGGGGTCTTCCATCTGCTGATCCATTCCCCAGATGGCTGCAACAGCCAGAGCTTGGCCAGCCGAAGCTTGGAGCCTGGAGCTTCATCCCAGTCTCCCACATGGGTGCGGGGGCCCAAGGACTTGAACCATGGTCTGCTGCTTTCCCAGGCACATTAGCAGGAGCTGGATCAGAAGTGGAGCAGCTAGGACAGGAACTGGTGCCCATGTGGGATGCTGGAATAACAGATGCTGGCTTAATCTGCTATGCTACGATGCCGGCCCCCAAGGCTCAGGAGCATGGGCTCAGGCTATGAAATCTAGGAGCTCAGTAATGAAATCTTGTTTACCACTCTCTAGAATACCATCTGTAAACTTTTTAATCACACACCTTTACCTGAGTGTCCATACTTATTTATGTATAAATGATGTATATGCATATATCTAATCATATTTTATATCTTAATTATATCATGAAATATATATATGAACATACAAGTTTATATACATAAACTTAAGTTCCAGTAGGCTGTTCTCATGCTTTTCCATGTGGAAAATTCTTCCTTGGACTATTATTATCCATGGTAGATGTTAAATTAATAATATTTGCTGAGTTATTGAAGGAGTTTAAGTTCAAGTCCTACTGCTTACTATGTGAACCTGAACAAATTCTACTATACATATTCTTGGCTTTCATTTTGTTATCCATAGAATGAGCCAAAAGGTTCATGGAAAAAATGGGATTACATGGTAATTTTATTTTGGTGCAAAAAAAATTTAAAATCTGTACATAAAAGGAACCTTCAAAAAGTTTATGGAAAATATATATGATGAAAAACTAGGCATAGATTTCAAAATTTGTTTGAAGCAGGATACACTTACCTTCCCATTCCATTTCTATAAATCTTTTGGAGTACTCTCATAGTCCAGTGACATGATGCATTCCACACCCAGGGGTTTGAAGTTGGACCTGTTTCTACTTGATATTCTGTTCCAGCTTGTGGGCACAATTTTCTGCTGATGGCCTTGAAGAAAAAGAAAAAGAAAGGATAAGGTGCTCACTCTCTTTATGTATATCTCCAAAAGTGGTGCTTCTAAACAAAAGATGCTACTGCAAATGGTATAAAAGCAAGACCAAGAGACAATTCAAGTTGAAAGGGTGAGATAAGCTAATCAACTATGAGATGTAGAGTGACTCTCCCTCTACTTCACCATCCCATCAATGTCTATATATGCCCATGAGTGTGGATAATTTTGAACTAAGACACAGATAAAGCCAGAAAAAAAATTTCAGGCACTCACATTTTGCTTTTATAACCTCTAGAGCTCAGATTCTGCTAGTCTGGAGAATAGTACAGGATCATACTGTGATTTAGCAATGGTACAAAAGAGGGTGCTGAGAAGGGGAAAGAGATAAAAGGAATAATTTCCTCAGCTCCCTCTCTTTCCCCAGCCCACTGCACCCACCTCCTGATTACAAAAGCCAGTGGATATATACCATTCTGAAGCAACCAGATCTCTCAAAAGCACTTCATTGAACTCTTAGGAGGTTCTTCTTTCTTCAAGGAAATCGTTCCTTCCTTAGTTTCTGTGACTCCACTATTACCTGGTTCACTGATACCTTTCATTTGTTCTTCTCTGGTCTCTTTCACTGCTTCCTCTTCCTGTGTCATAAATGTTAGTGTCTCTTGTGGTTCCATCCTCAGCCTTCTTTTCCTCTTGCTCCCTCTTCTTAGGTCATTCTTCCTAGGTCATCTCACCTATTTCCATACCCCTGCCATGATTGCAGTTGTGATCCATTTGCTCACCACTACAGGATTATTATCTTCAATCTTGGACCCTCTTCTATATTCTAGATCAAAATCAACTAATTCTAGATCACCCACACCACCACTCCCTACAGGCCTATGCAACACTGAATATGTGGGATATGTGTGTGAGTATACATGCAGCACAAGCAGATATGCACAGGATATGCACAGGGAGACTATTGACAAAAAAATCAGCAAATGTTAGTGTTTAGAACCAGCTGCAACTCACTTTTTGAATGATGTAGTTTCCTCTCCCATAAAATTAGAAAATTGGGGGAATGAGCTTTAAGGTTCCCTATCTCAGTGGCATACAAGATCCCAGTGATACAGTTACCAAAATCAAAAACTCTAGAGTAATTGTTTTTTTTTTTATTTTTATTTGACAGGTAGAGTTATAGACAGTGAGAGGTAGACAGAGAGAAAGGTCTTCCTTCCATTGGTTCACTCCCCAAATCGCTGATCCGAAGCCAGGAGCCAGGTGCCTCTCCCTGGTCTCCCATGTGGGTGCAATTACCCAAGCACTTGGGCCATCCTCCACTGCCTTCCGGCCACAGCAGAGAGCTGGACTGGAAGAGGAGCAACCGGGATCTGTACCCGGTGCCCCAACCAGGCACTAGAACCCAGTGTGCCAGCACCGCAGGCGGAGGATGAGCCAGTTGAGCCACGACGCTGGCCTAGAGTATTTCTTGATACCTCACTCTTTCTTAACTCCTTATCCTGGTCCATTGTGCACTCACAGTGACTCTGCAATCTGTTGCATTTCCTCTATTTACAGTGCCATATCCTTCATTAAGGCTACAAACCTTGCTGCATGGATAATGTGTATCCTCTTCAAAGGTTTCCCTGCATCTGTTTCCACAGCTGTACCCACTGAGGTATTTTTAAAATGCCACCATGGATCATGTGACTCCCTTGCTTAAAAGCATGGCATGGTTCTCCATGGTATACAGGTTTATGTCACATCCTCTTCCATGGTCTAGGTGGCACCACATGGCCTGGCTTCTAGCAAATTCTAGAGCTTGATCCCTCATCCAGTCCCTAGAAATCTGCACTTTGACTATTCCAAACTGCCTGCATTTCTAAATTGTTCAAGATTGTCTCAAACCTGTTTGGCTTTATTCTTGTTGCTCCCTCTTCTTTGAATCTTCTGGGCCTCACAGATTTTCACCTTCCCCTCAACTGATTTGAAGAATTATCACTGACCTTGAAGACAGCTCTGACAAAAATTTTCTTGACTACCTCTGAAGACAGGTTTGGTTGGTACCCTCCTCTGTGATTTCATAATGCCTTGTACCACTTCCATCTCATTGTACTTACTGTCTTATAAGCTAATTGTGTGTGTGTGTGTGTGTGTGTGTGAGAGAGAGAGAGAGAGAGAGAGAGAGAGAGTTTGGTTTTAGAGGCATTATATGATTTCTCTGGATTCTGCCAATATCTAGAGTAATTACTCACTTCACTTGGTTTCCTATTTTTTTTAAATTCTATTCTCAGCTTAATATCACCTCCTCTAAGATGCTTTCCTTAACTCTAACCACTCAACCCCAACCTGCAAGCTAGATTCCACTCCTCTGTAGCACAGAACCTCTCCTTTGCATTCCACGTGCCCAATTACTTATCTGTCTCTTCTCTTGCAGTGGTGGGGACTTTTTATTCTTCCAAGGGCCATTGGAGTATTTATAATATCATTCACAGGTCATAAGAACTGCCAAATTAAAAATTAGCCTACTATAGATTTATTGAGTTTGAAGTCCCACCTGCAGTTGCCTTGGCATGGGCAAAACAAATGGTTTCACGGATTTCATATAGCCCACGGGCTGGAAGTTTCCACCCCCGCAATGCTGTACTCCTTGATGAATGTGACTAGGTATTATCCAAATCCTGTTTTTTTCTATATCCAAGCACAGAGTCCAGAACAGATTAGGTACTCATTAAACACTTGATGATTCACATCCTATTTGGAGATTGTAAGTTTGCCTTATTTGTCCTTAATTAAAACTTACTATTTTTTAATTTATTTTTTCTTATGATAAGAACACATATCATGAAATATACCCTCAAAATTTTAATTGTAAAATACAATATTGTTAACTATAAGCACAATGTTATACAATGCACTTCTTTTTGAAACCATTCGTAGTTGCATCAATCTTTCCAAGTGTTGTATAGTTTTCCAAGTTTGGACTATTATCTTGTCATCTATATGGGGTTGTATAAAAAATAAATAGCAAAGGAACATATGTTTAAAAGAAATGGGTGATTTATTAGTCTGCTAGGATTGTCATAACAAAATCCCACAGATTTCTTTGCCTAAAGAGCAGAAATGTATTCTGTCAAAGTTATGGACACTAGTAAGGTTTGTTTTCTGGTAAGGCCTATCTTCCTGGCTAATAGATAACCCTTGCTGTGTCATCACAGTCTTTTCTCTGTGTGTGGAAAGAGAGTTCTTTGGTGTCTCTTCCTCTTCTAATCAGTATGCCAGCCCTATCAGATTAGGTTGTGGCCTCATTTAATCATAATTACTTCTCTAAAGGCTTTGTCAATCACAGTGAGGGTTAGGATTTCAACACATGCATTTAGGGTGACTTAATTCAATCAATAAGAGGTAAACATCTGTGGGTGGCATTGTGGCATAACCAATATAGCTGCCGCCTGCAACACCCACATCCCATATGTGCACCAGTTCGAGTCCCAGCTGCTCCGCTTCGAATTCGGTTCCCTGCTAATGGACTGGGAAAAGAAAAGGAAGATGGCCAAAGTGTTTGGGCCCCTCCTCCCCACATTGGAGACCATGATGAACCTCCTAACTCCTGGCTTTTTCCTGGTTCAGCTTTGGCCATTGTAGCCATTCGGGAAGTATACCAGCAGATAGAAGATCTCTCTGTCTCTCCCTCTTTCTCTCTCTCTCTCTGTAACTCTTTCAAATAAATAAATAAATCATTTTTTAAAAAAAAAGATATATGTCCATGGGACCAGCACTGTGGCACAGTAGGTTAAACCACGGCCTGTAGTGCCAACATCCCATATGTGTGCCAGTTCAAGTCCTGGCTACTCCACTTCCTATCCAGCTCCAACTCCCTGCTAATGCTCCTGGGAAAGCAGTGGAGGATGGTCCATGTACTTGGGCACCTGCATCCACATGGTTGACCTGGAAGAAGCTCCTGGCTCCTGGCTTCAGATTTGCCCAGCTTTGACAATTGTGGCCATTTCAGAAGTGAACCAGAAGAAGGAAGATCTCTCTGTGTGTGTGTGTGTGTGTGTCTTTCCTCCTCTCTCTCTAACACTGCCTTTCAAATAGATAAATAATCATTAATAAAAGAGGTACACATCCAAATACTGTTAATACTGTGTGCAATTAAATGAAATGCTGCATATAAATTGCCTTGGAACAAGACAGCAGCATTGCTTGTAAACAATGATCAAACTCTTTTAGTGGCAGTTACCTTACACTCAAAGTAGGGGCCTTGTGCTGATGGAGCAAAACAGGGACTAGTGGGAGTTCCAGGGACCCCCTGGAGCTGACAAATGATATCATAGTTCTCTCTTTGCCAACTCTTCAAATTATCCCTAAAGCTTAGAAATAGTGCTTCAACACCAACAGCTCCATTCTGTCCAGGTCAACGGGATTTGCTTTCTTTACTGATTTCAATTTCATCATTTCGTAACTACTAGCATCCAAAAGCTCCCTAATAGAGTCCTAGGCTCTAAACTACAAATGCCTGAAACAATGAAGTGACAAATTGGATTAAGTCCCTTGAGAAGGCCACTAAGGTGTTGGAGGGCTTTCAGAGTGTTTTTGTCAGTCCTGAATAAAGACTGCCAGAAGACACTGGTCTGGAATATCCTTAAAGTGGTTTTCATGAAACACTATTATTAAAGTACATGAGTAGTTATTGTGGGATATAAAGTATTCCTGAGTCAAATTCATGTGTTTAACTCAGACTTTCTCACACTGAGTAGGTTTATTTAGGCTTTATTTTAACCTTCAGTGAGCTAAATGTCTAATGTGAATCTCCATGAGAGGGGGTGGTGTGCAACCTCTCCCAATATTACTGATCACAGGAACCTTGCAGTCAGAGAATCTTGATAGAATTAATATTTCCCAGGATTCACTTTTAGGGATTCTAAGAAGAATCATGTAAAAAGCCACTGGTATGATGTGTACCTTGACTCAAGAATGACTCTACTGTCTCCTTCCCTGTATCACTTACCCTCTGGCTCCCAGTGATGATTAAACCATGTGAGTCTTACCTTGGCTGGACTGGCTTCTTCTGTTTGCCTTTTTCACAATTGATTTAGAAATCCCATAGCATTCTACTGCCAGCCTTGTTTCCAGATTCCATGCTCTTGAGTGAGAACTGGCAGGTTCCTCGACTAAACCCTTGGGACTATGAGAACTTGGCTTGTTCCCAGCTCTATCTGAGGAGCTAGCTTAAACTCTGCTGATTTGGAGGAAAATAAAGTGATAAATCACCAGATACCTTTCAAATAGAGGCCTTCCTTACAGCCCAGGAGAGTGTACCACAGGACTTATCTATTACCCATCTTACAAAAGACTAATTTGCCTGGAAACATTGGTCAGGCAAGAAGAAGGTGAATGAAATTCAACTTAATTGCCTATTATGTGCCACTGTAGTAAGAGTTTTGCACACAATACCTAATTGAATTGTCACAATTGTCCTGAGATAGATGCAGTTATTACATGTGCTTTACAGAAGAGAGCACGGAGGCCCAAAGAGCTGAGGAAACAAGCCTGAGGAAACATAGTTACGATCAGTAGCAGACCCAGAATTCAAATCCATGCCTGTGTGGATCCAGAACCCATGCTTTTTGCCACTTATTTCTGTTGCTTCTGCATTGCATTGACCAAATCTAAGATTACCTTAGATAACTATTTGAAATAATAACTACCTGCCTCTCCCATCTCAAGAGTCAATTGTTTCTGGAACATTGTTTTTGCTATCAGGAGAACTATACAGTGATCCGGGCTCTGAAGGATCTTAAGAAGGAACCTAAAACTCCAATGTTAACCCTCACAATGAAATAGTAATTGAGATCTCAAACAGGACTCCCTGACTCACATATTTCCCCTCCCCTTTACATTATCCACATTGTAGTCTAGGTCACCTTTCTGAAAGCAATTACAATCCTTTTGATTTAAAACTCAATTGCCCTTAGGACAAAGTCCAAACTCCTTAAACTGATTTCCTACATTCTTCCCCTGCCTACTTATTCAGTGTGGAACACCCAAATTATCTCCTCTCTGCTGCTGTCATTCCTTAGCCCATGGCCATGCCAAGAGTGACTTGGGTTTCTGTTGTGTGGTAGCAGGTTTCAGGTTGTTTCTCATCTCTAAGTCTTTTTCCCTCTACTTTTTCTGCCTGGGATACTTTATATCCCTCTTCAACCCCATTTTCTTTGGGGTTGAACAATCAATTCTCAATGCTCAGTTCAACTATCACCTGCTCAATGAAAACTTTCTGGTTCCCATTACTGTTTTTTAGTGTTTTCAAGCCTGGCACAGTCACGAAGCCTGGCATTTTTGAGGATGACACTGACTGCCTTCCACAGGTACTTTGTAGCTCTGGACAAGTTCCTCCCCAACAGGGATACAGGCTCATTTCTGAATCTCAAGCACCTAGAAAAGGCCTAGGACATAATAGGTCCTCAGAAAATGTTTGTTGAATCAATTAAAGAGAAGTTTCATTAAAATAGAGTAAGTACTTTAATTAATGTTTAAATTGACAAGAGAATCTTCTAAATAAATGAACAAAGAGGAGTGCAATTTGATATTTTATCCTTTTAGTCATGAGATATAAAACTGGAATATCTAAATATTTGATTTCCTACTCCATAAAACTCTTGACAAGAAAAAATATTTATTAAAAACAGGGTTTGGTTATCTTGTTGGCAGGGATCAGCATGCAACTGAAATATGCTAGATTTCCACCAGGGGGCACTATGAACACAAAAAGAAACCAGTCTCCATTAATTTGTTCTTGGGAGAGAGGAATTGCAGAAACCAAATAGCTTTTCTGTTTTCCCTACATGGCCTACAATTTTGCAAGAAATGATTTTCTCCCATCATACAAGAGTTAGGTATGCCTGCAAAATGCCTTCCTGCTAATAAGATACAAGTGTGCATACACACACACACACACACAATTTTAAACATTAAGGCATTGAGTTTAAGGATAAATGATTTGTAGTATTTCGGAATTTGTTAACAAATGTAGGTGTTTTGTGAGAGGCAGAATTCTGTAGAATAAAAACATACTATGTTGTTCTTAACCCTGACATATAATTGACTCTTTTAGAAAAGAAATATTGGCCAGGTAGCAGAGATGGAACAACAGTGAGCTCTTGTCACTAAATGTACCCAGGCACAGAAGTAGCAGCTGTGTACACTAGTTCAGAATTGTTTCTTACAGAGTCATAATGGGGGGCACACAAAACACAGTCAATATTTGGGGAAGTTGTAGTTTGTGTATCCAGTGATGTAGGCAAATCAAATTTCGTCTTTCACACCCTGTCCCGTTTCTGTCTTCAGTATATCCCTATGGCCATGGACTTTGAGTGATACTTTTGAACCATATTTATGTCTGTCTCAACCTTCAGACTCATCCTTTAGCCAACAGTCTGTGTATGTTTCTGCTTTTCATATTTGTAACTCTCACATATGGCAAACATGGTGATTCATTATGAGGACTCAGTTGATGCTTGTGGATTGTTTGCTTATTGATCTGTTTAAGGGAAAATGCTGCCAAAATTTCGGGAAGGATAATGATGAGATTAAAAGGGAGACAAGTGAATGGGCAAGAAGAAACTAAGGGGAAAAGAAGATTAACTTTGATTGACTTCTCACAAGGTGCCAGGCACTTTCCTAAGGAGTTTATATGTTTATCTCATTTACTTTTTATGATATCCCAATGAAGAAATGATTATCTCCTCAATCCCACTGCCTGGCATCTATTTTTCACATGATTGTGGCATTTTTATCAAAATACTCAAATTGATAATGTTTTTTGGTACATATAAATCTTTGCCTGTGCCTTTTGTACCTCAGCACCTCAGTGCACAGAGTAGCCAGTGAGCTATTATTGAAGCTGATGCCTGTGTTAATTTGGGGTACAGCAATCTCCTGGATATCTTCTCTCCTCTTGCTACACTCAGAGAAAATGAGAAGGAAGTTCAGCTCATGGTTAATGGCAGCAATGAAGGGTTCTGATCTTCTGAATGCAGTGAGGGGGGGCTACCCATGCAACATTTTCTTTCCTCCCTGGAACTCTTTATTATCATAGGAAGTGAGTAACTCCACTGCTGATGGACTTTGAACAACTGAATTAATTGGAGAATGCCTTATAGAGGAGGAAAGGCAGAATCATAGAAACACTGTGTTGGGAGAATCCATCAAAAGTATCAGGTTTATGGGGCTGGCACTATGGCATATTAGATTAGGTCTCCACCTGTGGTACTGGCATCCTATATAGGCACTAGTTCATGTCCCGGCTATTCCTCTTCTGATCCAGCTCTCTGATGATGACGTGGGAGGGCAGTGGAGGATGGCCCAAGTGCTTGGTGCCCTGTACCCACGTGGAAGATCCAGAAGAATCTCCTGGCTTGGCATCAGCTCAGTTCTGGACAGTGCAGCCATTTGGGGAGTGAATCAGCAGATGTAAGGCCTCTCTGTCTCTCCCTTTCTCTGTCTGTGGCTCTGCTTGTCAGATGAATAAATAAATCTAAGAAAAGGAAAGTATCTGGTTTAACCATGAAGCAAGCTTTGGAAACCCCTGGAGCCATGTGATGTAGGACTAGGAGCTTCACCTCTTCTAGTCGGAGTTTCCTCAGTTAGAAAAAGAAAAGAGAAATAAAGAAAACCTTGCAGGATTATCAGGGGGATTACATGAGAACACATATATTCCTGGGAAATGTTAGATGATGACTACTTGCTTTCCTTGTTAAGTTTTGTTTGTGTAGTAGTTTTTATTAAAGCTTTATTTTATTTATTTGAAAAGCAGAGTTACAGAGAGGCAGAAAGAGAGAGAGAGAGAGAGATCATGCGGAGCTGTGCTGATCTGAAGCCAGGAGCCAGGAAATTCCTCTGGGTCTCCCATGTGGGTGCAGGGGCCCAAGGACTTAGGCCATTTTCCACTGCTTTCCCAGGCTATATCTGAGAGCTGTATCAGAAGTGGAGCAGCTAGAACTCGAACTCGAACCAGTGCTCACATGGGATGCCAGCACTGTAGGTGGCAGCTTTAACCTACTGTGCCATGGTGCTGGCCCCTCTATAGTAGTTTCAGATTCACAGCAAAATTTAACATAAAATATAGAGAATCCCCATATATAGTTGACCCGCACCCACTCCTTGCAGGCTCTTGTCTGTCAATATCCCCCACCAGAATTGTACATCATTACAACTGATGAACCTATATTAGCACATTATTCTCACCCATGCTCCAGAGTAGATACTGGGATTTGCTGTTGGTGTTATACAATGTATACATTTGAACAGATATGTAATGACATGTATATACCATTACAGTATTCTACAGAGCAATTTCATTCTGCCTATTCATCCCTCTCTCCTCCTAACCCCTAGAAACCACTGACCTTTTTATTGTTTTTATAGATTTATCTTTTCCAGAATGTCATAGGTTTGGAGTCACTTAATATGTAGCCTTTCCAGATTGGCTTCTTTGACTCAGAAACATGTATTGCAGGTTCTTCCATGTCTTGTTACAGCTTGATACCTCATTTCTTATAAATGCTGAATAATGTTCCATTGTCTGGATGTTCCACAATTTATTTCCCAGACATCTACTGAAGGATGTCTTGGTTGCTTCCAAGTGTTGACTATTTTGAATAAGATTATGGTACACCTCCATGTTCAGGTTGTTGTGTGGATATTAGATTTCAACTCATTGGTACCCAGTATGTCTTAATAAAAAATGTATCTGTGTTTACTGCCATGAATTCCTCTTTTCCATATGTTCTGTCTAAGATGAGTGACCAGCACAGCCAAGATACCCAATTTGTAGCATAATGCTCTTATTAATTAGACAAGAGGCTGTGCTGGTACAGCAAGTAAACAATGTACTACAAATCTGTTTACATCAGTTTCTCCAGACATTTTAAAACAATTAAACTATCAAGAAGGCCTGGAGACAGAGCTTTGCATTTTAATAGAAAATGATTAAATCTCAGGCATTATTGCCTTTGATGTGTCTGGGCTCTAAGAAGAGATCAGAGTATTGATTGAGGCCTCCAGGAAGGCAGGAAGCTTACTTGGGCTGCTTGACCACAATGCAGTGAAAGCCTGGAGATCTGTAACTTCTTGTTCTGGGATTAAAGGCCACTCGCCAACGAGTTAATTAGATTTGTCAGCCTCTGTTTAGTTGGACACTGCCTGTAGGGACAGATGATAGATTGTGACTGTTGAGGGGTACTATTGCTTGATCGACAGAGAAAGCAATACAGAGCCTGTGTCCACTGCTGATGACATCTATTGAAATAGCATGAGTGACACAGCAGCAAGTGCTGATCCTACTATTGACTCTATTTGGATTAAAAACCATTATAAAGCAAGTGAAGGTCAGCCATGCAGTTGCTTCCTGCTCAACTAATGCAAAACTGCACTCTACAGTCTGTGAATGTAAATGTGCTGCAATTATGACAGCCAGAGTCTCAAGCTTCTAATGCATTCACAATTTAGGATATGCCATTTCCTAATGATTTTGTTTATTCACAGGTGCTTGCCATATCCCACATAGTCCTTGCCCACTAGATACTCACAGACAATCATGTAGACAGCTGAATGCAATCAAGTTCGATAGTCTGATAGAAAATTTTGGGGCAAAATGAGGAGACCAGTGAGGCCACAGTCAACTTGCGAGGTGTAAAGAGGCTCTTGGAAAAAGCCCTACTTGACAGATTAGTAGGTAGACAGAGGGAGAAGTGCTGAAGGGGAGATCTTGAAAAAAGATGTGGAGGTGTGAAACAACCTTGGTACATTCAGAGTACTCAGTGTGGCAGTGTGGAATTGGGTGTGGTACCCTGAGCCAAGGGGCTGGTTCAGCACAAACTTGTACCTTCTACCACTTTTGAAATGGTGGCGAGACCTTAGTCCTAAAGATTGGAATTGAAAATCAATAAAGACATGATGGAGTCTGAAATATATCACAATGTAAGGGTTGGTAGAACTGGTGAGTCCTAGCAGTACAACAGATGTCAAAAGCCAACTCATGTGTTTTTGTTGCCTAAAATCTTTCTTTTGTTTCCTTTTTCACACTACTCAATAATCTGCCAATTGAATAACTAGACATATTTTCAAAAGTAAAAATACCTTAAGAAAATGGACGCATGTATGTGAATTTCTTTAATCTGATGGCTTCTAACCAAGTTCACATTGAGGACTGGGGATGTGGGTAGGAACAAGGGTACTATGTGGACAGGGCTTCATATGCATTGGACTGTAAGTGGATAGAGAACGGCACGAAGTCCCTGAGTCTAAGAATTATTTCGGGAGCAAGGAGAGGAAGGTTAACAAAAAAAGTTCACCTGTGTTGTAAGTTGTCTCCACATCAGCCTTCATTTTGCTTATTTCTGAGCAGTCTAGACATCAAAAGCTTGAGGTTCTACCACCTCCGGGGATACCTTCCCCTGCACTGACCAGTGCAACCCCTACAGGATCATTATAAGAAGCCATGGCACAGCTGAAAGTCTGTCTCTTGATTAGGCTTGATAAGACCACTAGTATGGAGATGACTTAATGTTGTCCCTTGGGAAATGCCTTTTTAAAAGCGCTCTCATATTGGCCAAGAAAGACTGCCTCCATATTAGGGTTTTCTATTTTTGTTGGAAGGAAGTTGGCATCTCTCCTGTGCAAGGAGTTTACTGAAGCCTAAATTCTTCCATTAGTCATTTTGGTTTGCAAACAGGGATATGAACATATGCAACTGCGTGCCTGGTGGCCTGAGCACTAGCTCAGCTTCTCAATTTAGGGCCAGTGGGGAATACCCCATGTTCACACTCTGAGGGTGATCATCTGCCTCTTTAAGCTGACTAGTTAACAAACGAATTTCTAAGGGCCAGAACTGACTACAGAATTTGCAAGGTTCTAGAGCAAAATGAAAATGCAGGGCCCATAGTTCAAAAATTGTAAAGAATTTCAAAACATTGACAGCAAAGCATTAAACCAAGTGCAGTTCTTAAAGCAGATCCCTGTGAGGCTGCACAGTTAACAAGTCCAGGAAGTCATCCCCACAGAGGAATGGCTCCTAGACTCTTTTGAGTCCTAAAGGCTCCTAATGTGGGTGACTATTGGGGATAGGAGAGTGTGCTTGATTTCAAGGCAAAAACACATTTTCTCCATCCTTGCCTCCTGCTGAAATCCTGTCCTTACAGCTAAACCAATTTCGCTTGAGGCTGGATCCCTTTGGGAGGGGCTAACATTTGCAGCTGTGTCTGTTGCACTCTTAGTGTTGGATGGAAAAGTGTAGGGAGAGAGCACAAGACAATTTTGATTATGGAGAGAACCTTAAGGGAAAAGAATGTAAGTTCATTGAATGCTTTTTGGTATACATAATCTTCCTTTCCATGTAACACTGAATATGGGTGAGAGGGTTCAGTAAATATAGCTCCCTGTGGGTGTCAGTAATTCTTCAATATTCATTGATAGTGACAATATTCAGAACTTGAGACAGATTTCCTATCTGTCTGACTCAAGGGAAGTTTTCTCAGAGCCACACAGAAGGAGAATCCAATCTGTTCTATACGAAAGACTCATTTGCTCTCAGAATAACTAAATTTCCATTTTCATTTGAATTTCTAACCAAAATAGTGGATCTTTCATGTTGCAAAAATAAAAATAATGGCAATTTGGCTCGAGGGTTTGTTTTTCCTTAAAATTTGATTCCTGTATTAACACTGCTAAGTGCTTGAGTAATGTGTGTGGTATAATGCTAAAATGATCTATTTCTTGCTTTTTTTGTTATAATTCGCTGCTAGTAGATGCTCTAATTCTTTAACAAAGAACTTTGATGTGAAATTTGTTAGGCAAAGGACTGAAAATTCAGGTAGAATTTCAAGATTTTGCTAGTAATTGTTACAGAGAATTGAGCAACTGTAATTCTAGCAAATGTCTATTTTGCTTGCAGCATTTTCTATTCATCAATAATTCAATTTCAAAATAAAAGACACATTTCTACATCCCAAAAGCTATTGGGGAGTCTTTTAGACTACAAGATTCCTGACTGTGGGAGAAGTGTCTACTAAATAAGGCAGCTAGTTCCAAAGGCTCCACTAATGTGCTTAGGGATCCTGTTACAGACCATTTTTCGTAATTCTAGAAGGCAAAATAAAATTTTATGCTTGGAAATAATAAGTTTAAGCAAATAGTATGGGCAAAGCTTATATCTGCATCCAAGCAATGGTCTGATTACTGCCAGAACAATACTGCTACATGATGAATCATTAATGATCTGTGAGAGTCATAATGGTCTGTCACTAATGCCCATTAATGATCTCTCTATACCACGGGTATGGGCTTGATGTTTCTGGCCAGTACCTTGGAGAATACTTTAGATATGCCTTAAACTTTCTCTGATCTCTCTCCGTGTCTGCTCCAAATGTAGACAGCAATTGTCTGGATAGGACCAGCTTATAAAGAAGCATGGCTTTGTTAAGGAAGTCGTACTCAGGTAAGATTTATTTAAGCAATGTTTTTGAAAGAGAGATTTGGAAGCTTTCCTAGACATTATGCCTTTGTAGAAATTAACAAAATTCTGTCAGGAATCTTTGTGCTGAGATCTTTTTCTTTCCGGATGGGGTAGGGGATCTTGTTTCCCTATACTCCATGTTTGGCTGTTGGACGTAAACTCTTTGTAAAGTATTACTTTAGGTTTCTAAAGAGGGATTTAAGATGTTATCAAAGCAGAATGAATGTGTATATCTGACTAGTTAAGCCCTATTCGTACTTAGAATATGGTGGCTCTAGCCGTTTCAAAAGAGATTTCCTAGCTCTAGATTTGCATTTACTCTATGCCTACAGCACAAAGCATTAATTTTAGTTTCCAAGAGCAGAAAACAGAATACATAGTGCAAATGGGCTTTAAATGTATTTTTTCTTTTAGCTTAGTGAAAGGAGAGAAAGAGGTGACGCAAAACTAAGGAAAGGTGGATATGGTCACTCATTAATTCTGAGAATCTTATTAGGTGTATCTTCAGGGAAATCACAAAAGATAGACATTGCATAATGTCCAAGGGAAACTAGGAGAGTATCTCTACTTCCATGGCTGCAAGAGAGATGCCGCAGATAGCTGATGGAACCAACGCCCAAGAACGTCAAGCTAGCAGAGGAAAACAAGCGGAGCTAGGGTGGCCGTAGCCAGTTTCAAGACGCTGAAAATAGGAGGATGGGGATTTTCTTGGAGGATTGAAAAAACTCCCTGGCTATTTTTTGATGGGAAATTTTAATACATGAAATAAAGAACAGCATTGTTTCTTAGAAAACATTTTACTAATTTTTGTATTATTCAATAACCTCATCAAGCAAGTTTTTCTATTGAAACCCTTTGCACTTTCTTTATCATTGATCTTGAAAGGATTACAAAAAATTTTTACCTCTCTAAATTATTTTGCTAGAACATTTTTCCCAGAGAAGTGA
Source organism: Oryctolagus cuniculus (assembly GCF_964237555.1). NCBI lineage: Eukaryota > Metazoa > Chordata > Mammalia > Lagomorpha > Leporidae > Oryctolagus > Oryctolagus cuniculus. The sequence continues at coordinate 116,992,449 of NC_091453.1, read as the reverse complement.
TTACTCATCACGATTTTTTGTTTCTTCAAAATCCTTCCCACTCTTCTGAAACTGCTGAGTAGAACGTGTTTATTTGTGTAATTATCTACGATTAATAGGCTTGCTCTTCTGAGTACTTTACAGGATCCCCTGGACTACTTGGAGTGGTCCTATATCATCCTTAATGAAGGTACAGATTGGTCTGTCATAATGTGTGGACATTATTTATTTGGTTATTTTTAATTGATCTCCCCATGAAAAGAAAGAAAAGATTAATTTAAAATGTTAGCACAACAAGGGCAATATCAGTGATGAAAAGGATTACAGAGTTTGTGAGTTCAGTTTAGCATTTAATTTTCTGTCCATTTCCAAAATTCATGCCTCTGATAAACCTACCAGAGTTTTTACCTGCCTAATGGTAGATGGGTTATCATCCTTAAAATTAGTGACTGTAGACTGTATGTCACTAAAATCAGGATTTGGAATCTGTGGCTGAACCATTTACACTCATCACTCTGCTTGCAAAATATTTTAGTGAACACATACATCAATTCTTTGCTGAGTAAAGGCTGTGACACAGGTCATTCTCACCAAACATTTAACACATTGATATGTGCATCTATTAACTGTAGATCTTCAGATTGCCAGCTACGTAGCTATGTTAGATTTGAGCTTGCACGTGCACGCACACACACACACACACACACACACTTCAATTGATTAATGAAAATTGTAAATAAACATGTCCTTTTAAAAAGATGTATGCTCATGGGAAACAGGGCCCCTTTGCAGAAATGAATGGAAACTATGGGGCAGATCCACAGTGATAGGGGATGTTCCAGTTGTTCCCTTTTGAAAGGAATGTTAAAAGTTCTTGATGCCATATAGGGTAGGCTCTGAGTTCATGGCAGCAGAATTCAAATGTGACTGGGAAAAAGGCTTATGCAAAGAATGGACGATCCAAGACAGGTCTGATAGTTTATCTTTTTGCCTTCAGACAGAAAAACACTTCACCACTAGTATACAAATGAGACTATCCCAGCTGCCACATCTATGAGCTCTTTAAAGAACTCACTTCAGCAGCTCTCAAGGCAAGAACATTCACCTTAAGTCCCCCATTCTCCAGTTAAGTCTGGTGCCTCTCATTTGGCCCTCAAGGAAGCTAAAGTAGCTGTGTTCTGTGTAATCCCTCACAACTTGGAAGCCCTCATGATCATTTTTATTTAAGAATCCACGTTTCTTTAGTACACACATTAGTCTTGTTTTTCACCTACCCTGTTTTAGCTCACCCATTGACTTCTCTAAGTGTTGTCCCTGCTGTGCTTCCTCCTGCATGTCTGACACCTTCTTCAACCTTTCAGGGTCCTTTTTATGCTTCTTTCTGTTTCTGCCTGGTTATAGGCCTTCTGTTGAACAGCCATACCTATGCTTTACTAATAGCCAGCATATCATAATGACTTAGAGTTTACAAAATACAGAACATGTGAAAACAGAGTCTCTTAGCGAACTATAGGAAAAATATTTTTTTCATCAGTTTTTCTTAGCTGTATGAACTTAGGAAATGACATATTTATTTTTGCCAATGACCCCTTAGCCCATTTTTTGAGGGATACACATGTATACTTTCAGGTTACCAGATTACTTGTTTCAAAACATCAAAGCTGTTGTCACCTGGGTAGTGCCTCAAAGCTCTTCCTCATAATATACAGTTCTGACTGTTTGGACACAGGGTTATTGTATATATTAGCTATGTGTGTGTTGAGTGATATATATATATATATATATATATATATATACACACACATACGTATGCTACAAAATGACTGCATAGAAACTAAAAATATTTCAACACATTTTCTTAGAACAAATGATTAAACAATCTAAGCTGATCTTTCAAAGCAAACTAAAAATAACTCTCTTCAATTCATGTATTTAGAACATGTACAGTGAAAATCTATATTTGCTTTTTGCCACTTGCTTTACAAACTGGAGGCTTTAGAGTTTAAGTGAAGAAGTCTTGGGTGGTAGGACAATCTATCCCAGCAGCTAAGCTCTTGTGAAGGAAGGAGAGTATTCACAGGAAACCCGTGCCTCCTGGGTAGAAAGAGTCCTGTAAGTTGCTTTTGGGATACCATCCTTATGGGGAAAAGATAAAGATGAAATAATTTTTCTTTTAATTTCACTAGTGCCACTAGGCAGGATCTAAAACGTTTAGGCATATCTCAATTGGAAGTACAACACTGTCTTGCTTACTACAATAAAGTCATTTCCAGAAAATTATATGTAAGTCAAGTCCCATTTGAAATTTACATGGAGTATATAATAGGAAAGGAGCTTTCTTTGTGAGTGTTTCTATAGAGTGAAGACTTCTTGTGTAATAGATATATTAAAAGGATTATTCTTTAATCTATCCATTTGAAAGTGTGGTTTATCTATACCAGAATGAAAATGAGGTTTCTGCATTATGCTCAAAAAGAAATATTTGAACAGGGTTTGCTGAGCCTGCCTATGTTTTAATGTAATAAGGCCTTTTCTGTGAGACTGTTAAAATGGTAATGTTTACATCTGCTTATTTTATTTTGTAAGTTTCTGAGTAGCTTATTAGTGTTCTTTACAATTTTGCAGCTATTATCTGATTTGACATTATACTATTGACTTTTAAATAGGTTTTTTAAACCTTTCCCAAAGGGATTTAAATAACAGGTATAGTTACTTACATATTTAAATAGGGCACATAAAACCTCCTGGGCCCATCTGTTACCCATGCCAATTCTCTGTGTCTAGTTAAACATGTAGCTGCAAATATTGGATCTTTCCCAACATTTTTTATCCTTTACTTTGTCCTTAAAGGATTATGAGTTGTGCACCAGGAGTCTCTCCATGTACAATGGATTAGGCATATGTGATGGCTCCAGAGGAGTCAGAGTTGATGTTTACTGGGACTCTATCTTTGGTTGGTTATGTGTATTCATCACTGTGTAAATATCAAATGTAATAGTATTCTTTGTAATAGTTGTTTTTCCACTCAAGCTCAACTGGATATATGAGTAATAAGGCATTCTCCAGCTCTTATACAAGCTAATATAATGGGAACCAAATAAGGTCTCCAAATGCCACATTCATCATGTTCCTGCTTTATATAAAAACATTTCCTGATCTCACTTTGAATGCCAACCAATGGAGGCACAGGGTGGCTGATGTTATTCTACAAGCAAAGGCCACAACAGTCTTTCTCAACATACCTAGTCCTATCTCCTTCCTTCCCTCCAAGCACTATTTCAGTTAACTCAGTCACCTGCTCTGGACTTAAAGGAATTTGTCCAATCCAGTAATGTGTACTCTATACAATGACTTCTCTGATGTACTAGATACTCAGGAAGGTGCCGTTATGAAGGAGCCATAGACCCAGGAAGGCACCGTCTGGTTGCCCAGCTAGACACATTGTGATGAGTGCTATAATCAAAATATTAAAAAAAAACACAGGGGAATAGGACTAGAACAGATGCCTTCTGATGGTTGGATGTGGGACAGCCTCATTGGGGAGATGTGATTCAACCAGGGATTTAAATGTGTGTTACTTTAGTTCATGTCCTTGGAGATGTCTTTCCTATTCCTCAAACATGCTGGTCTTCTTTTCTCCAAGAGCTCTCATGGCACCTACTGCTAAACCAGTTATGTTGCACTCATCCTAAACTCCCTCATGTTATGTCTACCTTTATGCTTATTTCCCCCACTGGATTATAAATTTCCAGGAGGCAAGGCAAATATGCAATACTTTTTTTTATCTCCCTAACTAACAATACAAGACTAATGATGATAGTAACTAAAAATGTCCTTTATGTGAAAAAAAGCTTGTTTGGATCTGGAGAATTCCTTGATTTCTCAGTTAGCCACTGCTACATAGTAGTATACCCTGATCATCAGAATTAAGCTAGTTAACTTGACTACTACTGGCTGGAAACTTAAACCCAAAGTTTAATATAGTCTTCCAGTGATGTAGACTAGACTGTATACAAGTTGTGAATACTTTTCCTTTGCCCTCCTTCACTTTTTTACCTAAAATGTGCTCAGAACCTATATACTCCAGGCACTGTGATAACTTCTAGGTTTATAGCATTGAATAAAATATGGAATATATAGTCTGGAAGCAAATCAATCAGCTTTTTGGTCCTTTTCCTCATATCACATCATGACCCTTCTCTATAAATCTTCATACTACAAAAGCTAGAGAAGTGAATTCAAGGGCAAGATGTCATGAGCTGCCAAGGCTATGGAAGCCTCTTGAGTTCGCCAACTCTGATCTTATTTAGACAAGGCCATAATCAAAGATGTCGGGTTTTTATTTGTTTCTTCTCCAAAGCATTTAATTGTTAAATGTGTGATCCACTTGATATCTGTTCTTGGACAACAGTGTTTTTGTTCCTTAAGAAAAGGAGGCTTGCTCAATTGTTAAATCAACAACAGGAGTCACTGTACACTTACTCCCCATGTAGGATCTCTGTCCTTAATGTGTTGTACTATGGGAATTAACAGTATAACTAGTACTCAAACAGTACTTCATACTTTGTGTTTCTGTGTGGGTACAAACTGTTGAAATCTTTACTTAGTATATACTGAGTTGATCTTCTGTATATAAAGATAATTGAAAATGAATCTTGATGAAGAATGGGATGGGAGAGGGAGTGGGAGATGGGATGGTTGCAGATGGGAGGGAAGTTATGGGGGGGGGGAAGCCGCTATAATCCAAAAGTTGTACTTTGAAAATTTATATTTATTAACTAAAAGTTTTAAAAAATTAAAAAAATAAATGCAGAAAAATAAATAAAAGAAAAGGAGGCTTGAAGAATCACCCTAACTATTAAACTCTGTGACCAACACATAATGACTACTATTTAATCATCAACTTTGGGCTAGTGCCCAGCTTCAATACTGTGCACAAATAACTAATTCTTACAACCCTTAAAGATAGTTTAATATTTTCTTCATAGTAATACTGAGGGAACTGAAGTTCAAAGAGGTTAAATAACATGATCCAAATCCCTTATTAGCATTGGAGCCAGTCTTTAAAACAAATCCATGTCGGGGCCAGCGCCGTGGCTCACTTGGCTAATCCTCTGCCTGCGGTGCCGGCATCCCATATGGGTGCCGGGTTCTGGTCCCGGCTGCTCCTCTTCAAGTGCAGCTCTCTGCTGTGGCCCAGGAAGACAGTGGAAGATGGCCCAAGTGCTTGGGCGCCAGCACCCACGTGGGAGACAAGGAGGAAGCTCCTGGCTCCTGGCTCCTGGCTCCTGGCTTCCGATTGGCGCAGCGCCGGCCATAGCAGCCATTTGGGGGATGAACCAACAGAGGGAAGACCTTTCTCTCTCTCTCTCTCTCTCTCTCTCTCTCTCTCTCACTATCTAACTCTATCTGTCAAATAAAAAAAAAGTCCATGTAATGCTATACCATCCCACGTGTAGGAGATATTCAGTAAATAATAATAGTTTGTAGATTGCTACTATTCTAATTGAAAGATCTTTGTATATTTGAAATTACAATGTAAAAGATTGCTAGTCTTTGATTACTATCCATCACAGCCATGTATCTTTACATTCCTATTAGCAATTCCTTGAATGCTTTATATTTAATAAAAGCAAAACTATTGTTTTGATACATGATAACTCATTTCCCATGAATATTTTTATATGAACACATAATGACAATTCATAAAAATAACATAGGAAGATTTAGATGTCAGAGTTTCTGTCAGATGCTCAAATTCTCAAACATCCAAATAAAATGACTATGAACTCATAATAAAGAAACCAAATAAAATAAAATAATCTGATTTTATAGACATTTAAGCTGATTCATAATAGTCCTAACTCATGAAAATCCCCGAACTCATATTTCAAGTGATTAGCTTCAGTGTTATCTGAATACACTATTTCTATATAGTAAAACTATATAGAAACATTTTCAACCCAGCTGTTCCCAAATTTTAGTGTGTGCCATCAGTATCATCTTTGAAACTGGCTGAAATTGCAGATTCTAAGATGAGTTGGTTGAAACCCAAGAGTACATTACAAAACAAAACAAAAACAAAAACAAACCTAAAACATGCAAGAGAGCTCCTGTCTACTGGTTTACTCCCCAAATGCCTGCAATGGCCAGGAGGGCCAAAGCTGAGAGTGGAGTACTCAATCCAGATCTTCTAGGCAACCAACAACTTCAGCCATTTCCTACTGACTCCCAAGGTCTGCATTAGCAGGAAACTTCAAGAGGAAGTGGAGCAGGGCCGGCTCTGTGGCATAGCAGGTTAAAAGTCACCGCCTACAGGGCCAGCATCCCATATGGGCGCTGGTTTAAGTCCCAAGCTGCTCCACTTGCCATCCAGCTCTCTGCTATGTCCTGGGAAAGCAGTAGAAGATGGCCCAAGTCCTTGGGCTCCTGCACCTGCATGGGAGACCCGGAAGAAGCTTCTGTTTCCTAGCTTTGGATCAGCTCAGCTCTGGCCCTTGTGGTCATTTGGAGAGTGAACCAGCAGATGAAAGACCTCTCTCTCTCTCTAGCGCTATCTATGTAACTCTTTCAAATAAATAGAATAAACCTTAAAAAAGAGGAAGTGGAGCAAGTATTCAGTCCAAGCACTCTGATGTAGAATGCAAGACTCCAAGCAGCTGTTTAACTGCTAGGCCAAATGCTTACCCAAAGACTCCACATTATGGGGCCAGCACTGTGGCATAATAGGTTAAGTATCTGCCTGTGGTACCAGCATCCCATATGGGTGCTGATTCAAGTCCCAGCTGTTCACCTTCCAATCTAGCTTTCTTTTGATAGCCTGGGAAAGCAGTAAAAGGTGGCTTGAAGTACTTCGGCCCCTGCACATGCATGTGAGACCTGGAAGAATCTCCTGGCTCCTGGCTCTGTATGGGTCCAGCTCTGGCTGTTGCGGCTATCTGGGGAATGAATCAGTAGATGGAAGACCTCTCTCTCTGTTTCTGCCTCTTTCTGTCTGTGGCTCTTCCTCTCAAGTAAATAAATAAATCTTTTTAAAAATTCTACATTTTAATGAGCACTCTATGTGATTCTGATACAGAAAGACTGCATGTAAATATCTCACTTGTAAATCTTCCTGTAATTATTAATCTCTACTAATGACTATATTTTAAAATTATTAATAATATAAAGAGAACCGATTTCATGTGTTTTCATAGACATAATTCTAAGAAGATAACCATGCTTTAATCTCTCAATCACCCTTCCTTTCTTTTTTTTCCTTTAATTTTTGTAATAAGTTAATTTCAATTTAGTTTCTAATCATAGGCCTAATGTACCACTAACCATAATGTTATCAAGTAAAAAGTAGAAATACCACAGCTCCACAAGAGTATAGCCAAGGACTAAAAATCTTAAGACCAAATCTTAAGATGTCAGTTTCATTTGTATACATTGTGGGTATTTTTATATTCTGTATTAACTGCCACATAGCAGATAAAAACATGTGATATTTGTCTTCTGGAGACTGGCTTAATTCAATAAACATAATGATTTACAGTTGTATCCATTTTGTTACAAAAGACAGAATTTCTTTATTTTTATGGATGAGTAGTATTCCATAGTGTATATATACCAAATTTTTTAATCCAGTCATCCGTTATGGACAACTGGGTTGATTCCATATCTTAGCTTTTGTGAATTGAGCTGCAATAAACATGGTGGTAAAAATAACTCTTTCTTATTCTGATTTCATTACATTTGGAAAAGTTTTAGAGGTGGATGGCTTGGTCATATGGTAGATCTGTTTTCAGATTTCTGAGGAATCTCCATACCGTCTTCCATAATGGTTGTACTAGTTTACATTCCCACCAACATTGGATTAGGGCACCTGTTTCTCTACATCCTTACCAACATCTATTATTGTTTGATTTTTGGATGGTAGTCAATATAACTGGGGTGAGGTGAAACCTCATTGTGTTTTTTATTTCCATTTGTCTGAATGTTAGTAATCCTTAGCATTTTATCACACATCTATTTGCCACTTGAATTTCATCCTTTGAAAAATGCCTGTTCAAGACCATTAGTCCCTTTCTTAACTAGATGTTTTGTACTGTTGCTGTTGAGTTTCTTGAGCTATTTCTATATTCTGGATTGCAATCCTTTATCAGTGGCATAGTTTGCAAGTATTTTCTCCCATTCTTTTGGTTGGCCCTTCATTTTCTTGAGTGCTTCCTTTGCAGTTCACAATCTTCTTAGCTTGATATAATCCCATTATCTATTTTTGCTTTTATTGCCTATGCTTCTGAGGTCTTTTCCAAGGAGTCTTTGCCTGTGCCAATATCTTGCAGAGTTTCTCCAGTGTTTTCCTCTAGTAACTTGATGATATCAGGTCATAGATTTAGATCCTTGATGCATTTTGAGTTGATCTTTGTATAAGGTGTAAGACAGTGGTTGTGTTTCATAACTCTGCAAATGTAGATCCAAATTTCCCAACACTATTTGTTGAAGAGACTGTCCTTTCTCCAGGGATTGATTTTAGTTCGTGTCAAAGATTAGTTGGTTGCATATGCATGGATTAATTTCTAGGGTTTCTATTCTGTTCCATTGGTCCACGTGTCTATTTCTGGATCAGTACAAGGCTGTTTTGATTATAACTGCCCTGTTGAGTGTCTTGAAATCCGGTATTGTTATCAGTAAGTCACCACATTTTATTGCTGAGTAGTAGTCCATTGCATAAATATTTCAGATTGTTTTTCTATTCTTGTATTTAGGGACATCTGAATTGTTTTTAAACAATTAAAGCCAGGTTTTGGCTTTAATGAACAAAGCTGCTATAAACATTACTTGAAAATCTTTTACAGATAAACTTTGTAAAATTTTAGACAATCATCTAGCAGAGAAATTGCTGGGTCAAGGATTGATATAAATAATAATTATAATAACAAAATTAATAATAATAACAAAAATCGGAGGTTGTCAATTATTTTCATACTCATTCTTGTGCGTCCATATAATGGAATTGAATTTTGCTTTTAATGTGTGCTTGCCTGATCACTACTGCTGCTGAAGATGTTTTTGGTTATAGAGTGGCCATTTGTATATCTTCCTTTGTGGTCAACTTGCTCAAATCTTCTGCATATTTTAACATTTTGGGTCTTATTTTTGAGTTGTTCATAATAACCCCTTATTAATCTGTTTATCTCTGTAGCATTGCTACTAGTATCCCCACTTGTTTATTCAGTAATTATCTGTATTAATTTCTCTTTTTAGTTGATCTGGCTTTCTTGCTATTAGTTTAAAGTTTTATTAATCTTTGGGTCCAGCATTGTGGCACATGGGTAAAGCTGCCGCTTGCAATGCCTGCATCCTAAATTTGAGTGTCAGTTCAAGATCTAGCTGCTCCACTTCTGATCAGCTTCCTGCTAATGCACCCAGGAAAAAAACCAGAAGATGGCCCAAATACTATGGCTTCTGCCACCCATGTGGGAGACTGGATGGGGTTCCTGGCTCCTGGCTTGGGCTGGCCCAGTATCGGCCATTGTGTAAAGCAGCAGATGGAATATTCTGTCTTATATTCTCTCATTCTCCCTCTATCTCTCTCTCTTTCTCTCTCTATCTCTCCCTCCCTCACTCCCTCCCTCCCTCCCTCCTCCTGCTCTCTTTTCTCCTTTCTGTTTTCTCTTTCAAGAAAATAAATCTTAAAAACAACATTTTATTAATTTTTTCAATGAAAAACCTTTGGTTTTGATGCTTATCTCTTGTTTCTGTCATTGATTTTCTTTCTTATTTTTATTCCTTCCTTCTGGTTTATTTGGAATTTAATTAGTTCTTTTTCTAGTTTCTTGATGTAGAAGCATAAATCATTTCTGAAATAACTTTCTTTTTGATTAAAGACATCTAAAGCTACAAATTTCCCTGTAATGATTCCTTTACATGAATTTTGCTTTTTGATATATAGTACTTTATTTGTCTTTTAATTCAAAGTATTTTCTAACTATCCTTTCAAATATTTAATTTACTGATGACTTATTGTGATATCTGATTTCCAGATTTAGAGACTGATTTCTTTACATCCTTTAACATTAAAAAAAATTTCATTTGAGGAGGAAATAGGAATAGAGAGAGCATTCCCATCCATTGGTTCACTCCCCAAATGTCCACACAGGGTGGGGCAGAATGAGGCCAAAATCAGGAGTCAGGTACTCAATACAGGTCTACCACAGAGACTAAATTACTTGAGCTATCACTGCTGTCTCTCAGGTCCACATTAGCAGGGATCTGAAATTGGAAGTGAAGCCAGGACTCAAACCTAAGTATTCTGACATGGGCTTCAGGTATCTTCACCATTGAGATAACTGCCTGCTCTTATACTTATATTGCTGACATTGATATCAGGTTTGTTATTTTGCATTCAGATAATATACAAGTATTTTTGTTAGCTTTGATTCTTAAAAATTTACTTAATCTTTTAGTATCAGTCAGTTTATGTCTTACTTGAAGAATATTCCATTAAGAATGTGTTATTTGCAGTTGGGAATTTCTAAAAATTTTTTTTCTTTTTTTTTTAACTTTTATTTAATGAATATAAATTTCCTAAGTACAGAATATGGATTACAATGGCTTCCCCCCCATAATGTCCCTCCCACCCGCAACCCTCCCCTTTCCCACTCCCTCTCCCCTTCCATTCACATCAAGATTCATTTTTGATTCTCTTTATATACAGAAGATCAGTTTAGCATACATTAAGTAAAGATTTCAACAGTTTGCTCCCACACAGAAACATAAAGTGAAAAATACTGTTTGAGTACTAGTTATAGCATTAAATCACAATGTGCAGCACACTAAGGACAGAGATCCTACATGAGGAGTAAGTGCACAGTGCCTCCTGTTGTTGACTTAACAAATTGACACTCTTGTTTATGGCATAAGTAATCACCCTAGGCTCTTGTCATGAGCTGCCAAGGCTATGGAAGCCCCCTGAGTTCACTGACTCTGATCATATTTAGACAAGGCCATGGTCAAAGTGGAAGTTCTCTCCTCCCTTCAGAGAAAGGCACCTCCTTCTTTGATGACCCATTCTTTCCACTGGGATCTCACTCGCAGAGATCTTTCATTTAGGTGTTTGTTGTTGTTGTTGTTGTTTTTGTGTTTTTTTTTCCCCCATAGTGTCTTGGCTTTCCATGCCTGAAATGCTCTCATGGACATTTCAGCCGGATCCGCATGCCTTAAGGGCTGATTCTGAGGCCAGAGTGCTGTTTAGGACATCTGCCATTCTATGGGTCTGCTGTGTATCTCACTTCCCATGTTGGATCATTCTCTCCCTTTTTTATTCTATCAGCTAGTATTTGCAGACACTATTCTTGTTTATGTGATCCCTTTGGTTCTTATTCCTATCATTATGATCAATTGTGAACAGAAATTGATCACTGGGACTAGTGAGATGGCATTGGTACATGCCACCTTGATGGGATTGAATTGGAATCCCCTGGTATGTTTCTAACTCTACCGTTTGAGGTAAGTCAGCTTGAGCATGTCCCGAATTGCACATCTCTTCCCTCTCTTATTCCCACTCTTATATTTAACAGCGATCACTTTTCAGTTAAGTTTCAGCACTTAAGAAGAATTGTGTATTGATTACAGTATTCAACCAAAAGTATTAAGTAGAACAAACAAAAAAAATACTAAGAGGGATAACATATCAAGTTGCTCATCAACAGTCAGGGTGAGGGCTGATCAAGTCACCGTTTCTCCTAGTGTTCATTTCACTTTAACAGGTTTCCTTTTTGGTGCTCAGTTAGTTGTCACCTATCAAGGAGAACAAGTGGTATTTGTCCCTTTGGGACTGGCTTATTTCACTCAGGATAATGTTTTCCAAATTCCTAACAGGGATCACTTGTCAGTTAAGAATTTCTAAAAATTTTTATCAAATTGTATTGATTATAGTTCAGTTATTCTGGATTATTAATCTGTACATTCTGTCAGTTCCTCAGAGATGCATATTGGGAATTACAATCATGATTATGGATTAATATGTTTTCTTTCAGTGCTATCGATATTTGCTTCAAGCATGTACTACCTTTGTTAGTAGGTACAAATACATGTAGGAATTCTTGTATTCTTGATGAATTGACCATTTTATAATTATGAACTTTTTGTCATCATGTGTTATAATATTCTTCACCATGAAGCCCATAATATGTAATATGAGTAGAGACACATCATCTTTGTTAGGCTCAGTATTTGCAATATGTATATTTGCATCTTTTAACTTTCATGCTTTGTGTCTTTAGGTTTAAAGTATATTTTTTGTGGGTACTATATAATTGAAGCTGTCTTTTTGTTATAGTCCCCAAGTTCTACCTCTTATTTGGGTTTTTTAAGATTCATTTATATTTATTATAATTGTTGATATATTTGGATATAAGCTTTTCATTTTTGTGTTTGAGTTCTTTTTGTCCCATCTTCTCTTTGTCCCCCATTGCTCTTCCCCAGCAATTTGGGGATGAGTCACGTATTTTTTTTTCTGGATTACTGGGTTTGTGCATATTAAATTGTTTGTTTTATGCAAGATTACAATATACATATTTGACTCATCTATACTGTTATTAAAACATATTCTAGGCTGGCGCCGCGGCTCAGTAGGCTAATCCTCTGCCTTGCAGCGCTGGTACACCGGATTCTAGTCCCGGTAGGGGCACTGGATTCTTTCCCGGTTGCCCCTCTTCCAGGCCAGCTCTCTGCTGTGGCCAGGGAGTGTAGTGGAGGATGGCCCAGGTGCTTGGGCCCTGCACCCCATTGGAGACCAGGGTAAGCACCTTGCTCCTGCCTTCGGATAGTTGCAGTGCGCCAGCCACAGCACGCCGGCTGCGGCGGCCATTGGAGGGTGAACCAACGGCAAAGGAAGACCTTTCTCTCTGTCTCTCTCACTGTCCACTCTGCCTGTCAAAAAAAAACCCATATTTTATTACTTCATGTTATTCAAAAATAAGGTAAAACATTGATAGCATTACTCTTCCAATTATCCCACTCATTTACTTTCATGAATCCTGTCTCATATATTTTACAATTTATGTCAACAAATCCTTTGGTACATTTTTAAAAATAAAGATCCTTTTTATTTGCTTCTTTTATGTTTTAAATTTCTCTTTCCATAATGGAATTTCTAAGTAGTATTTTCCTTCAGTTTAAATATCAATTTTGCACATTTATTGTGGTGCATATCTACTGCATTTAGCTTTTTTTCTGAAAATTTATTAATTTTACCTTCATGGTTAAGAAATTTTTGCTCGATTTGTGATTCAGATTTAACATATTTTATTTTTATTTCAATGCTTTAAAGATGATCCATTGTTTTCTGCCCCTCATTGTTTCAGTGAAAAGTTATATATCACCTTTATTTTTATACCATTGTAGTGTTTCTATTTTCTGTGAATGTTTTCAAGATTTTCTTTTTACCTTTGGTTATTAGAAGTTCGTGATGCATGTAGATTGTTTTGTTTACTTGTTTTATGAATCCCTCTTTTTGTTCTTTGATTTTCCTGGATATAAAAGACATTATCTTTCATAATTTTTGAATAAATTGGGGCTATTTTGCTATCACATATTTCTTCTCCATGATTGTATCTTCCTTCTCCTGAAATCCCAATTACTCATTTGTTTTCTATAGATATCAGACATTCTGTGATAGTATTTTATTGTTTGATTTGTGTATTCTCATTCTTAAAAGTGTCTATGTCACAAAATTTTTTCTCTGCTATACCTGGTTAACTGATTACCCCTTCAAGAGAATTCATCATCTCTGACATTTTACATTTCAGTTTTAACATTTCCATTTTGCTCTCTATATAGCTTCAATTTTAATGCTCAAATTGTGTATCTATGCTTGCATGTTATTCACCTTTCCAGTAGATTTTTAAATTATTTTTATTATATAACCTGAACTATTTTCATGTATTTCATATATACATATTTAAGAGCATAGTAATGCCTTCCATCCTACCCTCCCTCTTATACTCCCTCTCATGCTCCTATCCTCCCTACTCCTTCTTTTCTTATTCTTTGTTTTTAATTGTTACAATTCCATACATTCAATTTAATTTATAAACATAAGGTTAACCCTCTGCTAACTAAAGAATTCAACAAATGGTATGAAGAAAAAAAAACACTGTTCCTCAACTGTGAAAACAGTGCTGTAAGCAATCGTTGAATCTCAAAATACCAATTTTGCTTACATACATTACATTTATGTACTGTATTAGTTATTGCAGATCAGGAAAATATATGATATTTGTCTTTTGGGGACTTGTTTATTTCACTAAGTATAATGGTTTCCAGTTGCAATCGTTTTCTTGGAAAAGACAGGATTTCATTCTTTGGATGGCTGAATAGTACTCCATCATGTATGTATACAACATTTTCTAATCCAGTCTTCAGTTAATGGACATCTGGATTGATTACATATCTTAGCTATTGTGAATTGAGTTTCAATAAACATGGGAGTAAAAACAACTTTCATATTCTGATTTCATTTCATTTGGGTAAATTCACATGAGTGGGAAGGCTGGATCATATGGTAGAGCTATTTTCCAATTTTGGGGGAATCTATATGCTATCTTCCACAATGGCTGTACTGGTTTACATTTCTACCAACAGTATATTAGGATAACTTTTTCCCCACATCCTCACCAGCATTTATTGTTTTTTTGTTTTGTTTTGTTTTGTTTTTGGAGAGTAGTCATTCTAACTGGGGTAAAGAGAAACCTCTTTGTGGTTTTTATTTGCATTTATCTGATGATAGTGATCCTGTGCATTTTTTTCATGTATCTGGTGGCCATCTGAATGTCATCTTTTGAAGAATGGCTGCTCACTTGACTTCCTTAGCCCATTTCTTAACTGGATTGTTTGTTTTGTTGTTGTTCAGTCTTTTGAGCTACTTATATATTCTGGATTGCAATTATTTATCAGTGGTATAGTTTGTAAATATTTTCTCCCATTCTGCTTCTTCACTTTGTTGAGTGTTTCCTTTGCAGTACATCAGCATCTTAGCTTGATGCAACCCCGTTTCTTTCCTTCCCTTCCCTTCCCTTCCCTTCCCTTCCCTTCCCTTCCCTTCCCTTCCCTTCCCTTCCCTTCCCTTCCCTTCCCTTCCCTTCCCTTCCCTTCCCTTCCCTTCCCTTCCCTTCCCTTCCCTTCCCTTCCCTTCCTTTCCTTTCCTTTCCTTTCCTTTCCTTTCCCTTTCTTTCTTTCTTTCTTTCTTTCTTTCTTTCTTTCTTTCTTTCTTTCTTTCTTTCTTTCTTTCTTTCTTTCTTTCTTTTCTCTCTTTTCTCTCTTTTGTTTTCTTTTCTTCTCTCTTCTCTTCTCTTCTCTTCTCTTCTCTTCTCTTCTCTTCTCTTCTCTTCTCTTCTCTTCTCTTCTCTTCTTTTCTGCCAGGCAAAGTTAGACAGTGAGAGAGAGAGACAGAGAGAGAGTTATAGACAGTGAGAGAGACGGAGAGAAAGGTCTTCCTTCCATTGGTTCACTCCCCTAATGGCCGCTGTGGCCTGCGCTGTGCCGATCCAAAGCCAGGATCCGGATATTTCCTCCCAGTCTCCCATGCGGGTGCAGGGACCTAAGCACTTGGGCCATCCTCCACTGCCCTCCCGGGCCACAGCAGAGAGCTGGACTGGAAGAGGAGCAACCAGGACTAGTACCTGGCACTCCAACCAGGACTAGTACCCGGGTGCCGGCACCGCAGGCAGAGGATTAGCCAAGTGAGCCACGGTGCCGGCCGTTTATTTTTTGTTTACCTGCCTGTGCTTCTGGGGTCTTTTCCAAGAAGTTTCCCCAATGTTTTCCTCTAGTGATTTGTTGGTATCAGTACATAGATATAGATCATTGATGCATTTCGTGCTGATTTTTGTATAAGCTGTAAGGTTGGGATCTTGTTTTTTACTTCTGCGTGCATAGATCTAATTTTCCCAGCACTATTTGTTCAAGATATTGTCCTTTCCCCAGGGATTTATTTTAGCTTCTTTGTCTAAGATTAGTTGTTTATAGATTTGTGGATTAATTTCTGGGGTTTCTATTGTGCCAGTATAGGCTGTTTTGATTATAACTGCCTTGCAATATGTCTTGAAATCTGGTATTGTTATGCCTCCAGCTTTGTTTTTGTTGCTTAAGGTTGCTTTATGTATTCAGAGTTTCTTGCATTTCTATATGGATTTTAGCATTGTCATTTCTAGATCTGAGAAGAATCTCTTTGGTATTTTCATTGGGATCTCATTGAGTCTGTAAATTGCTTTGGGTAATATGTAATTTTGATAATATTAATTCTTCGAATCAAAGAACTTGGGAGACTTTTCCATTTTTTGTGTCATCTTCTATTTATTTCTTTTATGTTTTGTAATTATCACTGTAGAGATCGTTCACCTATTTGGTTAAATTTCTTCCTGTTAGGAAAAGAGGCACAGAATGGAGAGGAGATAGTATATGAATCTACAGCCAGATCAAATTTATTTAGAGAAAATAAATTTATAGATATGGGTGACCAACTGCCTTTGTGCACATTGATGGAACATGTGGCAGAAAGCCCTGACCCCAGGGGCTGTTTTTTTTTTTATATTTTAGGAGGGCTAGGTATGGGGGTAGGGGTAGGGGTAGCAGGCAGAGGGGAATTCCTGGAATTGGTCTCTCAGGTGGCCATGCAGGGCCTTGGAAACCTGGGAAAGAATGCAGGGATGGGGTATGAAGGTAATAGGGTGTGAGACCCAATTGAGATTCAAGGTCAAGGAATAAATTCCAGTATTTATCTATTGGGCGATGAGCGAGAATTGCTGAGGCTTATATCTTTGTTCCATCACTTCCAAAGTATTGAATTTTTTGTAGCTATTATAACTAGGACAGATGTTACAAATTATTTGTCAGTCATGATATTATCTGTGTATACAAAGGCTATTGATTTTTATGTGTTGATTTTACATCCTGCAACTTTACCAAACTCTCTTATGTGTTCCAATAGCCTCTTAGTGGAGTCTTTGGGTTCCCCTTTATACATAATCATGTCATCTACAATCAGGGATAATATGACTTTCTTCTATCCAATTTGTATCCCTTTTTCTTGCCTAATGGCTCTGGCTAAAACTTCCAGAACTATATGGAATAGCATTTGTGAAAGTGGGCATCCTTGCCTTCTTCCAGAGGTTGGTGGAAATACTTCCAACTTTTCCACATTCAGTAGGATGATAGCTGTGAGTTTTTCATATATTGCTTTGATTGGGTTGAAGAACTTTTCCTTCTATACCCAATTTACTAAAGATTTTTATCATGAAAGGATGCTGTATCTTATCAAATGATTTCTCTACATCTATTAAAATAATCATATGGTTTCTAATCTTCAGTTTGTTAATGTGATGTATCACATTTATTGACTTTTGTATGATAAACCATGCCTGCATACAATATGTCCACCACAAAACATACCAAACACAGGAGTAAGAGAAACAGTTTATTGGGGGGAAACCCGACCTACCAGAGGGAAGGGTAGAAGAAGGAAAAAGAGAGAGAGAAGGAGAGTGTGAGAGAGATCCAGAGATCAAGAGACAGAGAGATAGAGAGATCATGAGATGGAGAGAAAAGAGCCACGTGTTCAGGAACAGGTTCTTTTAAAGCTTGTCTGGGGGTGGAGGAGTGGGCAGGGAAGTAGGAACAGAGAATCCCATTAGGATGGGGATGGAGCTGACACCAGTAGTTGGGCCATGTGGCCGCCTGTCTTTCAGCAATGGCAGAGGGGGCTAGAGCCTAGGATGGTGTAGGGGTGTAGATTGTACCATAGATAAGTCTGTGCCATTCTACTAATACATACCAAAGATAAATCCCACTTGATCTGAGTGAATGATCTTTCTGATGTATTGGATTCAATAAGCTAGGTATTTTGTTGATTTTTGCATCTTCATGTTCTTCAGTTGTATTGGTTTATATTTCTCTTCCTTTGTTGTATCTTTTGCTGGTATTGGAATTAAGGTGATACTGGCCTCATCAAAGCAGTTTGGGAGAATTCCCTCCCTTTCAATTGTTTTGAATAGTTTGGGAAGAATTGGAATTAGTTCTTATTTAATGATGTGGTAGAATTCAGCAGTGAGGCCACTCGTTCCTGGGCTTTTCTTTGTTGGGAGGATATTTATTACTGATTCAACCTCTGTCTTGGTTGTTGGTCTGCTTAGGTTTTCAATATCTTCATGTCTCAATATTGGTAGATTGTATGTGTCCAGGAATCTATCCATTTCGTCTAGATATTCCAATTTGTTGGTATGTAGCTGTTTGTACTAATTTCTTTTTTTAAAAACATTTATTTAATGAATATAAATTTCCAAAGTACAGCTTATGGATTACAATGGTTCCCCCACATAATGTCCCTCCCACCCTCCCCTTTCCCACTCCCTCTCCCCTTCCATTCACATCAAGATTCATTTTCGATTCTCTTTATATACAGAAGATCAGTTTAGCATACATTAAGTAAAGATTTCAACAGTTTGCTCCCACACAGAAACATAAAGTGAAAAATACTGTTTGAGTACTAGTTATAGCATTAAATCTCAATGTACAGCACACTAAGGACAGAGATCCTACATGAGGAGTAAGTGCACAGTGACTCCTGTTGTTGACTTAACAAATTGACACTCTTGTTTATGGCATCAGTAATCAACCTAGGCTCTTGTCATGAGCTGCCAAGGCTATGGAAGCCCCCTGAGTTCACTGACTCTGATCATATTTAGACAAGGCCATGGTCAAACTGGAAGTTCTCTCCTCCCTTCAGAGAAAGGCACCTCCTTCTTTGATGACCCATTCTTTCCACTGGGATCTCACTCGCAGAGATCTTTCATTTAGGTGTTTTTTTTTTTCCCCCATAGTGTCTTGGCTTTCCATGCCTGAAATACTCTCATGGGCTTTTCAGCCAGATCTGCATGACTGACTTAAGGGCTGATTCTGAGGCCAGAGTGCTGTTTAGGACATCTACCATTCTATGGGTCTGCTGTGTATCTCACTTCCCATGTTGGATCATTCTCTCCCTTTTTTATTCTATCAGCTAGTATTTGCAGACACTATTCTTGTTTATGTGATCCCAATGGTTCTTATTCCTATCATTATGATCAATTGTGAACAGAAATTGATCACTGGGACTAGTGAGATGGCATTGGTACATGCCACCTTGATGGGATTGAATTGAAAATCCCTGGTATGTTTCTAACTCTACCGTTTGAGGTAAGTCAGCTTGAGTATGTCCCGAATTGCACATCTCTTCCCTCTCTTATTCCCACTATTATGTTTAACAGCAATCACTTTTCAGTTAAGTTTCAGCACTTAAGAAGAATTGTGTATTGATTACAGTATTCAACCAAAAGTATTAAGTAGAACAAAGAAAAAAAGTACTAAGAGGGATAACATATCAAGTTGCTCATCAACAGTCAGGGTGAGGGCTGATCAAGTCACCGTTTCTCATAGTGTTCATTTCACTTTAACAGGTTTCCTTTTTGGTGCTCAGTTAGTTGTCACCTATCAAGGAGAGCAAGTGGTATTTGTCCCTTTGGGACTGGCTTATTTCACTCAGCATAATGTTTTCCAAATTCCTAACAGGGATCACTTTTCAGTTAAAATTTAAACACCTAAGAATAATTGTGTGTTAATTACAGAGTTCAACCAATGGTACTAGAACAAAAAAAAAATACTAAAATGGATAAAGTATTACATTGTACATCAACCGTCAGGACAAGAGCTGATCAAGTCACTGTTTCTCATAGTGTCCATTTCACTTCAACAAGTTTCCACTTTGGTGCTCAGGTAGCTGTCGCTGATCAGGGAGAACATATGATATTTGTCCCTTTGGGACTGGCTTAATTCACTCAGCAGGATGTTTTCCAAATTCCTCCATCTTGTTGCAAATGACTGGATTTCGTTGTTTTTGACTGCTGTATAGTATTCGATAGAGTACATGTCCCATAATTTCTTTATCCAGTCTACTGTTGATGGGCATTTGGGTTGGTTCCAGGTCTTAGCTATTGTGAATTGAGCTGCAATAAACATTAATGTGCAGACAGCTTGTTTGTTTGCCAATTTCATTTCCTTTGGGTAAATTCCAAGGAGTGGGATGGCTAGGTTGAATTGTAGGGTTATATTCAGGTTTCTGAGGAATCTCCAGACTGACTTCCATAGTGGCTTAACCAATTTGCATTCCCACCAACAGTGGGTTAGTGTCCCTTTTTCCCCACATCCTCTCCAGCATCTATTGTTGGTAGATTTCTGAATGTGAGCCATTCTAACCGGGGTGAGGTGAAACCTCATTGTGGGGAGCAAACCGGACTAGACTGAGTTACTGGAATTAAGACTTATTCTATGCATCTGCTCTCCCACAATATGGCGCTGGGAGAGAAGTAAACAGCTTCCGCACAGCTGCCTCCAGTTCAACTGATAAACTGTAGGACTTGCTCCTGATTGGAGGAGAGCAGCGTACTCGGCGTGTGGGCAGCCGAGTTGGGATTGGCGGAGGAGGACTATAAAGGAGGAGAGAGACGGCATGCACCAGGAACATCTAAGGGGAACATCTAGCTGAAGGAACACCCGTGCAGCCCCCGAGAAAGCCGGCCGGCGGTGTGCCGCTCCCCTGCGGAAGTGGGGAATGCGGCCAGGGGGAACTGCCCTTCCACGGAGGTGGAAGGGATAGTAGCCAACCCGGGAAGAACCAGCAGCAAACCCGGGGAGGGCCGAGCAGACGAAAGAACAGCGCAGGGTCCTGTGTCGTTCCTCCATGAAGAGGGGGAGCGACACCTCATTGTGGTTTTGATTTGCATTTCCCTGATTGCTAGTGATCTTGAACATTTTTTCATGTGTCTGTTGGCCATTTGGATTTCCTCTTTTGAAAAATGTCTATTGAGGTCCTTGGCCCATCTCTTAAGTGGGTTGTTTGTTTTGATGTTGTGGAGTTTCTTGATTTCTTTGTAGATTCTGTTTATTAACCCTTTATCTGTTGCATAGTTTGCAAATATATTTTCCCATTCTGTTGGTTGTCTCTTCACTTTCCTGAATGTTTCTTTTGAAGTACAGAAACTTCTCAATTTGATGCAATCCCAAATGTTAATTTTGGCTTTGGCTGCCTGTGCCTCTGGGGTGTTTTCCAAGAAGTCATTCCGGTTACCTATATACAATCCCTTTCATGATGAAAACTCTAAGCAAACTGGGTATGGAAGGAACATTCCTCAATGCAATCAAAGCAATCTATGAAAATCCCATGGCCAACATCCTATTGAATGGGGAAAAGTTGGAAGCATTTCCACTGAGATCTGGCACCAGACAGGGATGCCCACTCTCACCACTGCTATTCAATATAGTTCTGGAACTTTTAGCCAGAGCTATTAGGCAAGAAAAAGAAATTAATGGAATACAAATTGGGAAGGAAGAACTCAAACTACCCCTCTTTGCAGATGATATGATTGTTTATTTAGGGGACCCAAAGAACTCTACTAAGAGATTATTGGAACTCATAGAAGAGTTTGGCAAAGTAGCAGGCTATAAAATCAATGCACAAAAATCAACAGCCTTTGTATACACAGGCAATGCCATGGCTGAGGAAGAACTTCTAAGATCAATCCCATTCACAATAGCTACAAAAACAATCAAAGACCTTGTAATAAACTTAACCAAGTACGTTAAAGATCTCTATGATGAAAATTACAAAACCTTAAAGAAAGAAATAGAAGATGATATCAAGAAATGGAAAAATCTTCCATGCTCATGGATTGGAAGAATCAATATCATCAAAATGTCCATTCTCCCAAAAGCAATTTATAGATTCAATGCGATACCAATCAAGATACCAAAGACATTCTTCTCAGATCTGGAAAAAGTGATGCTGAAATTCATATGGAGGCACAGGAGACCTCGAATAGCTAAAGCAATCTTGTACAACAAAAACAAAGCTGAAGGCATCACAATACCAGATTTCAGGACATACTACAGGGCAGTTGTAATCAAAACAGCATGGTACTGGTACAGAAACAGATGGATAGACCAATGGAACAGAATTGAAACATCAGAAATCAATCCAAACATCTACAGCCAACTCATATTTGATCAAGGATCCAAAACCAATCCCTGGAGTAAGGACAGTCTATTCAATAAATGGTGCTGGGAAAATTGGATTTCCACGTGCAGAATCATGAAGCAAGACCCCTACCTTTCACCTTACACAAAAATTCACTCAACATGGATTAAAGACTTAAATCTACGACCTGACACCATCAAATTATTAGAGAGAATTGGAAAAACCCTGCTAGATATAGGTACCGGCAATGTACTAATTTCTGATGATTCTATTTGTTTCTATGGTATCCATAGTTATGTCTTCTTATTCATCTCAGATTTTATTGATTTGGGTCTTTCCCTCTTGTTTTTGGTTGGTAGGGCCAATGGTGTAGCCATTTTGCTTATTTTTTTTCAAAAAACCTCTTCATTTAACTGAATTTTTATATTTTTGGTTTCAGTTTTGTTTATTTCTACTCTGATTTAATTATTTCTTTCCTCTTATTAGTTTTGGGTTTGATTTATTGTTTCTTTTCTAGGTCCTTGAGGTGCATCAACAGCTCAATTAGTTGGTACCTTTCCAATTTCTTGATGTGGGCACTATTTGCTATAAACTTCCCTCTTAACACTGCTTTTGTTGTATCCCATGAGTTTTGATATGTTGTATTGCCATCTTCATTTGTTTCCAGGAACTTTTTGATTTCTTAATGGCCTCCTGTTCTTTCAGGAACATGTTTTTCAGTCTCCATGTCTTTTCATATGTTCTAGAGATCCTTGAGTTGTTGATTTACAGTTTCAATCCATTGTGGTCAGAAAAGATACATGGTATGATTTCAATTTCTTTTTGCATTTGCTGAGATTTGCTTTATGGTATAGCACATGGTCTATCCTAGAGAAAGCCCCATGCACTGATGAAAAGAATGTGTATTTTGAAACTGTGTGATGAAAAGTTCTGTAGTTATGAGTTACATCCATTTGGTCCATAGTGTAGATTAGCTCTGTGGTTTCTTTCTTGATTTTTCTTTATAGATAATCTGTCCATTGATGAAAGTGGAGTGTTGAAGTCCCCCAGTATGATTGTATTGGAGTCTATGTCTCCCTTTAGATCTATTAACCTTTGTTTCAAATACCCAGGTGCCCTGGCATTGGGTGTGCATACATTTATTATAGTCAGATCTTCCTATTTAATTGATCCCTTAATCTTTACACAATGCCATTTTTGTCTCTTTTTTTTTTTTTTTTTGACAGGCAGAGTGGACAGTGAGAGAGACAGAGAGAAAGGTCTTCCTTTGCCGTTGGTTCACCCTCCAATGGCCGCCGCGGCCGGCGCGCTGCGGCCGGCGCGCTGCGGCCGGCGCACCGTGCTGATCCGATGGCAGGAGCCAGGAGCCAGGTGCTTTTCCTGGTCTCCCATGGGGTGCAGGGCCCAAGCACCTGGGCCATCCTCCACTGCACTCCCTGGCCACAGCAGAGAGCTGGCCTGGAAGAGGGGCAACCGGGACAGAATCCGGCGCCCTGACCGGGACTAGAACCCGGTGTGCCGGCGCCGCTAGGCGGAGGATTAGCCTAGTGAGCCACGGCGCCGGCCATTTTTGTCTCTTTTAACATTATTTGTGTGAAAGTCTATTTTGTCTGATATTAGATTGGCTGCACCTGCTCATTTTTTGCTTTCCATTAGCATGAAATTTCTTTTTCTGTCATTTTACTTTCAGTTTGCATGTATCTTTATTAGTGAGGTGTGTTTCTTGTAGGGAGCAAATAGCAGGTTGACAGTTTTTTTTGCTTGTTTGTTTTTGTTTTTGTTTTTGTTTTTTAAGACTTGGACTATGTCTCTCCATTATTCCCCAGCCTGTAGGGTTTCAGATGAGAAATAAGCTGTTAGTTTAATTGGGAATCCTCTGAAAGTAATCTGGCTTTTCTTTTGTGTGCATTTTGGAAATGTCATGATTTACTGTTCAAAGTTAGACTATAATGTGCCATGGTTTCTGACCGTGTCTATTAGGATTTCTATGTGCTTCCGGTACATGGATTTCCCTTTCTTTCTCCAAATTAGGGAAGCTTTCTGCTATTATTTCACTGAATAGGCTTTCTAATACATTATCTCTTTCCATGCCTTCATGAAGTACTAAGACACATATGTTTGATTGTTTGATCGTATCTGACAAATCTCGAACACTTTTCAGTTTTTCTAATGTTTTATTTTTCTTTTTTTTTTTGTCTGAGTGAGATATTTCAAAGTATTTGTCTTTTAGCTTGGATAGTTTTTCTTCTGCATCAGCAAGTCTGTTGTTGAGGATTTTCACTGTATTTTCTATTTGACATATTGAATTACTCATTCCTAATATTTCAGTCTGATTTCTCTTCAATATCTCATTTTCTCAGGTAAATTTTCATATATCATGTATGGATTTCTTTATCTCATGGTTTCTGAGTAATTTTATCATTATTTTGATTTCATTTTCAGGCATTTCACCAATCTCTTTGTCTTCACATTCTAAAATGGAAGTGTTTTATTCCTTTTGAGTAGTCATGTTGTTTTCCTTGTTCTTGTTTTTTGTATTTCTACCTTTATTTTCTGGCATTTGTAGAAATACTTGTTGGTTTTCTCATCTGATAGGCTTTATCTTTGAACTATTCCTCTGTGGCTTCGTGGAGTGACTGCTCCTTCAGGGGATATTCAGCAGGCTGTGCTTTCTCTCAGAAGCTGACATGTCTTCCAACCCCCAACTGTGGGAGTCATGTGTGGTGTACCCACTCGCTGATGCACATTTTGTCCCTCTTCTTTCTGTGGAATTTCCCCTTCAAACTTTTCTCCAGCTCTCCATTGGGAATGCACTTCCTCCACTTATCTTCTGCTATATTCCCCTGGTCAAAATCAGCATGTCTTTTCCCTATTCATCCATTTTGGAATTCTCCGTGTAAATAAATCTTTTCAAAAGAAAACATTAAAATGCAGGCAGTTAGTAGACATTGTGTCATTTTCCTGTTTTCCTTCCAGATGAAGGAGTCTGATGGCTGCCATAATGTAGTGCCTCAGCCCTAGGGGACGCATACAACCTTTAAGGGAACTCTGAATTTTAGGAGCCACAGCTGTGCAGGCTATTGGCTTCTTTTGTTGAAATAACAACCTATGCTTCACCTCCTGGTATGTTGGGGGAGCTCGGTGATACTGAAACAGATCCACAGTGTCCTCCAACATACCTCCATGTCAGAGCTGAGCCTGATTCCCCTCTTCTTCAGTGATGGTCTGGATGACTTGCTTGTTTCATAGGAGTGACTCACAGCTCAGGTCCATACATAATGATCTGTACTGTCCGGCCTGTGTAGGCAGTCCACTAGATCTTTTAAAATATTTATCATGGTTATTTAAAAGTAATTTTTGATCATTTATTTATTTGGGCCATCTCTAGGACTGGCTTTATCAACTAACTCTTGAGAATATTTCATATTACTTTTTTGTCTTTATTTTGTTGTGGTTTATCTAATTTCTGAATATTTTACCATATGTGAAAGAACAGAAAGTGAAGCAAGATGTATCAATGTCCAAAAATGGGAATACCTTTTTTTATTAGAACATTACTATTTTGATTGAGATTGATCTTCTACTAGATTAGTCTTGCTTTAGTGGGCTTCTAGATCTGAGTACTTGAGTGGTTTGTCTTCTTTTTCTTTTTTCCTTAGTCCCATATTTCTGCATGCTCTTTGGACCAGAATAATGGCAGGAGTGGGTGTTGACTCTTTTAGCTCTTGCCCCTCACAGAAGTATAGTTCCATTGAGTGGTCTTCAGTGTATTGAAGATACTCAGTACCTATGTATTTCCTCTTAGTTATTATCCTTGCTCTCCCTGCATTAGCCATTTTGGATTTGGGGTGGGAGATGTCTCTCTAAGCTCTCCCACCATGTATAACAATGGATTCCTACTCATTGTAAAGCATAGACTGTGTGAGGGTTCTAACATATTCTCTGAATGTCTTTTACTATTGTATCTTCTGCTTGAGCACCATTATTTTAGAAATAAGGGAACTCAATATAATATTAATAAAATATACACCAACTACATACTATACGCA
Source organism: Oryctolagus cuniculus (assembly GCF_964237555.1). NCBI lineage: Eukaryota > Metazoa > Chordata > Mammalia > Lagomorpha > Leporidae > Oryctolagus > Oryctolagus cuniculus. The sequence goes on along the minus strand of NC_091453.1, from coordinate 116,966,373 downwards.
AATCCTTTAGATGCTTGACTAAGTGAAAATTCCATGCATGGCCTGGTTCAAATCTCCAATTTGTATGTCCAAGTTTTCTCATAGTAAATTTTAAATGAAAGGCTTTTGAAGGGTCAAGGAACTATGGCTCCAAGAGTGGAATATTTGGGAATGGGGACAAGGAATCTTTATCTCTATCTACTAACATTTAAGTGCTACATGGAAAATGGATTCTACTTTGAAACTTTAGAAAAGCTGGAGGAATAATCCAAAGCCACAACAGGAAAGCTGCAAGAAGTATATCAGTTTACAGTGGAATGTAAGCAAATAAGCCATTCCATGATTGATTATGCTCATAAAAGGCTTCAATTTAATATAAATGTGTTCACATTTTACTCCATAAAAAAATCCTCAGCAGAGTGTGAATTCAGACATTTTTCTTTAGTTTATGTCAACTGTGGCTTTGAAATGGATACTATAATACTAAAATACTGAGTGAGTTAGAGTCACTGTTAAAATATAAGTTTTCCCATCAGCTTTCTTTTCTTTTTCATATTGAGTATTATGACCCTGTTAAACTTAGGAGGCATTTTTATACAACATTGCAATAAAGAGTTATATTAAGTTAATATCCAATGGGAAAAGCATAAAATCACAAACTCATCATGTTTTTCCTACTTTCTGTTGTTCAATGTTAATACCGTTTGGATCATTCTTTGGGGCTCCTACATCGAAGCATCTAATTTAAAGCCAAGGATATGTTAATCATTGCCTTGATGCCACAGTTTTACTAGTTACTTTTTGTTTAGTAGATCACAAAAAATATGTTGGCCTCATTGATATCATATGCATTTCTAGGATAACTCTAGAAGAACTATTCTCCCATAGAAATCAATAAGGTGAATTTGTTTCACAGTTATTTCCTTCATGCATCTCATTGGATTTCATCATGTAAAAATTATATGATTATGAGCTTTAGTCATAATGATATTTTATTCACTTAAGATTCATTCTCAGGAAGGTTGAACAAATTTGAAATTCATATGATAACTTTCTTTATGTGCTTCAGTAACTCACTTTATATGAGAGGAGTTTTTCTTATTGGAGATATCTACAGATCTCCCCAGTGCCTGGAGGTGGTGGGGGGCAAGATTAGCAGCAGGGAACCTTCATTGAAGGCAACTGATTTCTGTGCCTCATTAATGGCAATGTATGCATATTTTCCTGAGAGAATATTCATGTTGTAATTAACCAACTCTTCCAAACAATTGACACCGAGCAAAATTTGCCTTAATCTCCCACTACAAAATATGTAAGTTCAAACAAAAGTGAATCTCATTCCTGCAAACAAACAGTGTAGTACATTCAACAGAACACAGGTTGTGGACTTGGACTCTAGGATTCCCTAACTCTATGATGTTGGTAAAGTTAGTTAGTCTTTCTGCATACTTCAAATATCTGTAAAAATTGAGATAAACAGAATCCCTACTTTGTAGGGTCATTTTAAGTATTAAAGATATGGTTTGCAATGGTATTGATAGGCACTTAAATTATGAGCTATTATCATGGTACCCTAGCAAAGTGATAAAAGCATGGACTATGAATCCAGAATATTTGGGACAAAATACTGGCTCTGATATGTACTAGCTTCTGCATAAGCAATTTGTTTAACCTTGCTGTGCATCAATATTTTAATCACAGTGTTAGTGATAGTAATAGTACCTGCCTCATCCATAGGATTGGATCAATTAAAACATAACAGAAAAAAAAACATTATTAGGCACATCAAATATTTGCAGTATCAGGATTTGCTATACTCTTTTCTCATTCTGGATGGCATAGGCCAGGGTAAGCTGAGCAGACAGGAGGCCATTGTTACTTAATCAATCATTTCCATTGGTCTACAGTAGCTGGGAGGTTTGACTTTTTTTTTGTCAAGATACGGGTGCAGATAATGCTGGCCTGAAAAACAGATATCAATAAGGGAATAACAAGAACAGCAACTACAATTTCTTGAGTTCATATTACATGTCACATACCTGCTAAGCCCTTTACATATACTAACCATTTATTTCTTACAGGTAACCTAAGATGCAGATACTATAGTTGTTTTCATTTTACAGTCATGGAAGCTGAGGAGCACAGAAATTAGATACCATTCTAAGGTCACATTTCTAATATGCTACCAAACCAAAATTCACAGCTATTTCTTAGGTACAAAGCTCATGTTCTTAACCACTCTGCCATAATTCGCTGTTTTCTACACTAAATCAAGAGCTTGTCCAATGGTTACAGGATTCCTGTGCTTCATGACGTTTTCAGTTTGATGGAGCAAATGAATATGATAGATCTATGGCTATGTGATTAGCTCTCAAAAACACCTGCTTTCTGATTAGTGGTAGACTAATTAAATTCAAAGAGGTTTCATGTCAATGTCTTTGATACCATGTAATTTAGGTCTCTCATTGTATAGGTGAGGGAATAAAATCCAAGAGTATAGACAGAGCTTTCCTAAATTATCAAGACTAGTTAGTAGGGGAAATGAGACTCACCCAGGAGGCCTGAATTTATCACGCTACCAAGACTATAGATTGAAAAATGGAAATGAAAATTTACTAAATTAAAAGTGTACTGAATACTGGTTCTAATGATCAAATGCAAATTCATAACAAAAATTACCTTATTATATTGCCAGGTACTAACTTTTAGAAATGCAAAGTCATGCTTTGTCCATTACCAATAATATTAGTGTTTTTGCAAGGAGGTATGAGGAATAAACTTTAAGTCTCCTTAGTGTTTAAAAGTAAGTATCAGGGGCCGGCGCCGCGGCTCACTAGGCTAATCCTCCGCCTTGTGGCCCCGGCACACTGGGTTCTGGTCCCGGTCGGGGCGCCGGATTCTGTCCCGGTTGCCCCTCTTCCAGGCCAGCTCTCTGCTGTGGCCAGGGAGTGCAGTGGAGGATGGCCCAAGTGCTTGGGCCCTGCACCCCATGGGAGACCAGGATAAGTACCTGGCTCCTGCCATTGGATCAGCTCGGTGCGCCAGCTGCAGCGGCCACTGGGGGGTGAACCAACAGCAAAGGAAGACCTTTCTCTCTCTCTCTCTCTCTCTCTCTCTCTCTCACTGTCCACTCTGCCTGTCAAAAAAAAAGTAAGTATCAGGTAAGCCAGTATCATGGCATAGGAGGTTAAGCCACCTCCTGCAACATTGGCATCCATATGGGTGCTGGTTCAAGACCGAGCTTCACCACTTCTGATCCAGCTCCCTGCTAATACACCAGGGAAAGCAACAGAGGATTGTCCAAGTGTTTGGGCCCCTGAACCCACGTTGGAGATGAGAAGAAGCCCCTGGTTCCTGGCTTCAGGCTGGCCATGCCATCACTATTGTGACCATTTGGGGAGTGAGCCAGCCGAAGGAAGATCTCTGTCTCTCCTCCTCTCTTTACAACTCTGCCTTCCAAGTAAATAAAAAATAAATCTGAAAGAAATGAAAATAAATTTGAAAAGTAAGCACTGGTGAAATAGATGCCAAATATCCTCAGTTAGGAAAGAAGCCATTATATTATCAATACTCTTTGCCCTAAATGGCATTCCTCTATTGCAATCATGAACACCATCTTTGGCTCCTCTGAAGAGCTAAAGACTTCAAATTTTTGATATCTGCTTCTGACACTCTTAGTACTGAGAAATAGCACAGTACTGGTTAGGAAGAAAAAAGGGTGCAGTTTCTGACTCAATGAGACATAAAGGAAGTGTTCCTGACCTATTTTATCTATTCACTGGTAGATCCAGGGAGTTGTATGCCCTGGTGAATAACCATGTCATAGGCATCTGTATTTGTCGCTTTTCTGTTAGCATGGTGTGAATACCTTTCCCTGTTTACCTTTTGGAACAGTATTATTTGGGTACTCACATGATTTTCTTAACCTAAAACATTAGAAAATTAGAAAAAAGAATAGGTGAATAATAGGTTTTATTTTAGACACATCTTTTCCAATCCCATAAAATTCTGGTATTTACTTCCCCATAGTCCAGGTTAGGTAGAAAATCTGTTTAGACCAGATGGCTTCTGAGGTGGTTTCTAGATCAAGGCAAGAAATGAAACAAATCACAATTTGTAAAATATATTGAACTATTATTGCAAAAAATAGGTACATTAATATGAAATCATGATATGCAAGATAAACGAAACTCGAAATTTTTAATCAACTTTATGGAATAATTTTACTTTTTTACTTTTCTTTTTTAATTTGACAGAGTTAGACAGTGAGAGAGAGAGACAGAGAGAAAGGTCTTCCTTCAGTTGGTTCATTCCCCAAATGGCCACCACAGCTGGCACTGCAGCGATCCAAAGCCAGGAGCCAGGTGCTTCCTCCTGGTCTCCCAAGTGGGTGCAGGGGCCTAAGGACCTGGGCCATCCTCCACTGCCCTCCCGGACCACAGCAGAGAGCTGGACTGGAAGAGGAGCAACTGGGACTAGAACCGGGTGCCCATATAGGATGCTGGCGCCGCAGGTGAAAGATTAACCAAGTGAGCCACAGCACCTGTCGCTCCCCGTCTTCGTGGAGGAACGACACAGGACCCTGCGCTGTTCTATTGTCTGCTCGGCCCTCCCCGGGTTTGCTGCTGGTTCTTCCCGGGTTGGCTACCATCCCTTCCACCTCCGTGGAAGGGCAGTTCCCCCTGCCACTTTCCCCACTTCCGCGGGGGAGCGGCACACCGCCGGCCAGCTCTCTCGGGGGCTGCTCAGGTGTTCCTTCAGATGTTCCTGGTGCATGTTGTCTCTCTCCTCCTTTATAGTCCTCTTCCACCAATCCCAACTCTGCTACCCACACGCCGAGTACGCTGCTCTCCTCCAATCAGGAGCAGGTCCTACAGTTTATTGGTTGAACTGGAGGCAGCTGTGTAGAAGATGTTTCCTCCTCTCCCAGCGCCATATTGTGGGAGAGCAGATGCATAGAATAAGTCTTAATTCCAGTAACTTAGTCTAGTCCGAGTTGCTCCCAGTTGCTCCCCACAGATCCCCCTTTCTTTTTATTTTTGGCGTTGATACGCGCCTGTCTTCGGTGCCCCATGGCACACACTCTGCTCTGCCTGCTGGAGTTGCCCACAGGTGCTTACAAGCCCTACCAATCAGGCAAACTGAGCCCGGGTCCTCTCTGCGCCATGTTGTGAGGAGGTTTTTAGGCACTGATGCGTGCCTGTGTTTGGTGCCCGGCAGCGCATGCTCTGCTCTGCTAGAACTGCCTGCAGGTGCTTACAAGCCCTATCAATCAGGCAAACCGAATCCAAGCCCTCTCATTGCTGTCTTGTGGGGAGACTTATTGGTGTTGATAACGTGCCTGTCTTTGGTGACCTGCAGCCACCCACAGGTGCTTATCATCTTACTAATCAGGCAGACCGAATCCAAGCTCTCTCATTGCCATGTTGTGGGGAGGCCTTATTTTTCTCTATTTCTATCTCCGGGCATTCCTATTTCTCCTATTTTACTTCTATCTGCCAGTATTCTTATTTCTCTCATTTTACTTCTAAACTTCTGTTTCTCTTATCCCCGTGGCTTCCCGGCGCCCGCCCCGAGGCTGCTTCTCGACGCCTCCCCCGCGGCGGCTTCCCGGCTCTGCACGGCTTACCAGCTTCTATTTGCACCCCATGCGCTCTCCCCACTTGTGCCCCGTGCGCTCTCTCTGTGCGCGGCGGCCTCCACGAGTCACACAGCCCAGCTCACGTTTCCGCCACCGGTATTCAATCTAAGTTCCCCGGGCTAACCTGGCGAATTCAACCTGGCTCACGTCTCCGCCTTTTGGTTTGGCTTCCCGTCTTTTGCTCCCCAGGCTATTCTGACGGATTCCAACCTGGCGGCCCACGTCTCTGCCTCTGGTTCCAGATTTTCGCCTTTGCTCCCCGGGCTGACTTGAAGAATTCCAAGCTAGCTTACATCTCCGCCTCAGCCTGCCCCCGCGGCTTCATCCTCCCTAACATTTTTCTCTAGCCGGTATGTTTCCTAACTTTTCTTCCAACAATATTCCTCCCTCATTTCTCCTGGCCTCTCCCCACAGTCCGCATCCGAGTCTGTTTGTTCTAGCTTTCACTTTCGCTTTTGACCTTAGAGATTTCTCCCAGCTTCCCCCCGTAGTCCGTATCCGAGTCTATGCCTAGGCTTTCAATATCTTCTTCCGGCACCTTTTCCGTCCGGCTTTTCCCTAGGCTCTTTGCTAGTCTCTCTCTCCGGTATTTTCCCGCTTCTTCCCTCCTAGGTTTCCTATCCGAGTCACGGCACCATTATGTCGCTCCCCGTCTTCGTGGAGGAACGACACAGGACCCTGCCCTAATTTTACTTTTATAGAAAAGTTACAAAGATATTATAGAGAGTACTCATATATCCTTTATCAAGTTTTATTTAAAGTTAACATCTTACATACTCTAGTACATTTCTCAAAACTAAGAAACCAACACTGGTTAATTACTACCAATTAAATTGCAGACTTTATTCAGATTTCACCAGTTTTTCCACCAAAGCCCTTTTTTTATGTTCCAGATTTCAATCCAGGATACCAGATTATGTTTAGTCATCATGTCTCCTTTGTCTCCTCTGGTCTGTGACAGTTTCTTCATGTTTCGTTGTTTTTTAGCTGAAAAGGTTTTATCAGTATCTCCACACAGCTCATGTATCCCAAAAATAAGACTACTGACAGTTTCAGCAACTTATCTAGTTTCCAAATCCTGACTTTGATTTGTAAGAGTGATATTTAACAATGTTTTGCCCTAAACATCAACCAATTCCAGCTTCTAAGACCTTATAAGTGCTCCATGCTGCATTTCTCCATTTTGCACTGCAAAGGATATTCTGTAAAGAGGTACTATCTCTCACTTAACATTTTTCACATACCTAGCTTGGTATGACCAACACGTTTCTCTGGTTGACTTTGTGTAGGGTATTTGACAAAGGGAGTTCGTGAGGATGTGATTCAATCATCCACTAAATGCAAGAATTCTTTCCACAACATTATACATATTCATAGGGATCTATGCAATCCCACAGCCCATCTGTGTATTCTTAAAGTGGCAGCACACTGATTCCTTCCCAAGACATTCCAGCTATGCATTTTTGGGTAGTCCATGCTACTTATTTATGAATAGTCTCTGTTGCTAGAAATGTCATTATCCAAATGGGCTGTGCTTTGGTTTCTTGTAACTTCTCATTGGCCCCCATTTCTATCCTCCAGAGAATCAAGATTTTTCATGGAAAGTAAGTTCCATATACAGTCCTACTGCACTGGTAAGGAGTCAGAAACATTCAGGTGGTCCTATCTTTGTTTACATAGTATCACTCTTGGTAGGTATCTTAATTTGGGTGTATGACTCAAACTTTCTGGGCTGTATATATCTGTAAAAAAAATCCACCTACTTCAGTGGGTGGTTGTGATAACTAAATGAAATAAGTATTGAAGCATCCAGTACAGTGATAGGCATAGAAAAGACTCTTCTCAAATCATGCTTACCTTTTGTTCAGGATGATCAACTACTGAATACCTAGGATAAAATGTACAATTTATGTTTTATTGCATTATATTTTTTGTTCTGCCTGACAGCAGTGAATTCTAACTTTCCCTTCTCATTAACTAATTTCTTAAGATATTTAATTCTGCTTCTCTGTTGACCTTTTTTTCCTTGAGGTTTAGTTAAGCTATTATTGAACAGTACTGAAGTATTAAATAACCTAAGAATCAGTTCCTAACATTCATGAATCCCATATATTGTTAACTGGTGAGATTAGTCATGGCAGTAGACGGGAGAGCTTGGCAAATACCCCCTGCTAATCAACAGATTGTGCAAATTAGGCCCTGGCTCAATACATTGATCCAATCTACATGGTAACACCAGGGTTATCTACAGACATGTAAAAAAGTGACTTTAAAGGTATAAAGGATGATAGAAATCACTGCGGGGAGCATAAAGGAAGAAAATGGAGGCAATAAGTATTCCCAGTTTTGAAGAAATTCATACAGCTTTCTATGAATTTAGTAGTATCTCTGCCTTCTCATCTGCTACTACTGGAAGGTTAATTTGCAATGATAGAAACAGAAAGCAACAGGTATTAGCACAAGGTCAGAAATAATCTATGGAATATGTAATACATCCATCTGACAACTATAAATTATGATTTTGGTATATCAGTGTATAGCATAATTGTCTGGGTTAGTATCCTAGTTTGACTACTCATTGGCTGTATGACCTTAGGAAAAGTTTTCAACCTCACTGTGCTTCCTTTTCCTCATATATGACAGAGGGTGGTTGTGTTGTTTGGATAAGTTAGCGTATGTAATGTACTTAGAACCATGCATGGCCCAGAGTAAATGTTCAGTAAAAGTGTTGGTGCTATTACTGTTATGACCTATTATTATTATTATTCCTGCTAGTTGGTCATGATTCTGGAATAGACTACCTTTCAGTTGAAGCCCTGTGAAGAAATTGCCATGTGAGAAAGATTATATTTTACATTTTCTAATTTTGTTTATTCTGGAAAAGAGACTTGGAAATGTCAGTGCTGGAGATGTTTAAATAGGTATTATCACTTTCAATTTCAGTAGCACTTTAGGAAAATGTAACTGATTACAGTTGAGGCAAAGGATCCAAGGAAAGCTATATTATTGTTTAAACACTCATCAAAATGAACAAGAAGGGGGGGGGTAGCTATAAAGTGCTATGTGAACAAAATTGAATTAGTTTACCTCAGAAACAGATTCATCTATTTATCTATCTATCTATATATCTACATATACATATATATATATACATATACATATATATAAACAATGTGTATCTTTTTTAACATTATATATTATATCCCCTGCCTTATTATGGTCAATTTTCTTTGCTGTCTCAAGCTAATCTCACTTTGCTTTTGCCTGCTGATTTATTTGGTTTCTAGCCTGAACAGGATAAATATATTCAAGTTTGAATTTGATTTTCAGTGCTTGCATTTGATGGGACATTATTTAAATATATACTGGGCTACTTGCTTGGTGAGGCCAGAATTATTGCTGCTTTTCTTATACCAGCAAAACTGCCAGTAACTACACCTAGTAGTTCAAAACTCTTGGAGGAAGCCTAACAGGGCTGAAAAGGAATGAGAGTTGCTTTCAGCAACCTTAGGTTTGAGACTCTGTTGGACTCCTACACTGTACTATACTAATTCTTCTTCCTTCACTCTGGTGTCCTTTTATTTGTATTTCAGCTTTATTTTCTTGTGTGCCTTCTTGTAATCCACTGAAATTCTGCTTTGGATAGAAATATAGCCTAAAGCGATTAGTCAATAAAATGTGTGATGTCCCTCTTCCCGGGACACTGTTTCCTGGTTTGTAAAATGGAACCAATTGAAACCTACACTGAATATATCATTCTCATACAAATGAAATAAGATAAGATATATCAACCCTTAAATTGTTTTATACTTATAAAAAGGTTATTTTAATATCAAAATATGAGATAAATATAGGCCAATGTAATTGCTATGCTGATTTAACTTGCCCTTTCAAAAGGAGCCACTAAATAACCTGCTTATAGTTCAGTACCTGACATGGCTTCTATCTGTAGTTAAAGCATAGCCTAACTCAAGTACCCCTATAATATATATAGTGTACAAACTTACTGCAACAGAATGGACCTCTCCTGCACTTCATTGCTTCAGCAGCCTCCTGAATGTTTTCCAAATGGACAAAGGGAAAATTAGCTAATTCATTTATTCATAAAATTATCATTCATTGTACTCCTGCTCTATCTGGATGTAGGAACACAGAACTGAAGGAATTCAACTGTGTAGTGGGAATGACAGATAAGTAGACAAAATTAATCTCAGACATGCCCTAATAGCTACACATATGGGGGGCCATAGAACAGAGAAAAAGAAAACAGTGACTTTACATTAGGTTGTTGGAAGAGGTTTCACAGAGGAGCTAATACCTGATATCAGTTTTGAAGACTTTGCTGGTACAAGGGCATTGGATTTTCAAGGATACAGTAGTTGGCGTGGCCAGAGTGTAGCAAGGAGTATTTGGGGGAAATGAAGTACTTCAGTATTCTGAAATATAAGTGTGTCAGAGGGAGAGTGACAGTAAGTAAATATGACAAGGAAGTCTAAGGCCAGATATTTAGAGAGCTTGCATGTAATGGAGAGCCATTGAAGACTTGTTTAGAGTATAGTATGATCAAATTTGTAGATTAGAAAGTAGGAATTAACAGAGTAGTTTGATAACAGGTGAGAGAGGAGGGAGAGAAAATAGGTAGCTATGATGAAATATAAAGGGTAAAATCTTAAAAATAGAAACATAGAAGAGATATTAAGAGGTACAATTTGCAGTGTTTGGTTGTGCTTTGGTGGTAGGTTGGGAGGAAAGGGAAAAAGTTCAAGAGAATGCCAAGGCTTTTTGCATGGTTGATAGTGGATGCATCCAGAAAAGAGTAGGATACAATCGCCACATGGAAAGAAAGAAAAGGAACCATTGTGGGTAGATGAGTTCAATATTCCATTTGTTTAGTTACAGAGAGAGGAGAGGCAGAGAGAGGGAGAAAGAGAAGTTTTCTATCCGATGATTCACTCCCCAATTGGCTGCAATGGCCGGAGCTGAGCTGATCTGAAGCCAGGAGCCAGAAGCTTTTTCCAGGTTTCCCACATAGGTGCAGAGGCCCAAGGACTTGGGCCATCTTCTTCTGTTTTCCCAGGCCATAGCAGAGAGCTGGATTGGAAGTGGAGCAGCCAGGACTTGAACCAGTGCCCATAAGGGATGCTGGCGCTTCAGGCCTGGGTGTTAACCCACTGTGCCACAGCGCTGGCCCCTCTCTGACCTTCTAATCTCAGTTAGCTTCCTCTATATTCTTGAACAGCATTTTGTCCTTTTGTTTTATAGCATTGATCACAGTTTATTACTACACACCTATACAGATAGATTGCTCTACTTATCCAGGGTTCTTGTGGGACTTCTACAGAAAATAACTCTTGACCTGAAGGTAAGTCTGTAGTCAAATTTACATTGCAAGAAGAGAATAAACCACAACAGTGAGAGTAGATAGTGGCAATGAACAGGATAACCCATATTCCTGAAATAAGACAATGTGAAAGAACTTTTAACACAAGTGTCTTCAAAATGTTCAACATGATAAAAATGAATATTCCATAAGATCTGAATAGGAAAGGAAAACAATTGCAAGTACATTAAAAAAGACAACTATTAAAATTGATATATGGATATATTTTAATATGGATGTATTTATAATTATGTTAATTATAAAATATTAATATATAATATAGTATATGTATGTATATCAGTGAAATGAAAGCAAAAATCAAACAATAGACTGAACCTGGCTGAAGAGGAAATCAATGAATTACTCAGATTCTTCAAAGAAAGATGAAGTAATAGAAATAGGAAATAGAAGTATGGAATCACAAAGGAGAGAATGACAATTAATATGTACCTAGTAGAAATCTTGGAAGAAGAATATGAATAGAAAGAGATTTAAAGAGATGCAGTAGATGAAGGACTGATGAATAAATTTCCAGCATCAATTAAAAACAATTGAAGGGACACAGTTGAAGAGGAATGCAGTGAGTAAAAGACTTTAAATATGTTTTAAATATATTCAAATACCAACCAAATCTTTGTTGTTCCTCTCTGGTAGGACTATTAAAATCTATGTAGAGTTGACTTTATGTGTATGCTCACAGGCAAACATATTGATAGAGCCAGTAGTAGTTTGAACAGGGAAGGGACCTTGTTTCTTTATTTCTATTTATTTATTTGAGAGGTAGAGTGACAGGGAGGGAGGAAGGAAAGGAGAGAAATTCTATTTACCAGTTACTCAAATGTTTTTATTTTTTCATAATACATATTTCCATGTATTATGAAGGAATTTTGCAACAAAAATTTGTTTTCTGCCAAAATAAACTCTCAATTCCATCTTCTATAGACTTTTTGAAGTACACTCATGTAATATTACTTCCATAAAATCCCTGTTAGATAACAGATTATTACCCATTAGTCCAACACCAAGAAAAGGACCTGATTAATGAACTGTTTTATTATAAAGCAATGACCCAGGGAAGAAATGCAAGAAAGGACCGTTTTAATGAAAGAGAAGAATTAGGAAGGTGTGGAACCTAAAGACTTGCCTGTAAAAGCAGGTTCTTATGTGGCACCACAAGGACGTGGGCATCTGGGCTGAGATGCTGACTTTACAGCATTGCCTGAGGGCTTGCCTGTAGTTCACACACACACACACACTGTTGTGTTGATTGTTTCAGTAAGATAGGACATTGTTCTTTTCCTTAACAATCCTGTTAAGTATTTTTTTGCTTTGGATCAAATGATACCAATATTCTGGCAAAGAAACAGGGAGTGGTATTTTGAGGACAGGAAGAGGAATGCAGTGAGTAGGAAGATTTTTAATATGTTTTCAATATATTCAAATGCCAACCAAACACTACTTGTCCATCTCCCACAGGACTATTGAAATCTACATAGAGGGTTACTAGGGTTACTTGGCTTGGACAGTCATTTCCCTATAAACTTCTAATAATGTTTTTAACTTGAAGCTTTATTATCATAATAAAAATCATTTCATGACTGCTTGCATAAAAACCTCTGGTTTCTAACTCTGGTAGACCTTACCTCCATTATTTCAAGAAGAGAAAGGCTGACTGACTCTGGCATACATAGCAATGTAGCTTTCATTTTGACTGGCATATTTCTAAAGAAATTACTTCTACTTAGCCTTCTGATGACAGCCATAAATCAATAATGAATGTATACTTAAACATTGCTGTTGACAATATATACTAAATGCAAACATTGGGGCAGGGAAACCAATTGGTTTACAAGCAAGAAGAAAAACTCACAAAATGTCCATCAGAATATGTGTATAACACTGTTGATTTCCCCCAACTTCCATCATGCTTCATGACTAAACCAGTAATCAACTTTACACAGGAAAGTACACTGATGAAGAGCAGTCATAATGTTAGACCAACTTATCATCAGGTGATTTGAAGTGTAGAAGCATAAAAATCCAAGGTTTTGTAAGTTCTTAATGCTGAAAGGAAGTAACATGGGCTAGGAAGAACCCAGTGCCAAGAATATTAGAAGTTCTCTAATTTCCTAGCTCCTCATCTTCCAAATTCCATCTTCAGTGGGATTTTTTTTTCCAAAGCTAAACTCAGTCCTGACCTTCTGTTTGCAGTTAGCTGTGCCTTCTTTTGAATTCCTCCAACACTTAAATATTTAATGCCACTCTTATAGTGCTTAAAATATTAGTGTTTTTGTTAATTTATTTACTTCTCTTTTTCCTCCACATGTAATCAGACAGGCACTAGGAAGGCAGTAGATTTAAGAATCTGTGACATAAAGTCGGAATATATGGTTTTCAATCCTGGTTCCACCACTTCCTACTTGAATGAGTGCATTATCCTCTATTTATTTGCTTAGTTTCTTTAACTGTTAAATGGAGATAAGCCTATAATGTTATAAGAATTAAATGCATAAACAGGGATGAAGTAGTTAGAATAAAGGCTGGGATAAAGTAAATGCTCAATATATTTTAGCTATTAATAACTTTGTATTTTTCAGATCTTGGCTCAGTACTTGGAAACTAGTTCTCAGTAAATCCTAATAAATGAATAAATGGCCTATGACAAATGTATTTAAGTTATCTTGCCTCAGATCTCTTCTCTATAATGAGATTCTTAGGTGAGTGCCAAGGTCCCATTTATGAAAGTGGTTCTGAAATTGTTTGAGGCCATCAGTGCTTGCAAGAGAAGTTACTAAATAAGTTCGATCAGCAGATTGTACTTTTAGCTGTTTGGAAGAAGGGAGAAATGGGAGCAAATTAGATAGAATGGAGACTGGAGAAACCCCTGATTGCAAAAGGATAGTCATAGGCTTCTTTTTTTAAACTTTTATTTAATAAATATAAATTTTCAAAGTACAGTTTATGGATTATAATGGCTCCCCCCATAACTCCCTCCCACCCGCAAGCCTCCCATCTCCCACTCCTTCTCCCATTCCATTCACATCAAGATTCATTTTCAATTATCTTTATATACATAAGATCAATTTAGTATATATTAAGTAAAGATTTCAACAGTTTACACCCACACCGAAACACAAAGTGTAAAATACTGTTTGAGTACTAGTTATAGCATTAATTCACATTGTACAACACATTAAGGACAGAGATCCTACATGAGGAGTAAGTGCATAGTGACTCCTGTTGTTGACTTAACAAGTTGACACTCTTGTTTATGGCGTCACCCTAGGCTCTTGTCATGAGTTGCCAAGGCTACAAAAGCCTTTTGAGTTTGCAGACTCATTCATTGTGTGTAATATTTTTCTTTCTTTTGGCTGAACTAAAGCTTCCTGTTGATAAAAGCAGATGGTATCAAAAAGCTTATAGTGTAGAAAGCCAATTTTCCCTAAGTGCAAAGAACTGAGAGAATCAAGAGTGCTTGTCGCCACTAAGCAATTATGGAGATGAAGACTAGGCAGTGTCCTTTGGGTCTCATAGCATTCCAAAGCCTCAGATCACCTGAGTGGAACAGGATACTAGTGTCAAACTGTTTCTGTAACTGGCAACCCCAGGATGACAACAAGTATTGATTTATAATCATTTAATTTTGGTGAGAAATTTATCAGTTTCTTTAAATATCACTCTAAGAAGTTATTGTTAAAAGTATTATGAATTATGCTCATAACTATGCATGGACCATATCTGTTCTTGATAATTGCATAATTCACTTTTGTAAAAGAAATAAAATACAGAACTGAATTGACAATCATGCCATAATCCATTTTTCCCAGCTACCCTTGCCAGGAGGTACCCATATCCAGGAACTGCTGTTCAGCAACCCAATTTACAGACCCAGTGCCAACAAAGAAAGAGGTAGTATTCAAAGGGCTGGCCTTGTACATATAAATTGTATTGGCTGAAGATTCTTAATTTAAATACTGGCACTGCTATTTGTGTACTAGCCAGAAAACCATAGGTGTATCATTTATTCTCTCTAGACTTCAATTTCCTTCTAACATGGCAATAATGATAATACATAACTTTCTGGTTGTTTTACATATTAAGAGAAATAGAGTTGTATTAGATAGCAAGTTGCTTGTCAAATTACAACCATATTATTTGTTGTATATTACCATCATTTGAGAACCCAGTTTGGGCAAAAAAAAAAAATCTAAAGCAGAGTGAAGAGCTTAAAAATCACCCAGGATGTCTGCACAGTTCTCAAGTTGGTCATGGACTTTTCCTTTGTCCCTTCTTTAGACTTTGGAGGATAATATTTCCTCCAAATTCAGCAGGTTTTCCTGCCAAAATCCTGACCAGTGTCTGAAAAGAGATGTGCTAGGACTCTTAATCCTGAGAGACCACTGAAGTATTTCTCAAATACCTCTCTTCTCCTTTAAAAAATGAAAACTCTTCTAGAGGAAATTTGTGGAAATGCTGCTATTGGCAAGTAGGAAATCAATCTAGTGTCCTTTTCTCTGCTTGAGAATCCTGCCCTGATATGCTAAATAATAATGAACATTAGTTCATCCACAAATACTGAAGTCTCTATTTCAAATCCTGACTTTATGTCACCTTCTTCCAGTAACCTTATTTCCTGAAACAGTTTATATCACCCCAAATTAAATTGTCTGCTTTTGCCTCAAATCCTCCATCATTTTTTTCCTAGTTTTTCACTTAAATTCCTTAGTTCCCTGGGCAAGAAATGAACCCAGTGTTATGGATCTTTTACCTCTGAGTCTTGCACATTTTTAGGTTGCCATAAATGTTTCATCATAGTATTACCTCATTTATGGTTGTTAGCAGCAGTTTATCAAATAGCAACTTTTCTTTCATGATCTTAAGATAGTATTGAATAAAACTAAATGAGACTCATTCAGTTTTGCTCACTCGCATGTTCTGACATCATAGAAGCAGCGTGTTTGGTTACAAATAAATGTATTGTTTCCAACAAATTTTTTTCCTACAGTTTGGAGGAGAGAAGCTTTGGAAATCAGTGTGACTGAATTCATTCACGTGCTCCAAGTTCATGCAACATGATTTTCCATGGGCAAAGGCAATCACTATCTCCATTCCCTATCAGTACAGACCTTAAGCTTTCACAATAATGGTGTCACTGCCCCCTTACCTTTTTCCTGTGAGCACTTCTTTGTTGCAGGTCATGGGTATATAAATAGTAGTGTAGTTTTTATGTCAGAATGAGAGTCTTAAGAGAAATCAACCCACATATCCACCCAGGTAGATAAATTTGTGTTGTATTCATAAAAGCTTCTATGGAAGAAAAAGTCAGCAGAATGTTTCCCTTATACAAAACTTAAATTCCCACATCTGAAGCTTAAGCTTATTTAAGTGTGTTCTCTGTATGGTCAGGAGAACTCTTCACCCCAGCAATCTGCTACTTCTCTCCAGCCTTTCTTGATTAAATGACCTCACAGGTAATCAGAGGCCTTGAACTCTGTATGTTACAGCTGCTCTGGCTAATTAAATGGCAATGATCTGAATTTATAGGTATGACTTATACCATCAGGGTGTTTTATGGTTTTAATGTTTATAAAATATAACCGAACAATGAAATTTCTATGTTATAGGATTTTTCTTCTTAAGGATCAGAAGTAATCAGTGTTTTACCAATTGACTTTTAAATATAAATCAGAGCTGAAATTGTTAAGTTCTGCAGCTTAAGTATTTGGAGAATGATCTCAGAGAAGACATAATGAAAGCCGTCACCATCCTAGTTCAATACAAACCTAGAGTCCCATAGCTTTTCATTATGAATACAAATTAGCAGAGCCAATCAATTTCTAAAAAAATGGTTTTGGAAACCTTTGTTTCTGAAGTACAATACCTCCCCCGAAATGATCTGGCTAGGAGGACTCTTTGCCAGCTAATAAATGTGTCAGGTTGTGGTGCAGAATACAATAGTCACACTTTCTGTCCCTAGAATTCCAGTGTGACACTGACAAGACATCCTTAAATTGTATTTTTCTTCCTGCTTGGAGTTAAAGTGGCAAGAGTCTATTCTAGTAGCTTTTCACTAATGTCATCTGTATTTCTATCCAGTTGTTTCTCTGGACTTTTGGAGATAATTAGACAAGAAAAAGTGGTACTTGCTATCCCACTTTTAAATACTCCCTTTGCTGCCCTTGTCAGTGAATAGGGAAATCCCACCATTGTCTGACCTTGGTGAACTTAAATCTTCTCCCTTTCTCCCCTTTGAAATTATCTTCAGTCTTCAACCTGGTACGTGGTCATTCAGATGTTTTGATGAACCAGTGAAGAAAGAGCCAACTGGCAAGTGGTTCTGGTTATATTTATCTTTACAAAGCAAGAGTATTGGAAATCTCTCATTTTCAGAGTTTCAGAAAGACAGCCAATTCCTTCCTGCTCAAAAGTTACCAAGGCTGCTTCTGATTAGGCTGTCTGAATTCTTGCATTTTTACTCATCACAGTCATATCTGTTTGGGTTTCTGTCTCTCTCCTGGAGATGCCTCTTGAGAGCAGGTCCCCTCAGCTTCCTTACAGCTCATCTGAGGCCTGCCAAAAGAGATTGGCAGAAAATAATCAGCATTCAATGCTCTGATAACTCATATAACTCTCTCTGGAAAGAATGCTAAAACCTGGTTCTCAAGTGAACTCAGAGTAGAGTCTTTGGAATGCAATTTAGATTTTATATTCTCGTGGAATGGGAAGAGAACAGAGATGTGAGAATTATGAAGACAGGAAGTATGAGGACAGGAGCTAAGAATGATTTTTCCTGAACCTAGACAAGGAGAGGAGGGCTGGAAGATCAAATGAGAGTAGATTCACCCTGCTTAGAGAACTTAGGAGCACTGGAACTAAGCAGACAACATTGAAAGTCTGTGAATCTGGAGCAGATCTTGAAGTTCCATACAAAGATACAATTGTGAACTGTTAGAATAAAAGGAGAAAAAAGTATTTTGAAATGGATGCGAAAAGACAGTTCTTCCTTTTGTGTCCATACTATTGGCTTGAGATGGCAATGGGACAGAAAAGAAAGGCAAAATCTGCTTCTCTATGATGGACTGCAATTCTGGCTTTCACACATGCCTCCCTGAGATGGACAGGGCCTTGACACAGTTCCCCTTTGAGAATTTGAGAGTGGTACTCTTACTCTTTGAGTTCTCAAGCACCTAGAAAATGAACATTTTAGAAAGCATGAAACTATTTGCTTTATTCATGGCTAATGATTTGGATCAAAGTTCAAAATGATCTTTCATTTTCCACTGAATTTACCCTGTGTAAGTCACAGATTTTTGTGCGTTCTCTTGATGGATGAGAGAGAATGCATGTGGCCTGTAGGTAGACAGATCACAGAGAATTAAAGACCCCCTTTCAGCCAATAATGTGTCATATATTTTCCTGTCCATGGAGATCAAAGAATAAAGAATGGGTATAAAAAGTCACAGGTACTGTTTGTGGGCTGACAAAGAACACATAGCAGGGGGAGAGTGTATATTCCTAATTTTTCAGGATTATAATATTTAATTTGGGGTAAAGGAAATAGAGCAAGAAAGGCATCCCTACAGGTACCTATAGAAGCATCCAGTCATCAGCTTTGATGCAGTACTTCCATGAGTTCATGGCATAGAGCTTAGTTGTCTATCAAAAATGCTATAGGACATGCTCAAGCTGACTTACCTCAAACGGTAGAGTTAGAAACATACCAGGGGATTCCAATTCAATCCCATCGAGGTGGCATGTACCAATGCCATCTCACTAGTCCAAGTGATCAATTTCTGTTCACAACTGATCATAATGATAGGACTAAGAACCAAAGGGATCACATAAACAAGACTAGTGTCTGCAAATACTAGCTGATAGAATAAAAAAGGGAGAGAATGATCCAACATGGGAAGTGAGATACACAGCAGACCCATAGAATGGCAGATGTCCTAAACAGCACTCTGGCCTCAGAATCAGCCCTTAAGGCACGCGGATCCGGCTGAAAAGCCCATGAGAGTATTTCAGGCATGGAAAGCCAAGACACTCTGGGGAAAAAAAAAAAAACCTAAATGAAAGATCTCCGCAAGTGAGATTCCAGTGGAAAGAACGGGTCATCAAAGTAGGAGGTACCTTTCTCTGAAGGGAGGAGAGAACTTCCACTTTGACCATGGCCTTGTCTAAAAATGATCAGAGTCAGTGAACTCAGGGGGCTTCCATAGCCTTGGCAGCTCATGACAAGAGCCTAGGTTGATTATTGATGCCATAAACAAGAGTGTCAATTAGTTAAGTCAACAACAGGAGTCACTGTGCACTTACTCCTCATGTAGGATCTTTGTCCTTAGTGTGCTGTACATTGAGATTTAATGCTATAACTAGTACTCAAACAGTATTTTTCACTTTATGTTTCTGTGTGGGAGCAAACTGTTGAAATCTTTACTTAATGTATGCTAAACTGATCTTCTGTATATAAAGAGAATCGAAAGTGAATCTTGATGTGAATGGAAGGGAAGAGGGAGTGGGAAAGGAGATTGTTGCGGGTGGGAGGGATGTTATGAGGGGGAAGCCATTGTAATCCATAAGCTGTACTTTGGAAATTTATATTCATTAAATAAAAGTTAAAAAAAATGCTATAGGTAGTAGATATGGGTTAGAAAAACAGAGCTAACTTGTTTATATGTTTGTTGTTGCAACTTTTTAGTAAGTGCTTCCCCCTTATTAAATATTCCTAAAGTCTCCTCTGGGTATGTTTACATCTAATATCCACCTCAAAGTGACCATCCCAGTAATTCTATGGGCATCCTGGAAGTAGCTTGTGGATAGAATTTGCCTGAGCAAACTGTGAGCCCTCTCACTTAGGAGAAGTGGAGGAAAAGGTGTGGAAAAGTCATCCTCATGTTTTCAATTCCATCTCCTCATTTTTCCTAAGGAGTATTCCTTTCCTGAATCAGAACTTCTTCCTTCTTTAGCTTTTTCATGCACACTGTTCACAATCTTGAGAATAAACAGCAGAAAAATAAGAGGCTCCAGGAATTAGTGCTTAGCAGGAACTTCTGGATTTTCCATCCCACACCCAAAATATTTGGCCCTCTTTTTTAGACCTGTCTTTTGGTGAAATGATTCATCTCCATGGTTCCTGGAATTTGACCAAAAATGACATGTGCTCTGAACTGGGAAACATCCTCCTACCGTTCAGAATCAATTTAAATCAGTCATTCATCAATTATTTTCAACAAATTTTTATTGGGCATTGACTGTGTAGCAGGAATTGTGCCAGGAGATGGTAATAAAGTGGAGGATAAGACCTACTTCCAATATTTAAGGCATTCAAGGTCTGGTAGAAGCAGCCCATGGTTTTATTTTGTTTTCCCATGAATTAAATTCTGAAAGAGTGACTATTTGAATTAAGATGCTAAAACTCTCTTCTACCTTGACCTCCCTTTTCTTTTGGAAAGGGGTAGGCAGGGGCCCTTTAGCCCCTGCAACCTCCACCCTAGTCAGCCTTGGAAATCCTCGAAGGGTGCTTCTGATGGAGCAAGAGACATTTCAAGTTTGGAGAGGGTAGTGGGAGTTAGAAGCAGCTTCTCTAGGAAAGCAATGAAATACAGAAGGGTCAGATGATTCACATGATGGACTAAGAAGCCTCAGAGAGTTTCGGTATTATTGACTATGAGCTCATTGGGAGGTCAGGGAAGAGAAAAGGGCTGTTCCTGGGGATACACTGAGCATCTGATTTTGTATCTACATAAATTCTGAGAAGGCATGGATGGAGTGGAGAAGAAGAGTCAAGTAAGATGGGACTACCCTACTTGGCGCTTCTGTGTTGGCCCCAGAAATCAAGTAAAATGGTAAAAAAAAAAAAAGTAACAAAACTGTGTCTCTTTGAAGATAAGGATGTGAATGGATTGTTCTGTTTGCTGCCTTGTTGGCCTCAAAACCCCATATTTTTTTTTCCAAATAAATTATAGCACAGGAGGCGGGCACACCTTGGGAAAAGAGGCTAGTAAAAAGCTAGGCTTGATCCTGAATTAGAGGGAGAGAGGCTGTCTGAGTTTGAGGAGCAGAGAAAAGAAGGAAGCAGTTAGGCGATTGGAGGTGGGCCAGAGCTTAGAATAAAGAGGTTCCGCTAGGCACGTCCCCAATACTGCTTACACGACCCAAGCCCTCTGCTTGGATCTCAAACCTCAAGGGACAGATAAAGGGGAGCAGAGGAAAAGCGGGGTTTGGATCTCACGAATTAACCTGAAATGAAAAGTCAGCAAAAACCACTGGGTGGCAGCGTGGTGTGCGGGCGCAGCTCTGCAGTGCCGGCTGCTGCTGCTGCTGCTGCTGCTGCCGCGGGGGCTGAGCCCATCTGGGCACCTGGCCTCTCCGAAAAGGCTACAAGTGTCGCTACGCAAAATACCTCAGTGAAGGTGGGGGGTTGTGTCGGTGAGTCGGAATCTGGGGCAGGGGTCTGGCGAACTTCCTTGGGGCGGCAGTCCGGACGCGATCTGGCCAGCTAAGAGTCAAACACTATGGAAACACCCCCACCCCACCACCCGCCATCGCCAAGAAAACCTCCGCTCCTTTCCCTCAACTGCCTCATCCTGGTGCCTCCTCCATCATTGTTTCTTCCCGAATATCCTTTCGGGGATAGGAGAAGCACTTTGGTGATGGGGAAGCGCCTAAGCCCCTACAGGTGTTAGCCCCGGCAGCTGGCCAGGGACGGGGGGTGGGGGCTGGCGGGGGTGGGGGGTGGGGGGGTGGGGGCGGCCGGCGGCGCGGAGGGAGGGGCCGCCGCGGGGGGAGGGGGCTGCAGCGAGGCCGTCGCGCTCTTCGCGAGGGTGCCTGTGAAGGCTGAATCCGTTTGCAGCGCCTGTGCCGCGCCCAGAGCAGCAGCCACAGCGAAGATGCGAGGTCATTACCTGTTTGATCCCTGTCGGAAAGCTGGCACGGGCCAACTTTTCCCGATTAGCAGGCCAAGAAGTTGCAAGGACTAGTGGAAGACTCGGAGGGGCCAGGGCGAGGGCGCGCTCCCCAGCGCGCTGCCTTCCCCCTCCTCCCGCCTGCCGCCCGCGCTCCCGGCCTCTCCCCCGCCCGCGCTCTCTCCCTCCGCCCGCCTCTCAGCTCTGGCCCCCTCCGCGCGGCACAGGGCGGGGGGTGCTGCGAAACTCCGACCCAAGCCACTTGGACTTGCACAGTGTCCTCGGGGCGCAGGGGCCGAGCGCACGCAGTCGCGCAGCTCTGCCTCCGCCTGCCAGTCTCGCCCGCGATCCCGGCCCCGGGCTGTGGCGTCGGCTCGGACCCAGGCAGCCAACAGCCCGCGCAGGAGCCGGACCACCGCCAGAGGAGCTCAGAAGGCATGCTGAGCCCCCTCCTCGGCTGAAGCCCGAGTGCGGAGAAGCCCGGGCTAGCGCCGGCTTAAGGAGACCAAGGCGGCTAAAGCGCGACGCAGAGCGGGCGAGCAGCGGAGGAGAAGGAGGAGGCGGCGAACCCAGAGAGGGGCAGCAAAAGAAGTGGTGGTGGTGGGCGTCGTGGCCATGGCGGCGGCTATCGCCAGCTCTCTGATCCGTCAGAAGAGACAAGCTCGGGAGCGCGAGAAATCCAACGCCTGCAAGTGTGTCAGCAGCCCCAGCAAAGGCAAGACCAGCTGCGACAAAAACAAGTTAAATGTCTTTTCCCGGGTCAAACTCTTCGGCTCCAAGAAGAGGCGTAGAAGGAGACCAGGTCGGAAAGAGCTTTAATCTTTTTTATATACATAGACTTTAGGAGTGTTCGGGGTCTGGGGGCGAGTATGTATGCGTAGGTAGTTTGCTGGTGGCCCATCTTGTGCGGATGAGGCCACCTAGCTGGTGTGCGTGCGTGGGAAGACGATTGCTTTCTCGCCTCCTTCGTAACAGTAACAGGCTTGCTGCATTGCAACTGCCCTGGGACAGGCGCACAGCCTGGGGGCGTATCCAGCCCTGGAGGCGCGCCCTCAGCTTCAGACATGGCACATGTGTGTGTGTGTGTGTGTGTGTGTGTGTGTATGTGTATGCATGCATGCCCGGTGGTCTCTAGGCAGGCGTGAACCAGTCATGCCTATCGTGTAAGGTGTGAAAATTGCGGGCGTGGAACTGAGCAGACACTGTCGCCCCCCCCACCCCACCCCGCCCGTCGCAGGAGAATCTGGGGAATCCCCCTGTCTTGCCTTTGTCTCTGCCTGTCAGACCCTTCCCTACAGCTTCCACTCCCAAGGGACGTGGGCTTCCGCTATCTAGGTTTTCCGTTTCTTTGATTACTTTTTAGCTTCTCGGGACAGACTTGACTTGTGGTGCAGCTTTAAAATGTTTGCTGGGGGGAGGAGTGGCTTCTAGAACCTTGCCGCAAAGAGCTCAGTGATCTAGTTAGACTCCTAGAAACTGATTACTTATAACTAAAATGCAGGATTGAACAGGGAACTTAAATTCATAACCAGATTGTGGGTCTTTTTGAATCATTCCAGTGATAAGAGTAGCGCGATTTTCAGGTGAGGGGGAATTCAAACAGCCATAGGTGTCGGGTTGCGTCAAGGTAAACCTTCAGTGGAAAATGCAGCTTATTTTCCAGCCTGAATCAAATGAATCTATTACACGATCTTCTTACCCATTATGATAAGAATATTACCACAAATCGGATTTACTCATCGGGCTGTTCTTTTTTTTTCTGTTTGTGTGTTCTACACGCCATGGAATGGAAACCCAAACATAGGTTTTCTGTTTGCAGAAAGTTCTTTTTTAATGCATTAGCTCTAAATTAAGCATAGTTGAAAAAGGCTTAAAGCGAATGCAAAGCATGCTTATGTGGCTCGAGTAATCACGTAAATATTATTTCAGCGCAGGTGGCTGTATTCAATAAAAGCAAATATTGGATAACTTTGCTGTTATTGGTGAATTACGTACTTGATTAACCTATGGTGATTCATAATTGAAAATTATTTTAATTAAGAACTCATATTTTGGATAATCATATGTCTGTTACTAAATTTGAAAATAAATATGTACTAATTTTCTCCCCACCAACATAAGTCCTGCTGTTTTCACACATATTTTCCTTTAGGGATAATTAATATGATAGGGTATGATGATATATGATAGTTATTTTATCCCCCTTCCCTTTTGTGTGGAAGCCTCAGTTTTATAAATATATGTCCTTTGATGGAATTCCAAGTTATTTATGCATTTTAACCTTCTTAGAATGGAGGGGGTTATTTATTCAAATTGTAATTCTGAAAGAAATCTTTGCTAGCAGGTTTCTGATTGTTGGTCAGCAAACAACTCCAAATTATCTTTGTTATTTCTCTTTTTCCTTCTACATGACAAATGGAACATTGTTAAAAGGCAGAATTTGCCATTTGCTAGCCCATCCCAAATGTTTAATGAAAGAGCAACCCATTCTATAAGCCAAAGGACTGGCTGTCAGAAACTGGAGACCCTGTCAGAGTGTTAGGGCTTTAGCAACACTGTAAAGCAGCAATCAAACCTTTCTTCAGTTTCGAGATTTATTCTGAAACTTATAGTTGGATTTCATTCTTCTAGAGGACTCTAAAAGTATAGCTTCACCTTTTCCACTAAAATATCTAAATGAAGCCAAAATTTTGAATTCTGGATCTTTTCAACTATGTAGACATACTTTATCAATTGATATAAACCATTGTTCTCTTTGCAGAGCCTCAGCTTAAGGGTATAGTTACCAAACTATACAGCCGGCAAGGCTACCACTTGCAGCTGCAGGCAGATGGAACCATTGATGGCACCAAAGACGAAGACAGCACTTACAGTAAGTGACTGCAAAATAAATACTATATGCCAGCATGTTGTTGACACTGTGTTCCTTTTATTTTTTCTTAAATAAACAACCCCTACTAAATCCTGAAGTGAATGCAAAATATGTCCGCACTGTATAATCTCGTGTACTCAAGTTAACCAAAAGGAAGTTGGACATGAAAATATCTAAAATAGTGAGCTAGAGCAAATAATGTTGACACCATCTGAAGAGCAATCCAAATGTCATCTCCATGGTAATCTAGATAGATTTATGGCTGTCCTTTGGGTTTTATTACTTTTTTCCCACAGAAAATTTACTCACCCACATACTGATCCTGAAATAGCATGTTATCTACTCTTAAGAAGCCAATCTCATCCCAAGAGACAGGAGTGGTTTCATACACACTATCACTTCTGCTACCCCCTACACACACATACGTGCACACACACACACTGATAAGACTAATGGGGATTTTAATGGTGAGATTCCTTCCACAGGTGGATAAAGGGATTTCATTTAGTGCTTTATTTTTAGCCATGGTTTAAATAAAAAAGGGTAGGAGCGTGGGTGGGAGGGAGGGTAGGGGGGAGTGCCACTATGTTCCTATAATTGTATAAAGAAAATATACGAAACTTGTATAACTTAAATAAAATATATATGTAAATAAGACCAGATTGGAGACCATAATGGTGAACCTATAAAGGAAGCACATCAAAAATATAATTTTTAGTTGCTATTATCGAAGGAAGCTGATTATATGATGTCACAGGACCTCTTACTACATATTCTTTATTTGGGATAATAAATGTATAACCTCACTAATAGTGCACGCTATTCTTCAATTATAGTAATTGATGTTTGCTTGCATTTCATAGAGTCTTGCAGACCTGTAATTATTCTGTGAGGCTAAAATCACTTAGTTTTCAAAATTTGTTCTCTGTTTTCCACCACTGCTACAAAATTTCTCACAGATTTTGATAATTTGGGGAAATAGTCCCATTGTCAACTCAGACATGGTCAAGGAAAATAGGACTGAATGCTAATGAGTACTATACAGCTTTCTTAGAGATCATGGTTATGGAAAACAAAGCCATAGAGAAGGGGACCCAATGGTAAGTGATAAAGAGTTTCACACCTTTTACAAATGCTTCTGGGGCTGATAACAAAGTTGTGACCTCAAGAGGAGGTCACCTTTAGTTACCCTAGAAGAAACCTCTGTTGATGTCTCCGATAAAAATCCTCCATACCAAGTGGTTCTTCACTGTCTTGTGAAATACTGTCACTTTGGTGATATTAATGTTTTGTGCATACTCTCTACTTGAAACAATTAGCCAAGTGTGACTAGAAGGATTTGTTGTAATCATATAATAGCAATTAGTACACTGATGATCCAACATAACATTTCTAAAAACTACAAGTATAGATCAGTGTTTGGGTGGGGAAATTATGGGATGTAAGCTGAATTGTTTTTCAAAGTGCCTGTGGAAATGGGTGGAAGGGGGAAGTTCATGATTAACTGGCAGACAGCTCCACAATGTCAGGTCTTCCCCCCCATTTATTTATTTTATTTTATATTTTTTTGACAGGCAGAGTGGACAGTGAGAGAGACAGAGAGAAAGGTCTTCCTTTGCCGTTGGTTCACCCTCCAATGGCCGCCGCAGCCGGCGCGCTGTGGCCAGCATACCGCGCTGATCCAATGGCAGGAGCCAGGTGCTTCTCCTGGTCTCCCATGGGGTGCAGGGCCCAAGGACTTGGGCCATCCTCCACTGCACTCCCTGGCTACAGCAGAGAGCTGGCCTGGAAGAGGGGCAACCGGGAAAGAATCCGGCACCCCGACCGGGACTAGAACCCGGTGTGCCGGAGCCGCAAGGCGGAGGATTAGCCTAGTGAGCCGCAGCGCCGGCCACCCCCCCATTTATTTTTAACATTTTCTCCAGGTACAAATCAAAGAAGTATTTTGGGTCGAGTGTTCACAAGTGCATTCTGAAAAGGAAAAAGGAAAAAAAAAACCAGAAGGTTTATGTGCTGTGTTTTATTAACAGTGATGTGCTAAATCCATCAAGATCACACTGTTTTTAACCATTTTAGAGGATATACACATATCATACATACATAAATTGAGTCTTCTTTTCAAACCATGAATTCTTAAATCATGTAGTAAGTTTTACTCTTTAGTATCTACATGTGCATATCTTCTGCCTTTGGTTGCCTTATAACACTAATACATGTGATACTTCTGTATACTAGTAATATTAGAAGATGTTAAAAGAACATAGCCTGGAATGTAACTAGAAAAACTAGTTACTTGTTACTAGAATCTGTTTTTTTTTTAAAGATTTTTATTTATTTATTTCAGAGGTAGCATTACAGACAGTGAGAGGGAGAGACAGAAAAGTCTTCCATCTGCTGGTTCACTCCCCAAATGGCCGCAATGGCCGGAGCTGTGCCGATCCAAAGACAGGAAGGAGCCAGGAGCTTCTTCCTGGTCTTCCATGTGGGTGTAGGGAATCAAGCAGTTGGGCCATCTTCTACTGCTTTCCCAGGCCACAGCAGAGAGCTGGATTGGAAGAGGAGCAGCTGGGACTAGAACCAGTGCCCATATGGGATGCTGGTACTGCAGGAGGAGAAATAACCTACTGTGCCATGGTGCTGGCCCCTGGAATCTGTTTTAAGGCACATAGAAACAAAAAGAGGCAAGTCAACCAAAGGTAAAAGTGTTACCATAACATGGTTCATACAAATGCCACCCCTGATGGGAAGGGTAACCAGACAGTCAAGGAGCTCCCTTAGCTTTTCATTGAGGATATTGTGGGGCATAGTAAGTATGTTAAAAGATTAAGTTTACCTGTCAAAATGGAAGTGTATCCATCTGAATTTATGTTTCTTCCCCTAAAGCCATGAAACTTTCTTAGCAGGAAGTTTTCATTAGTTATTCCAAGTGAGTGGAATAACAATCTGTTATTTTTTTGTTTTTACAAGATTTCTTTAATATGTATTCTTGGTATTTATATTTTTCTAACTCAGTCTTATGCTATTTTTATCATTCAGTTCAATTTGATTGATTTTGTTATTTTAATTCTGATATGGTAAGCAAGATCATGATAAAAATAAATCAGTTCACACTTATCCAGACATCCATTTCTAAAAACATGTCTGATGTGTATTTAACCTTACCTTATGTAGATTTATTACAATGGTAAATGTCAGTCCAGCCGCCGGCCCCTAGTCCAATGAAATTTCATCATGAGCAAATCAGCCATTATAAATTATGTATTTTCCCTTGAAAAGGAAAAAATGATGGACATTTCATGGCAGTAATTTGATTGTATCTGTATTTGATGCAGTGAAGGATGTTTTAAAGGCATGATTTGCCCTTTATCCTAAAACCTGCAGTAGCACTACTTGTTCAGTGCGGCATGTCTTCCCAATCTATATTAATTATTTTTTAATTACTCCTTTTGAGAAATTGACCTTAGCCCAACTGATGAAACATGGTTTCAGTGTTGTCTTCAGCAAATATTGAGAGCCAAATTGTTGCACAGTTCTGAGAAAACAGTCCCTTCAAGGGGTGAAGTGATTATTTTTATGTAGCCACAACAACAGAAACAGGCACTTTACTTTATTAAAAGCTAAAGCTTTTTTAAAACTTGAATGTGTTTTAGGTTTGAGTACATAAATGAAATAGATTATTTTCTTATATTTAGAATTTTTTAAGATTTATTTATTTGAAAGAGTTACAGAGACAGAGAGGAGAGATAGCGAGAGTAAGAGGGAGAGTTAGAACAATCTTCCACCTGCTGATTCAGTGCCCAAATGGCTGCAATGGCCAGGGCTGGGCCAGGCCTAACCAGGGACTAGGATCCAAGAGCTCCCAGATGGGTTCAGGGATCCAAGAGCATGGACCACCTTATGCTGCTTTCCTATGCCATTACAATGGTAAATGTCAGTCCAGCGCTGGCCCCTAGTCCAATGAAATTTCATCATGAGCAAATCAGCCATTATAAATTATGTATTTTCCCCTGAAAAGGAAAAAATGATGGACATTTCATGGCAGTAATTTGATTGTATCTGTATTTGATGCAGTGAAGGATGTTTTAAAGGCATGGTTTGCTCTTTATCCTAAAACCTGGATCAGAAGTGGAGCAGCTGGGTCTCGAACGAGTACCCATATAGGATGCTGGCACTGCAGATGGTGACTTAACTCACTGTACCACAATGTTAGCCCCCGTTTAGCATATTATTTATTCTGATCCAAATATCTTAAGTCTATGAAGAAGTTCTGTACATTTTGAGAAACAGAGACATATAGGATGACATTGATCCTTTCCAAACTCACCTTTGATATAATTTCTTTGCATTTTGGTCTGTGAAGATTGTTCCTTTAGCTAGATTATAACCCAGCTCATTTATAATCTTGAGTGTCTAAAGAAAATAATAAATTGGACTAATATGGCTAGCCACTCTATATTTTCTGGTGTCTTCAAATTTCTCTTTTGGATTTGTTTGTTTTTGAATCAGGCTTTATAGGAATTTATAGTACATAGTGAAAAAATAATATTCCATGATATAGTTAATACCATTATTCAGGAACTGATAATCTCAGATATGGATTGCTGATCTTTGCTTTTCTTCCTCCTACTCTTATCTGGT
Organism: Oryctolagus cuniculus; assembly: GCF_964237555.1. Lineage (NCBI taxonomy): Eukaryota > Metazoa > Chordata > Mammalia > Lagomorpha > Leporidae > Oryctolagus > Oryctolagus cuniculus. The sequence goes on along the minus strand of NC_091453.1, from coordinate 116,936,959 downwards.
GTTTGAAATTTAAGCATTCAATTGCTCATTAAAAACCCCAAATCAGAGTTCTTGGTGAACAACATGAAAATCAAATCTCTTCCTCTCTTTCCCTATTTCTCTCCCCTCTTCTTACAACCTGCATTCAAAGAACTAAAAAAGTTCCGAATGTTGCAAAAGGTGAAGTTCTAGAAGTAATTCTGAATTTCATTTATCCTTCTCCAGTATCTACTACTATGGCTTACCTAGGTTTCATATGTAGCAGTTGTAATAGTGGTCAAGTGGTATTATAGTACTTTGACTTTTAAACCAAACCTATATGGAAGTTTTGGTTTGGTGCTTTATATCAGAAATTTTAAACTGGGTTTTTATGATGAAATTGTGGTATATTACTTCTCAAAAATACATTATCATGGTTTCACCATAAAGTTTGCTTTCAAACCATAAGTGCCTATTGAGCACCTGCTGTGAGCAAGGCAACATCAACAGAAAGAGATATGACATATATATGACATGCTCAAAGAAACCAGATTTCTTGCCTGTGAGTTTAGTTGTTGAATATAGCATGAGATCCTGGCTTGCAATCTGTGCAATTATTTTTCCTTTACCTCATATAACAGAAGGGCACAGTGTTTTAATATGATGAGTATTGAATGAAGTGCCATTGGTGGCATGTGTTAGGGAACACTTGTATTTTGAACTGTACAATATGTCCTAGCTCCTCTTCAGTAACACTCTGGTTTTAAGGGAAAGACAAATTGTAGGCTCACCAAGGAATACTTGATTCTTCCCTAATATTTCTCATCCATATTACCACATCTACCACAGCAGAATATATATGCAGACAGATAAACAGTCCCAGACAAACTGTTCTTTCCCATGGGGTGAATCCTTTCTGTTCTTCTTCACAAAAATGATACCAGACTGATATATCATCCACAATAAACACACACACACAAGACAAAAATCACCAATGTTGGTCAGTGACTCCTGAGGGAAAGGTGCACAGGCTATTTTCAAAAGATGTGTGTGGCAAACACTACATTTTATAAATGTACTGCTTTATTTTTATTCATGGTGTGGGAGGGAGTAGACAGCTGGTAGTGGGAGGATACCCACTGGTTGTCTCCAGTGAGTGGTGTGTGGTTGTGAGGAGAGCCTGGATGTAAGTTTCACGCAGACCTTTAAATGGAGAAATGACGGCCTTGTTGGCACCAACTGGCTGCCCACTTGTGACTATTTTGCAGAAAAAAATGATAAAATGAAAACACAAATTCATTATTTTTTGTTCATATAACTTTGGTCTTAGAGACCAAAAAGCTAAGTTCTCTCTCAACTGTATCTTGGAAAATGTTGATTCTTTAAGAAATACTACTCTGGGAACATGGGACTAACTACAAAATAACGTTTTAGCAAGGCTCAGATTTATTTTGAGGTTCTTGCATTGGGAATGATACAGATAATTTGGATGAGTGCATTGGTTGGTCTAGTGTCATTTCTGAGTCAAGAAAGCTCTCCACAACTGGTCCATCTTAACTGTGCCTGTGAGAATTTTAGAAATTATATAGAGGAGCATACCTTAGTTTGTTGAGGATGATACTATTTAATGTACCAACTCCATGACTGGTTCTCTCCATCTGCAACACTATAAAATGTAAAGATATGGAATTGTGCTCAAAGTCTTCAAATTTGTCCAATGTGTTGAGAATGTAGTTGTAGTTCCAGTTATGCTACTGGAACCATGAATCAAATATACTGAAATGTGGAATGAAATTCTGTCTATCTGCATGTGTCTAAATATACATGTGTCTATCCTTACCAATTACATACTACTTTGGGAGGACCAGACAGTCCTGCTGCAAACATTGAAAAACTGTGAAATTCAGGATTTTAACACTGTTTTCACATTCTTTTTAATGTCAGCTCTGTTTAACCTCATCCCTGTGGGTCTTCGAGTGGTGGCTATTCAAGGAGTTCAGAGCAAGCTGTATTTGGCAATGAACAGCGAGGGATATTTGTACACCTCGGTAAGGCTTTGACAATTTGCATGCTTTCATGGTTTTAGGAAAGAAAATGCTATTGTATATGTTTGATGTGTACTGATTTTGGTGATGACAGAAAGTGTTCTTTATGAGAATGTCTTATGTGAAAGGACAGATTAACATTGTGTAAAAATTATGGCTGTTGCTAATTAACCATTTGAAATTAATATTTTTAGTTTAAAATCAAAGATTCACTGAAGATTTTTATATACAATGCCATCTAGATTATTGTGTGGCATAAAGTGGTTTATCTTATTCTCTTGCATTGCAGCTATGGGAAACAAAGCCATTTCTTAACTCAGTTCAGCACATTCTGATCCATGTTTATCCCTAAAGGAATTATTGAAATCTCCCTTGGATCAACTCTAGGACACAAAGACCAGTCCTAGAAATGTATTTGGAGTTCCATACTGGAGTTTCATTTCTTATCCTCAGTTCAGTGAAGACACAGTTGTCTGCCTCTACTTTATACATAGTTTTTCCATCATGTACAATTCAGCCTCTTCTTAGAAATTCTTGCTTGTATTTTTCTTACAAGTTTGGAGTGAATGGAGTGAAAAACAAAATCTTTTTTCCTGGGAAAAATTAAATATAGTAGACTCAATTCAATAAGAAGCCTGGAAACAAATTGAACTTTTTAAAAAAAGTTTCACATTAAATATAAGTGAAAACAGTATAATACCAAGGTTAGGGTTTCACTCTTATCAGTAGATTTAGTCTCATATTATAGGAGACTTGACTAGATGAGTATTTTTAAATCTTTATTCTGAATTCATGCATTTTAAGAAAAAAATGAAGTGTTTAAAATAGACAAAATTGCTTGTCAAGCTTCCTAGTAGCTAGCCTTGAAAGAGGTTTTTACTTTGACGATATAAATGTATTCCTCAAACTGAAAATAAAACACTTACCTTTTTTAAGCACTTTCCCTCTCCCCAATCCCTGAATTTATCTCAAAGCCAGATGTATATTAAGACTCATTGCAGGCGTATTGGAAACCATGTTGTAACCCTGTATTTCAGAGACCAAAAAGGGAATGAGATATAGGAGAAGAATCAGACCAAAAAAAGGCCCATTCACTTAGTAAACCATGTGATCCTTTTCCTATAAAGACAAAAGATTGTGATAAGAAGATAATTATCAGCATACACTTCAAACCTGGTCACTCTCAGAATTTAACTCATCCAGTTAGTAAATGCAGAGGTTTTATACTTTTTACCAAATGATAGATTTGCATTTGTTGTAAACTTCATGAAATCTGTCAACTTTATTAATACAGAGCTTTTATTATAAGTGATAGGCAAAGGAATTTATTTTTCACATTTGTGCATTAAAGTAAGAATTTAATAATGAGGAATTTTTAGTTACCTCATTTATATCAACAGACTACCTACCTCATAAGGACCAGATGCAAAGGTAGGGTTTATAAGGAAAGAAATGCTTCTTGAAACTAGTATGCAGACATAAAGGAACATATAATAATAATGAATCCTGGGCATACTTTCGAAAAGGCAAATGATGGATAACATAGGAAATATGTATTGGTAAGGCATCTATAAATTCACTGAGTTGTGGTAGTCATCATTATGAAGCCCCTATGTAAAAGGCTAATTAAAAATAAATCTTGCTACAATACAGTGTTTTAAAAAATACTCACACATATTGGAAATACCATTTAAGTAAAAGTGGGAAAACCATTTAAATAAAGTAATACGTCAGGTGCCCCCACTCAAGAAAATTAAGGCAATATGTATTACATGTATGAAACTGACATTGAGAATCTGTAAACTACCATTCAAATTGACTGTTATTCCAGTAAATTGGAAAATTTCAATGTAAATTCATCACTAAGAAAGGTATCCCCTGGGAATTAGCATTGTAAATTGGTAGACTTCCTTTCCATGGTAGGAAGATCAATAGCAAAATGTGGGACACTTTGTATGTATTTCTTATTAAGGAGGAAAGATGCTGATTAATGATCTCGGAGTTCATATAGGAAAACTATCCAAATTAGTCTAGTTCAGGAAAGAAATCATTTCAGGATATATTTCCAATTCTTCCCAATACTTCTTATTGATTGCGGCTTGGAATTTCTTTGTCTTGTCTATCACCATACTCAGTGGCCGCCTTGTTTTGTTGTCATCTTATATAAAATGTGGTGCCTAGAATCTAAACAGGATGGAACTGTAAACTAATGACTGATATATCAACTTGTGTTGCTGAAACCAAAAAGTTCAATGCAATATGATACTTCATCAAGAGGAAAAGATGACAAAAGAGAAAGAACCACTCTTCCGTGCATACATCCGTGCATACATCCATGATGCTACTACTACTACAGAAATACTGTGTGTAGTTTGATTAACCATTTCTTAGCAAAGACAATATAAGATAAGACAATGACCAGAGGAGTAAGCGAAAAGATGTAAAGGACTACTGATGTAGGCAGTTAAAAAACTGGCGGAAGGAATTATAAAAATCTTGGTAAGGAATGACTAGAATCTGCCTTAAAATATACACAGTGTTAAGGCTAAAAGAAGATGAATTTCTGAGATATCTTAGAGGTAGAATCATTGGAATTTGGTTGCTAATTAGATTTGGACATTTGGAAAGAAAGCAGGGCCACCATATATGGTTGAAAACATATAGTTGCCCCTCACTTCAAAGATAAAAATTAAGTGTCTTTAGATAGAGGCTGTTTCAACAAATTTTCAAAAGTAGTGCTCAGTGAGTTATTAGGAGCTGTGAGGGAGAGCAAAAATTTGACATTTTGTTGTTTTTGGTTGATGGTGACGCTTTTAACCAAACTGGAATAAAAGAAACAGTGCAGACTTTGCAAAGAAGTTTCCTGAGGATAGTTTGAAATAAATATTTGAAAATATGAACTTAGAGCTTAAGGAATGGATGTGAGCAAGAGATAAAACTTGAAAGCTTGTAGATGTACATGGTGCTTGATGCCATGGTTGAGAGCACAAAAGAAAGTTTGTCAAATATTTGGGAATAGCAAATACCAGCATGGAAATGGCCAGCAAATGAAGAACTAATTGCAGAAGGTATAATCATAGTGCAAATGCTAAATGGGGAGACAGTTTAGAGAGAGTTTTAAGAAGAGTCATCAATGTCAAATGCTTCTGAGAAAGCAAGAACTATGAATTCACCTATAAAGATCTTTGGTGATCTTGACAAAAGCAGTTTCATTAGAATAGTGGAAACAAAAGCCAGACTGTAATATCTTAAGGAGTGAATGGGAATAGAGGAAGCAGAGGCAGTAGACATTGAATTCTTAAATGAAGGAGACACAAGGGTGAGTATTTAGGGGAGGACCCAGGATTGAGGAAGACTGATAATTCTTTGGCTAACTGTAAGACCCTTAGGTATATTTTTGAACTGAAGGAAGGAAGCCAGTAAAGAATCATTAAAGATAGGAAATAGGATCCTTTATGGAGTGGATCTATGGAGGGAATGGGAGAGTAATGGAATAAAATGTATAAATTGAAGGATTAGATTCACTTTCTATTATAGGAAGCAAAGAGCTAAATGCCAGATAAATGCAGGTCCTGAGTGTGCAGGTGATAGATGAGGAAGCTGAAGGATTTTGTGCCAGATAACTTGTATTTTCCCATGGAAGTAGAATGGCAGGTCATCTGCTGAAGTCAGAGGCATAGGAATGATATTTTTGAATAACAGTTGTTTTGGGAAAGGGGTGAACAGCCTAATAACCAGGAATTGGAAAACAATGTCCATGGGCAATCCAGCCCACCACTTGTTTTTGTAAATAAAGTTTTACTGGAACATAGTTAACCCCATTTATTTACTGTTTATGACTGCTTTTGTACTACAACAGCAGAGTTGAAGTTGCAATAGAGACTTTATATCCAATAAAACCTAAATTATTTATTAAATAACTTGACCCTTTGACAAACTTCTAGCTGATTCATAGACTCAGCCTTAGCTATTCAAAAGAATCACCTGGGAACCTATTAAAAATCCAATTTTTTCTACACCCAGACCAATTATAATCATAGTATCTGAGGGTGTGTCTGTGTTTGAATATTTTCTGAAGTTCTCCAGCTGATGTTTATGTATACCCTGTGTTGAAACCACTGATCTGTGGCTAAGAAAAATGAATGGTGAGTAGCATCAAAGATGCCCCAGTGAAGTCAGAAACCAGGAATTTATATATACTTCATCCTTTATCCACAATTTATGATACCAATCTCTTTCTACTCTTGCAAGCAAATTGCCTTTACATTTCTGAAGGGCTCTCTCTCTCTCCCTCTCTCCCTCTCTCTCTATTTTTTGTCAGGAAGAGTTAGACAGTGAGAGAGAGAGAGAGAGAGAGTTAATAGACAGTGAGAGAGAGACAGAGAAAGGTCTTCCTTCCATTGGTTCACTCCCCTAATGGACGCCATGGCCGGCGCTGCACCAATCTGAAGCCAGGAGCCAGGTGCTTCCTCCTGGTCTCCCATGTGGTGCAAGGACCCAAACACTTGGGCCATCCTCCACTGCCCTCCCGGGCCACAGCAGAGAGCTGGACTGGAAGAGGAGCAACTGGGACTAGTACCTGGCACTCGGGGTGCCGGCACCGCAGGCAGGATTAGCCAAGTGAGCCATGATGCTGGCCATGAAGGGTTATTTCTTAAGATGATGGAAAATGCTGATCCTTGGTAGAGCATTCTCATTTTATCTCCTTTTCTTTTTCAATTCTCTTTTACATTTCTGCTTTGATACCCTTCAATTTCAATTTTACGTATTTTTAAACAATTTCTTTCCCTCCTTTTGTTCATTAAGTAATGAAACAACACTATTGTTATAGAGATAGTAATTTACTTTCCATGATCAATCTTGGGATTCTTGCAGTGTACCTCCCCTCCCTTTTTTTTCATGATGCCATGGGGGACAGACTTGTTGTAGGCTCAAGTGTCAGTGAGCAACCATCTGTGATACGGAGAATCATAATTAGCCATTATTTCATAACATAATCACTTTTGTCCATGATAAAATTCTTTTTTGAGTGAAAAGTAAATTATCCTTCATTGTGTGTGGAGAACTTTATTCTTACCTTTGGTTTTTGTCAACCAATTTTATCTGTAACCCTGTAAGAGTTCCTCAAAGTTTCATAGTATCAATATTTCATAGTTGCAAGCTATTTATAATTTCTCAAAACTGCTTCAAATAAACATTAATTATAGAAAATCATGAGCATTAAATATGAAAATATGTTTGTGTCCTAGTATTGTTGTAATAATAGGAGTAAAGCATTCATATAAAATTTTTTTTTCAAAAAAATTAAAATATATAGAATCCTTTAGTTTATTTTTTAAAGTTTTATTTACTTACTTGAAAGCTAATTACAGAAAGACAGAGAGTGAGAAATCCCAAGATCTTCCATCTGCTGGTTCACTCCCCAAATGGTCACAACAGGCAAGGCTGGGACAAGACAAAGTGAAGAGCCAGCAACTCCATCCTGGTCTGTCATGTGGTTGGCTGTGGCCCAATACTTGGACCATCTTATGTTGCCTTTCCAGGTGCATTAGCTGGGAGCTGGATCAGAAATGAGCCACCAGGACTCAAACCAGGGCTATATGGGATGCTTGTGTCACAGGCAGCAGCTTAACCCCTGCACCACAACCCTGGCCCCAAGCACTCTTTTATTTTGATATGTTCCAGAACTTATACCAACAGTTTTATCCAAGTATTTACCTGTTATAAAAATATTGCTTGAGTTTAGGCAGAGGCAACTAAATGTGTAGACAAGTAAAACTTCTTTGACAAGTAAGGCTTCCATTGATGTGTTTCCAAAGGAGACTTAGGGGAGTGATGTTATTGCCATGTGTTATGGTCCTGGGATTACTTCAGCGGACTGGATGCAAGACCCTAAAACAGGTCTCTCTCAAGAGTCAGTTTGATGCCATGGGAATGAGGCAGTCTGTGTTTCTGACCCCAGGGACCCAGGCAGACTTGTGATCTGATTTAAGGGAATGGGTTCGCTTTTGCTCCTGGGTTATTTCCATATACCTTAAAGTTAACCAAGTTTCTTCTCCCATCACATGAAGTTGACATTATATATTATTCACAACTTCTTATAATACATTGGTCTCCAGAGGAATTACTAACAGAAATAGTGACAAATGAAAAAAATATCATCCCCTTAGTAGTTGGGGCACCTTAGCTTTGCTTGTTTTTGTTTTTCACAATGTAGGTTTGCTTTCCTTTAAGAATAAAAATGGCTTATGATTCATGTTGATTTTTAGGTTAAAATGCATTCATGAAGTTTTAAAAATAATTGTATGAGTTTTTAGTAACCAATATAAAATTTTAGCCACTGAAAAAAACAGGACTCACTTTTTAAACAAAGTAAATATTATAAATAGAAACATTAAATGGAAAACCTCTCCATGTGACCATTCCTGTAAAATATTACTTTTAGAAATATACTTGATAACTGAATTGTGTATATTGGAATGGCCTTTAAAAGTTCATGGAAAAGGTATATTATGAAAATAAACTATGTATGGATTTCAATTTTTATGCCAATATAAAGCTTATCTCTTGATTTCATTTGTCTAAGAGCTTTTTGAATCCTCTTCTGTAAGTAGGCATGTGTGGAAATATGCACAAATACAAGATATTTATTCTCAAAGACACTGACACTGAGATTGTTAACATTCTTGGTGACTTCAGAACCGAACTAACAATTTGATCTCTCAGATCTTTGACCTTTTGGAATTAATTTTCTTATTTCTCAACCTTCTTAAATCTCATAACTTTAACATTTGACCTTGTCATACTCCAGACCATTGACTCTTTTTCCTCTATCTTTTTAAAAGTAAGTTTACTGTTTCAGAATTCACAGACCAGTAAGCTATGCATTCTATGTGTTATCTCAATAGTTCTTAGTTTATTCACTAGGATGTATAACCATCACCACTATATAATTCAAGAATGCTTGTATCATCCTAAATGATGAGATACCATTTACCGAATATGTCCCATCCCTTTCCTTAGTCTTAGGCAATCACTGATCTACTTTCTCTCTATGGATTTGCCTATTTTAGAAATTTCAAAAAATTAAATCATATGATATATGACCTTTTATGACTGGCTTCTTTCATTTAACAGAGTTTTCAAGGTTCATACATGTGGCATATGTTAGTATTTAATTCCTTTTAAAAAACTGAATAATATTTCATACTGTAGCTCGGCCACATTTCGTTATCCAGTGATGGACATTTGTAATGTAGCCCCAGATACCTATATAGCTATTTCCTTTTCATTGTTCATATCTCAAATGGAATGGCATTTCTTTGAAAGGCCATATGTGACCATTCACTGTCTATGTCAATTTATCTTTCTAAAACAATTAACACCATTTTAAATTATTTTGCATGTTTGTTCCTCATCTGTCATGAGAATGTAAGCATTTTGAAAAAAAAAACATATTTTTTTTTGTTACTGTGTTCCAAGTGCCTTGATGAGTGCATGTTATTGGGTTCTCAATAAATATTTGTTGACTGCCCTAATTATTCTCAAAAAAGAAAGATAGATATGGACGTATGAGACCAATTTTAGTTCCTTTAAAAACCTTTTTATTTGGAAAAATATAGAAATTTATAGGAAATATAAAATTAATAACACAAAAATAATTTCATTCACCCTTTACTCATTTCATTTTACAATATTTGCTCCATAATTTCTTCTATCTATATATGTATATATCTATTTCATGCTTTTTTTTCTGAGCCTTTTTTATTATGACATTTCACCTTCAAATAATTTGGCATGTATTTCTTAAGATGGATATTCTCTTTTAAATCCATTCTTCATTTTCATTTTCAATTTAATTAATTTTAACAGATTCAGTATGATAAGTAGATACTAGCCTAAGAACATAATGATATTCCCTTCCTCTTTCCCTCCTACTCTCCTTCTTTCTACCTGTCTTTTTTTAAAGTATAGTGTAGTTATCAACTGCAGTAGATTTCACATTTACCCAATATTTGGTGTAATTTACTGTGTATATTAAAATTTTGTCAAGTGACAAATATGTTCTTTTTATGTATTTGAAAGAGAGAGACAGAGGGAGGGAGAGAGGAAGGGAAAGAGAGAGAGAGAGAGAATGAACATGAATATGAATATGAATGAGAATCTTCCATTTGCTTGTTCACTCCCCAAATGTCCACAATAGCTGAGATTGGGCAAAGTCAAAGGCAGGAGCAAAGAACTTCATCCAGCACTCCATCCAAATCTGCCACATGGGTTTCAAAGACCTAAGTAATTGACCTGTTATCTGCTGCCTCCCAGGGTATACATTAACAGGAAGCTGGATTGGAAGCACTAGAGGGCCTTGATATCAGACATTCTAATATGGCATGTGGGCATCCCACATGATAGGTTAACCTGCTGTATCATAACTCCTACCCTGGCAAATATGTTCTTAATAATAAGTTTTCCTTTTAATATAGGACCTAGCTTAGAGTCAGGTATTACATTAAGTTTCCGTGTCTTTTTAGTCTCCTTTAGTGTATAACATTTCCACAGTGTTTTTATATCAATGACATTTTGAAGAAATAAAAATTCCATCCTCCTTTAAAAAATATACATTCCTGAGGTGGGCATTATAGCACAGCAAGTTCAACCCCTGTTTGGGATGCCCTTATCTAATGACCAAATGCCTAGAATCAAGTCCCAACTCTGCTTCTGATTTATCTCCCTGTTAGTGTACTTAGGAGTCAGCAGATGATAGCCTAAGCACTTGGGCCCCTGCCACCTACCTGGGAGACCCAGATGGAATTCTTGGCTCCTCCCTTCATCCTGGCCCAGAGCTGGCTGTTGCCAGAATTTGGGGTATGAACCAGCAGATTGAAGACCTTTGTGTCTCTCTCTCTGTGCCTGTCACTCTGCCTTTCAAAAGGAAAATAAATAAATTTCAATAAGATAAAATAAAAGAAACATTCATAATTTGGGATTTGATGAATTTTTATGATTAGATTGAGGCTGAGCATTTCTAGGTGGAATATTGCAAGGCTGTATTTTGCCCTCCTGGAGTATCATATCTGGAAACATGCAATATCCTTCTGCTTCACATAGATGAAGTTGATTGTAATGATTGAATCAAGGTTTTGTCTGGTTTTCCAGTGTATAGCTCTCAGGTTTTCTTTAGAGGTTTGTTTGTTTCTTTTATTTACAACCAGTAAACAATGTATTGGGAGATACTTTGAGACCATGTTTATTTCCCGCTCAGGAGAGCCCATTTATTTTTATTTTTAATAATATAAAGAGAACAGATTTCATGTATTTGATAGATGCAGTTTAAGAATATATTGATATTTTCCTCCCTCCCTCCTTCATTCCTTCCTTTCTTTTTAAATTTTTGAATAATATATTTTTTAATTTTCTATGTAATCACAGACTTAATGCTGCAATAAATAAAGAGCTCAGTTTTTAATGTTGTATTTTCAGAAATTGCAAACCTTTTAGAAAACTAAAGTAATTAGTCAATGAATTGAGAAATAACTAGTGAGATGGGAAAGGGAATGGGAAGCAGGAAGGGAGCAGGGTGAGGGGCATGGGGGAAAGAACCACTGTATTCCTAAAGTTGTATCTATGTAAAATGCATTCATTAAATAAATAAAAAAAAAGAAAAAAAATAGCTAGTGATTCCCAGATATACTATATAAATTTACTCATATTGAATTAAGATATACAAATTGATGTTTTTTTTTTTCTTCAAAGTCAGTGAGAGTCATGAAATAGGATATTAGGAAATGAGTTTAGCATAGCTGTTCAGATGCCCACATTCCATGTCAAAATATCTGGGTTCAATCTATAGCTCTGGCTCCTGATACCAGCTTCCAGTCAATGCACACCCTGGGAGGCAGCAGTTATGGTTCAAGTAATTGAGTTTCCGTTATTCATGAGGGAGATCTGTGTTGCATTACAAGCTCTTGGCCTTGTCACAGCCCAGCCCCAGACATTCTGGGCATTTGGGGAGTGAACCAGCAGATGGGAGATGAAAGTGCTTGCTGGCTCTCTCTCTTCCCTCCTTCTCAAAAATATAAATATTTTTATAAATAAAATTTATTTTATAGTTTTATTTTAATTGCATTATTATGTTAATTATTTTATAGGTTCAATGTGCTTTGTAGATACTATTATAAGAACATAATGATATTCCTTTTCTCCCTCCCTCCCTTGATCCCTCCCCCTCTTTCCCTCCTATCTTCCTTCCTTTGCTCTGTTTTTTTTTTTTCTTTTAGTTTTTGCGATAAAATATTTTAGATTTATATTACAGGAAAAAGGCTTCATACTTCACCAAAGAAGAAGTTTAACAAGTAAAAAGTAAAAAAGATCCTATTGTAATGGAAATATAGAAAATGGCTATTAACAATAGTTGAATGAAAAAATGGCCATTTCAGTCATATACAATAAATTCTGAAGGAATTACAGGTCATTAAAACTATAGTACTATAATATTTTTAACCACTGGTTTTATAAAAGTAACTTTTAAGAATAATGTATAGTACCAAAGGATATTATAGATCCAGCATTCTCGTCACTGGGTTTCAATACAATTATTAAAAGAGGGTTATTTACATTGTCCCAAGTGCAAAAAAAGCAATTCTGATACATGTTTTCATTGCATAGTGTGTGTGTGGGGGGGTTTGTTCATGTTAAGATGCTACATGTGTTCAGTATGTTTACTTGCCAACTAGAGCTTACTCTTCTGATTTCTTTAGCTCCTCTGACTTCAGTTTAAGACTTACTTTTCAATTATATGAGTTTACATTTTTAGCTCATATTCTAATAATACAGAAAAGATGTTAAAGTTTAGATGAGTTCATTGATCAATTCAGAGTGATGAATATCCTCCTAGCAAACATTTGTAACATGTAAAATGTTTGAGTAATCTCAAATCTGTATGTAAGCAAGAGCATATAATTTAACTTCTAGAATTATTATCATAGTGCAGAGGTTTACAAATTTAATAGAATTAAATGGAGAACATTGGTTTAATCATTAAAGCTCTTTAGGGAAGTGAAATTGATTCAGTTATAAAAGGAAACAGATTTAAGTAAACAGGAGCAGTATAATAGCCAAAAGAAAATTATTGCTATCAGATCAAAATATCAAACGAGAAAAGAGGAGGCACAAGGAAAGGCCCAACGAAATTTACAGATTCTTATTAAAACTCTTGCTTATTTATATAGCTAATTAGCAAACTGTTGAATTTGGCTTCTTTAACACAAGATTAGAAAAGTATTAAGTCTCAAAACTTAACAAACTTTTCTGATGACATATTAGATGTCTAAAAGATTAAATATTTTTGATGGGCATTTTTGGTTCAGAATAATGGAGTGTAAGATCATAAGGGTAAGTTTATGCACACACTTACATACATAATTCTAAGTGATTTTCTCTAGAAATGAGAAATATAGAAAAGTAATTATTTTGCAGGAAGAAAAGCCAAGAAAACAAGCATTTTGTTTGTTACTGGATAGCTTTGCTACCTCAAGGAACCAAATTTTTTGTTTTAAAGAGGTACTCAGCTGTTGTGTTTGTACTATTGAGCTAGAAGTCATTAAAATTATTGGAGTGGAAAATGTACTAAAGTAGTTATATTCATCTTATATTTTCCTTGAGAACACCAGTGAATCAGCATAATTTTCAAGGTCAAAATACATTTCCTAAGTCACATTGTTTTATATAGCTAGTACTCTTTATAATTAATTGATATTTGATTAAAATATGAAAGAAAATCTTGCTTGGCATTATTTGAATGTGGAATTTGATGAATCTAGTGTTTATACCTTCAAGTCAAGAATCTTCTCTTTATGTTCTCTGTTAAAAAAAAAGACCAAAAGTGACAAATTAGTTACTTAGGTATAGTAATAACTATACTTAAGTATAGTCATACTTAGTTATTTAGGTATAGTAATAATAATTTTTAGTAGTAATGATACTTTCTTAGTATCATTATATTATTAGAATTGTATCTATGAACTACCTGAAATCCTTTCTCTTTGTATGTATTAATATCACATTAACATGAGAATTATATTGTAGTAATTAGGCATTTTCTGTGATGCTGACAATTTAATGTATTAGTGAACTCCTTTAAAAAATTAAGAAATCCGGCCGGCGCTGCGGCTCACTAGGCTAATCCTCTGCCTTGCGGCGCCGGCACACCGGGTTCTAGTCCCGGTCAGGGCACCGGATTCTGTCCCGGTTGCCCCTCTTCCAGGCCAGCTCTCTGCTGTGGCCAGGGAGTGCAGTGGAGGATGGCCCAAGTGCTTGGGCCCTGCACCCCATGGGAGACCAGGATAAGTACCTGACTCCTGTCATCGGATCAGCGCGGTGCGCCGGCCGCAGCGCGCCGGCCTCAGCGGCCATTGGAGGGTGAACCAACGGCAAAGGAAGACCTTTCTCTCTGTCTCTCTATCTCTCACTGTCCACACTGCCTGTCAAAAAATTAAAAAAAAAATTAAGAAATCCAGGAGACAGTGGTGTTGTATTAATAGAGTAAGATTTGCCCCTGTATTATATTTTTGAAGCAAACTTAAAAAAAATCCAAATTAGAGGTCATGGGACATATATTTAACAGTGTGCTCATGGCTCTAACTCTGCAACTAAATTCTTATTTGTAGGAAAAAACCAGTATCTTAGAACTAAAGAATAAAATAATTAGTAGGAATAACTAAGAGAAATTTTAACAAGTTAGATATAAGGTAATTACACACACACACACACACACACGACAAATTAAATAAACCAATCTCGAACTTATTATTCTGTTGCTATGATGGCACTCGCCATTTTAGAATTTCGAAAATAATTATAAGTTTTAAATATATAACCTATACTGACGATTTGGAGATTGCTTTAGAAGCCTATTTGCTAATATATTTGCATAATAGCTAAACAAAGGAGAACAAATAAAATCTTTTAGCTTTATGTGATTATACAGTGATCGCATACTTGGTGAAGACATTGTTTTTAGCCACTGACTTCTTGTTTGTGTCACAGTTTGTGTCCATAATGAGCTAGAAAAAAGCCAGAGAGCTTGTCCAGACATTTTTTTCTACATTGACCATTCTTTTTGTGAATCTTGTCCTTTGAAATAGCTTGCTTAGTAAACACTATACTCATTAAGTGATAACTTATTTATTCTCTCTATTCCCCCTTTAGTCATAAGAGCAGTGTCTAGCAAGAAGTGTATTATCAATATGTTTATTAAAATAATTAATAGATACATATGATAAAGCACCATCATATTACTTCTGCCCAGATTTTTTCTTATTTGAAAGTCAGAGTTACAGGGAGAGAAGGAAGGATATAGAGAGATCTTCCATGCACTGGTTTATTCTCCAAACGGCTGCAAGGGCTGGAGCTGCACCAATCTGAAGCCATGAGCCAGGAGCTTTTTCAGGGTCTTGCAGGGGCCCAAGCACTTGGGCCATCTTCTGCTGTTTTCCAAGGTGCATTAGCGGGAGTTGGATTGGAAGTAGAGCAGCCAGGACTCAAACCGGCACCCTTATGAGATGCCAGTATTACAGGCAGTGGCTTAAGCTGCTGCACTACATTGCTAGCCTCTCCAGATTCTGAATGAGCAGAAGGAAGATCTCTTCCTTTCTCTATCTCTCCCTCTCTCTTTCTGTAACTCCACCTTTCAAATAAATAAATAAATAAATCTTAAAAAATAAAAAAATATGTTAAAAGACCCAATTATAACCTTTTGTAGGTCCTCAAAAGTGTTAACATTTCAGGATTATATAAGTAAGTGGATTATTGAGGCACATGGGAAAAAAATGAAGGGTGTAGTATAGTCTCAGTGATTACACTGCTTAAAGGGAATTGTGATTACTGAACAGGGACATGAAATGAAAGCATTTCTCTGATCATTATAACAGCTGTAACCAAGGTTAATAACTGGCAAGCCCTGGGCTAATACGTTTAATATATTTTGGTGAGGCTAAATGTATGAATAGATAACATGTCTGTTCTAAAATTCTGATTAAGTTATTCATCAGATATTCTGATGATAACCACTTTTGACAGTCCTAGAAATATAACTATGTGGAAACACTCAATTGATTTCTTGGACGGATTTCACATATATCCAGTAGTGATAATATATAATACCTCCTTATATAAAGGCCTGGATGTCTCTAGCAGTTTTGGCACAGCTTATCACAGCAAGTCAAAATGAGGGGTAGAATTCATTTTTACCAAGAAAGATATTTTATAAGGATTTGGAAAAGTCAAATATATATACACATATTTATATATATATATATAATTTCAAGTATTATAATTTAAACTGTAATAAGACAGAGGATGAAAAGTGTTAAACAGAGGTAGGATAAATATCATTCTGTAATATTTTCAAAACTGGCAGTGAGACACCAGAAAAAAAAATGATAGCTTTCAGAAATGAAATTCAAACAGGTAAGACTCAATTGTATTTAGCAAATTCTGTAACAAAAGGGCCTCTACATAACAAAATCAGGGCTAAACTCTGACTACCAAATCAGCAAAGCTATAACAAATGAGGACTGTTAGAGTGTTTCATTCTTGGTCTGATTATAGACTTTTGCATGTGTGTGTGTGTGTGTGTGTGTGTTGGTTTTATTTTTTTTTCTAAATGACTTCTTATTTATTTTTTTTCTTTTTCCCCCAGGAACCTTTTATTTAAGATATATTAACTTCATACATTTCATAAATACAAACGTAGGAACATGGGGACTTATTAAAACTATTATCTCAAGTATTTCCTGGTTCCTGCCCCCACCATGACAGTGGTTCACTGTTGTAAAAATTTTAACTAAAGGACCTCTTGGAAGGCTATTTGTACTGAAGAAGATAGAGCCTAGGGGAGACCTAAAGTTGAATACTTCTGTCTTACGTCATAAACTTTGAATTTGAGAACTCCCCTTTTTCTTCTAGTCTCAGAGAGCCCAGCCACATACCTAAGCTCCTAGAGAAGCCAAAGCCTTAAATGATCCAGAAGCACTGCCAACCAATTACTTAGATACTTTTTGAATAGCATAAAATAGTAGGCACTCCCAAACGGTGATCACATTGATCTAGAGTTCACAATGTACATTAGATTTTCCCTAACTTCAGAGAACTAATTGTTAATAGTTGATCTACTGTAGGAAATATCTACATAAATGTTTTCATCCCCACATTCTGCAGCCTAGCAATGCTATTTTTAGTTCAGAACTCACTGTAAGAAGGTTCCATATAAGGAAACAATTTGAATGTCTTTGGGGATGGAGGTGGGTGAGGGTGCATTATTATGGAATTGAACTAGTTGCATCAAACAATATATGTTGGTTATTTGGTATCGCAACCTTCAGGTCACATTAAGAGCAGGTTTATATGTTATGGGGGGATAAAACTGAATACAATAGACAAGTGGTATTCTATTATCAAAAATGTTATGAGTCGAGTACTTTAAATTTTTTACAAATGTGTGACTCAAAAAATCTCTCCTACTTACACAGCAAATAGGTATTGCAGTAGATTCAAGCAACCAACACCTTTAGGTATATCAGAAGCTACCTCATGTGGTTGCATGATGGAACAGGTGTATCTTTCCCTCCTTTTTCTATAATTTCACAGTAATGAGCATAGCAAAGAGAAATAATGCTTACCCATAGATAGAGATACAACTTCTTGAAATAATAATATACAAAATATACTAACAGTTGGTTTGCAAATGTTAGTTTCTCCAGAAAGAAGTTTATTTTTGCTTTTATCATTGACTTTCAAGAGTGAGGAGGAAATAGAGCAAGATCCCTCTTAGATGGATGGTTAATACTAGCAAGAGTAGGTGAATAAAAGCCACATTATTAGTTGTCACCTATCAAGGAGAACAAGTGGTATTTGTCCCTTTGGGATTGGCTTATTTCACTCAGCATAATGTTTTCCAAATTCCTAACAGGGATCACTTTTCAGTTAAAATATAAACACCTAAGAATAATTGTGTGTTAATTACAGACAAGAGCTGATCAAGTCACTGTTTCTCATAGTGTCCATTTCACTTCAACAAGTTTCCCCTTTGGTGCTCAGTTAGTTGTCGCCGATCAGGGAGAACATATGATATTTGTTGCTTTGGGACTGGCTTAATTCACTCAAACCTGTTAAAGTGAAATGAACACTATGAGAAACGGTGACTTGATCAGCCCTCACCCTGACTGTTGATGAGCAACTTGATACGTTATCCCTCTTAGTATTTTTTTTTGTTTGTTCTACTTAATACTTTTAGTTGAATACTGTAATCAATACACAATTCTTCTTAAGTGCTGAAACTTAACTGAAAAGTGATCACTGTTAAATATAAGAGTGTGAATAAGAGAGGGAAGAGATGTGCAATTCGGGACATGCTCAAGCTGACTTACCTCAAACGGTAGAGTTAGAAACATACCAGGGGATTCCAATTCAATCCCATCAAGGTGGCATGTACCATTGCCATCTCACTAGTCCCAGTGATCAATTTCTGTTCACAATTGATCATAATGATAGGAATAAGAACCATTGGGATCACATAAACAAGAATAGTGTCTGCAAATACTAGCTGATAGAATAAAAAAGGGAGAGAATGATCCAACATGGGAAGTGAGATACACAGCAGACCCATAGAATGGCAGATGTCCTAAACAGCACTCTGGCCTCAGAATCAGCCCTTAAGGCATGCGGATCCGGCTGAAAAGCCCATGAGAGTATTTCAGGCATGGAAAGCCAAGACACTCTGGGGGAAAAAAAAAAAAAACCTAAATGAAAGATCTCCACGAGTGAGATCCCCGTGGAAAGAATGCGTCATCAAAGAAGGAGGTACCTTTCTCTGAAGGGAGGAAAGAACTTCCACTTTGACCATGGCCTTGTCTAAATATGATCAGAGTCGGTAAACTCAGGGGGCTTCCATAGCCTTGGCAGCTCATGACAAGAGCCTAGGGTGATTACTGAGGCCATAAACAAGAGTGTCAATTTGTTAAGTCAACAACAGGAGTCACTGTGCACTTACTCCTCATGTAGGATCTCTGTCCTTAGTGTGCTGTACATTGAGATTTAATGCTATAACTAGTACTCAAACAGTATTTTTCACTTTATGTTTCTGTGTGGGAGCAAACTGTTGAAATCTTTCCTTAATGTATGCTAAACTGATCTTCTGTATATAAAGAGAAACGAAAATGAATCTTGATGTTAATGGAAGGGGAGAGGGAGTGGGAAAGGGGAGTGTTGCGGGTGGGAGGGACGTTATGAGGGGGAAGCCATTGTAATCCATAAGCTGTACTTCGGAAATTTATATTCATTAAATAAAAGTTTAAAAAAAAAGCCACATTATTAAAACTATGTGTTACATTTATATTGCTAATATCCTTACCAGTAAGGGAAACTACCTGGCCACCTCATTGTGTTTCTTCTTGATCCTCTTTTCACAATCAGAATCATTTGCTCAAGTGAAAAATTTCTGCTTCCGATAGGGATACCAGTCAATCAAAGCATTTGCGTTTCACAAGGATATTTGAAGCTAACAATTATTAAATTTCACGTGAGAAAGTATGTTCGGCAAGCACTAATGGCTAGTCTCTGATTCAGGCATGAGACTTTATTCAAACCAGTAATTAACCTTGAGAATAAGGGTCAAACCCTGATGGATGATTATTCTCAGTGTTATGTTTTGCTGTGGACCTTGGCCCATTTTCTGTCCAGGTAGAGGCCAACAGAGTAGCATTTTATTTTAAGTGGTTTATTTTAAGTGGCTCTTTCCCCTTATCCAGTATACTGTCACTTCAGGTTTGTTTTCACTCCACATCTTGGAGTGAGACTTTTTTCCTACCCATAACTCATCCTCTTATTCACAACTCTCCTCACCAGCAGGTGTCTTTAACCTCTGACTCTTGAATGATACTAGTGGAGATTCAGCATGAAGAGACACATTTTGATGTGTGTGTTTGCTTTTTCAGTATGTGTAACACGTTCTAGTGATGGTCATCTATTTGTATCAACCACTAATGGCCCTTGGTGTTAGAGAGGCAAGGGCCGTGCATCTTGACGCTTGCACCTGGGTGTGGACTCACAGAAGCAGTTGTTTTCCAACAAGCTACCTGGATGGCCATGTTGCTTTTTTAATTCTGTAAAAAGGAAGACTTTCAAAAAATGCAAGCAGATAGGTGAAGAATTAAGAAATATGAGAATTCCAGACGTTTTTGAAACAATTCTGGGCGTGATTTGTTTCAGATCCAGGTAGCTTTCTTTTCGGCAATGAGGGCACTTCAGTCTTGGCAGTTTCAGGGAACCAAAATCAAAATGAAATACCATTTCTTTCTGGAATTTTTTTGTACTCTCTGACTAGCCTTCAAGTATTAAGCTTAACTCTCATAGTTCAACAATTTAGTAGCTACTGGTCCAGATACCATGTACCTGTCCCCAACCCAGTCATAAAATGGAAGAAATTTCATGATTCAGTACAGGAGTCACATGAGGCAGAAATTTTCAAATAACCTTAGCATTGCTTCTTTTCCTAATTTGTTCTAATAGTCATATCTATGCTAATAGTGTCTATGTAAATAGATTTCAAATGGTTTTATTTCATGCCTAAGTGTTAGATTTTCCTAATGTTTAATTAGCATTTTCTTTTTTAAACATTTTATTTATTTGAGAGGTAGAGTTACAGACAGTAAGAGGGAGAAACAGAGAGAAAGGTCTTCCTTCCGTTGGTTCACTCCCCAGAAGGCCGCAACAGCTGCATCTGTGCCGATCCAAAGCCAGGAGCCAGCAGCTTTTTCCCAGTCTCCCAAGTGGGTGCAGGGGTTCAAGGACTTGGGCCATCCTCTACTGCCTTCCCAGGCCACAGTAGAGAGCTGGATTGGAAGAGGAGCAGCTGGGACTAGAACCGGCACCCATATGGGATGCTGGAGCTACAGACGGAGGATTAACCTACTGCGCCACTTGCCGGCCACGAATTAGCATTTTCTATCAGAATATTTGACAAAATTTTTATGGGGACTATAAAAGCATTTGTAGAATACTATTTTTTTGTGGTCAGTCTTCCATTCAGGAGAGAAAGCACTTGTTATTTTTGCCAGTACTATAGTAAACTGCCTCAATTTAAAAATTGGAACCATAATGAGACTTGATTATTGCTGTGGTGGTTATTATATTGGCTAAATGCTTACAAAAAAGCATACTAAAAGAAAATGTATAATTAGTTGTTTTGGATTTACTTTTGCTTTAACCACTTGTGCTTAATTGAGTGTTTTTAATTGTTATCACGTCCTGAGATATTACTATTTGTCATTCAATAGTGACTGAATCAACCTTTGAGAGGCTTCGCATATATACATTATAGCTTTTTTCTAAGTATAACTAAACTTCTAGTATAGATTTCATTTTCACAATTTGAGTCCTTACTTTAATATTATAGTTTTCTTAGTTGATATTATAGGGATTTCATCAACTCTAAAATTTAGTAATCTAAAAAATTCTAGCAAGATATCAATGTCATTTATATGGAAGTAAGAGATAAGAGTGTATCAAAATTTCTCTATATGAACTTTGTCATAAGAGTATGAGATATTAACCCATATATTTATTGAATAAATAGCTTCTTTATATGCCTTAAATAGTATTGTAGTTTAATCCTGCTTTTTGTATGTCTCAGCCCTCTTCAGCTTGCTGGGTCTCAGGTTTCATATAGTGTTTTCAAATCAGGGGAAATAAAAACAGGTTCCATTGAGAAATACCCTGGAAAGTAGCACCAATAGGTTGCTCATTTCTGGCTGTATTAGTTAATTCACAGATTTGTCCATCGTGTTCCCATTCCACTTTCATAAACAAAATAACATTTTACTGCATGTCACCAACATTTTATTTCTTAATGAAACAATGACTGTTTTATGTGTTATAAATTTAGCTATATGGGTTCAACCAACTGAGTGGCTACACTGCATTCTCATATGTGAAGCCAGCCAGTTATCCCTTCTGTATATTCTCTCTTAGAGTATTTAAAATTAACCTATGTTCTTTAAATTTAGCAGCAGGTTGGTTAAAAATAAACATGATTTTTGTTCTACTTAATACTATTGGTTGAACTCTGTAATTAACACACAATTATTATTATGTGTTTCAAGTTAACTTAAAAGTGATCTCTGTTAAATATAAGAGTGTGAATAAGAGAGGGAGGAGATGTACAATTTGGGACATGCTCAAGCTGACTTGCCCCAAATGGTGGAGTTAGAAATGTGCCAGGGGATTCCAATACAATTCCATCAAGGTGGCATGTACCAATGCCATCTCACTAGTCCAAGTGATCAATTTCAGGTCACAATAGATCATAATGATAGGTCTAAGAGTCAAAGGGATCACATAAACAAGACTAGTGTCTGCGAATACTAACTGATAGAATAAAAAAGGGAGAGAGCAATCCAACATGGGAAGCAGGATACACAGCAGATTCATAGAATGGCAGATGTCCTAAACAGCACTCTGGCCTCAGAATCAGCCCTTAAGGCATTCGGATCTGTCTGAAGAGCCCGTGAGAGTATTCTAGGCATGGAAAGCCAAGACACTCTGGAAAAAAAAAAGGACCTAAATGAAAGATCTTTGTGAGTGAGATCCCAGTGGAAAGAGTGGGCCATCAAAGAAGGAGGTACCTTTCTCTGAAGGGAGGAGAGAACTTCCACTTTGACTATGACCTTGTCTAAATAAGATCAAAGTCAGCGAACTCAAAAGGCTTCCATAGCCTTGGCAACTCATGACTAGAGCCTAGGGAGATTACTGACGCCATAAACAAGAGTGCCAATTTGTTAAGTCAACAACAGGAGTCACTGTGCACTTACTCCCCACATAGGAGCTCTGTCCTTAATTAGTTGTTCAATGTGAATTAATGCTATAACTAGTACTCAAACAGTATTTTACACTTTGTGTTTCAGTGTGGGTGCAAACTGTTGAAATCTTTGCTTAATATATACTAAATTGATCTTCTGTATATAAAGATAATTGAAAATGTATCTTGATGTGAATGGAATGAGAGAGGGAGCAGGAGATGGGAGGGTTGCAAGTGGGAGGTAAGTTATGGGTGGGAAAAAGCCATTGTAATCCATAAACTGTACTTTGGGCATTTATATTTCTTAAATAAAAGTTTAAAAAACGATTTTTCATGGGGAATTTATCTAAGTATAGCCATAGTGGAGAATTTTTCATTTCGATGAGACTTCAGTTAACATTTTGTTTTTTTGTTTTGTTTCATTTTTTTGCTGTTACTGTGGCTACCCAGCCTATTACCATCTCACCACAAATGACTGTCATTCAGTATATTGAATAAATTATTCTTTCATTAGACCACATTTAAGTCTGCTGTATCAGGATACAATACTGGTTAAAAGTTTATAGGAGAGCATTTATGTAAATGTCTTCAGTAAATAATAGAGGATCCCATTTGAGGGAGTTTAGGTTGTGGCATACCAAAGAAATTTTACTAAAAAAAGCAATTTTCTTTCCAAGGATGCCCTGCCTGTAGGATGCTGAGGGAAGGATTATAGATATTCCAGTATGACAGTATTAAAATCCATAATACTAAGTATAATGCCTAATATTACCTACTATACTAAGTATAATACCTAATATTACCTACAACATAGTGCATGCACTTGTCGAGTAGTCAAGAAAAACTAATGGTTTTGATTTGCTGAATTTGTTGTTAAATCCAATTAGATACATTTTCTTTTGTTTCCATTTCACTTCGTTTATTATATTTCATGAAACATTATTCTTTAGAAACATCAGTATTACAGAGATTGAACTATGTACTTATAACTTTCTTGTCTTCATTTTCCATTTCAGACTTTTCATTGGTACCTATTCCATTTTTGAGGTTTTTCAAGCTATACTTTGTTGTTATTTCTAGGTTAACTTCTTTACTTGAGCTCAATACAAGTAACTGTATTGGATATAGATCTCTTACATAGAGACACTGGCCCAGTTCTTGCTCCAATAATAAATAAAAAGTAAAAGCTTGTAATTCTTTGTTTGTTCCTTAATTTTTCCATTCATTATAGTTTTCTTGTGGCAAAGAATCACATTCAAAGGCTTTTATTATTCTACAAGTTGTAGGTAAAGTACATTTATCACTTACAAAGAAATTAGAAAGTTTTTCTTGTCTTGTTGCTGTGACATTGATGGTAGTCTCTCAGCAATTATGTTAGTGGTCAGCCTGGTTATCCTTGTCCCCAGAGATGCACAGCAAAAGAGAAAAAATCAAAAGTTTATTGAAGCAGTTTTGACTTCCACGCATCCCTGTTTAGGCCCCTTAGAAACTGGTGAGAAAGTTGAGAAGATGTGGGTGATGATGCTGAAATGTGTGTGTGTGTGGGGGGGGAGCAGCCCAGAACTCGTGCACAGGTGACTCTTGTGGGAGATTCCATGGCCATTAATTTCTTCTGTGAAGAATCTGTTGATGTGTGCTCTGTATTCTGCATTCACACTTGATTAGTTTTGTAGCAACTGAGATTCTAGATAAGAACAGCTGAGAACAGTATGGAAGTAGTTTAGTGTGCTGGCTTTTGTAGTTTTGCTAAATACTATTGCGGGCAATGGAGTTTGCCAGGGATACCAAGTCTGTAGTGCAAGAGTTTCCTAGCCTCAGACTCAGACTCACAGTATTGATGGAAAATGTTGACAAATGCAATAAAAATTACAATATTGAAAAAAAGAAAAATGCCCCTCCAGAAAGTTTTATTTTATCTCCTTGAGGTTGCTAAGTGAAGCGATCTCACATACCAACTCAGTTCTACTTCCTGCTTTTAATTGAAATTGTGTTTTGTAAGTATACCTAATAGTTCATTTTCCATTCAGCTGTGACATTCTGAATTTAAATGAGATAGGGTTTCTTGTTTGTTTTTGTTGTATTGTTTTTTTCTACAGTTATTCCTTATTCCCCTCTGTCCTGAACTGCTCATGAGAGGAATCACTGTCTTCACATTTTTATTTAGCAAATATCTCTTCAGAAAAGATTGCGTTGCATGTCCTTGAGGTCAGATGATGTGTGGGTTTCTTTGAGTCAATTCAAATACAGAGATTAGACATAAGAAGTATTATATAATATCAACTATTTCTTTGTAGTATTAAAGTTTCATAAAAGCCTGTAGAAGCATCAGAGTACCCATGTGGAATTTCCAGAGCACAATGTGTGCAATATTATCATGTACCTGTTTCACGTCCAGATATATTTTTCTGTGTAAATCTGGTATCCCTTAAAGTATATTTTACACTATTTTGGCCTACTCCTCTTTTTATATTTTCCACATGCTAAATTCATTACTAAATACCTAGTAGATTTTCTATTAATATTTAGTAAACAGATGATAGAAGAAATTGTTATCTAATAGGCTAAAGATTGACAGAAAATTATTTTTCTCTTTTACATACTAAGGGGTGATTTGTTTTCTCTTTTATGTACTAATTGGTGATTGGATCGAGAATTCTATACTTTAGTTAGCAACCACGTGGTGTTTCAAATTCTGTGTGTTTCTGTGTGTGTACGTGTGTCTCTCTGCCTCTTCCTCCTAGAGGCTGTATGTATTGCCAGTCTTTGTCACTTTTCCAGAGTAACGGTGAATAAAATGCTGTCTGATTCATCCTGCCTTTTTGTACATGAGAAGCTCTGGTTGAACAACTAGTAATGCCACAATTATATCACAAGTCACAACATGGGTATAATGAAGTAGAAACCAAGAATGGCAGCTTCTAAACCCTGTTCCAATTAATATGTGAACTTGGGCTGCTACATTTTTCGTCAGATTCTCAATAATCTCAAATATTAAATAAGAATGTTTATTTGAATTCTTTGGCTCCTTGAATCTAATTTGCAAGTAATAAAGATCTTAACTTTGTATCCCTTATTTATTTTTTCATGAAATCGACAGCAATGAGGGTGAGTAGGGTACAGATCTAATGAATATGCCTTAGTACTGGGTGTCCAGAGGGATCATCTTTGAATTATGTAGGATATATTTTGGGAAGTGAACAATTATTTTCTATTCATTAAAAAAACAGTGGACGTAGTTTTCTATTGTATCTTTCATGATAAGCATTCTATTACTTTTCTTCCTCTAATTATGTGCTTTGTTTATATAAAAGTAACTTTAGGATTCCACTGGAGACATAATTGGACTTGTCCAATAAAGGATGACTGTTTGTATCTTCTAATTGCCTCCGCTTAATGTCCCTGCTCTTCATCCCACTGAACTATGGAAAATGTCACATTTCCATGGTCTATGACTCATACAACAAATGAATGTGTGAATAATGTCAAAATACAGCATTTTGCTACATGTAAAGGAAGGTAGACAGGGACAGCTTTTGAATGCAGTAAAGATGTAGCTAGATATTTCTAAACTGAAAAATGATCATTTGGACTTAGAAATATAATTTTATGCTACAAATAGTTATTAAACCATCTAATTAAGACTCATCTGCCGAGACTGTTTGAGTATTCTTGCACTATTGATAATTTTCCAGTCAACAAATTAAGTGGACATCATGCTTAAATATCATTTGCCCATAAAGCAAGAGAAAAATACGTGATTCCCTTCCTTTGTTAATACCGGGTCTTTCTTTGTGCTGTTTTGTTTAGTTTCCCCCATGGTGCAGACTTCCAAACATTTGCTATTTTTCTTTTCATGCAATTTGAATTAATGTGGGTAATTGTAGTAGTTAGAGGCTTTACTCTCTCAGATGGTAATTATCCAATCCATAATTTCATTCCAAACTCAGTAAACCAGTATTAGCAAAGTTGATATTTATTAGAAGGGAATATCTGGGCATAACTGAATATACAAGCTAGGTAATCATAGGTCACATTAAAATAAACTTGTTCCTAAAGGTACCCTATTTACCATACTATGTTAACAGGTTTTGTTAGTGTTACTACAAAATGTCAGCAAGGTTCTGACATATTCATGGAAATCTTTTATGAATTTATCAAGTAATAATTGCCTAGAATTTATATTAATTTGGTAGGCAAGAAAACATGCTTGAGAATTCCTCAGAGAAATTATTAGCAGATAAAATGTCCAAGGTTGGTGGTGCGGAGTAAGAAGGGCTAAAGACTAAATTTGACTTATTTCTGATTATTTATTCTCTTATACTTAATTTTATCAATTGTAAAAAATGTTGCTTTGGAAATTAAATATGAGTTCTGTCCTGCTCCTTCATAAATGAGCCAGGAAAAGCTGTTTCATAGTTTATATATTTCTTTCATAGGTCTCTAAATGACAGTGAAGTTAATGATTATTTCATTTTAGAGAAACAGTGAGGTTGTTGTTTCCAAATTCTCCCTTTAAAAATGTATTTGAAGATGGAGATTTGTATGATCCTGTTAACTTTGAGGATTATGGATTCATTTGATTTATAAGATAAATCTGAAGCATTCTATGAGGTAGCTTTCCACTGGTAACACTTTCTATATTAGAAAGACATCCCATCTCAGTTATACAACTTTTGGGGGGAACTCTAGGTACTTAGACATAACATTGCATGAAATTTTTCATTTCATATTATAGAAATACAAGGAAAAATTACATTGGTAGCAATGAAACTATGTTTTCTATGTATGTAGGGTCACTGAAAATAGAAGTAAAGCACTATCCAGCCCTAATACTCAATACAGGTACTGTAAACATGTACAAGCTGTCTTCAAAAAGTTCATGGAGATGCATATGATAAAGATTATGTTTGTATTTCAAAAAGTTATTGTACTAAAAAGCTTATCTTAATTGCATTTTCCATGAACCTCTCGAAGTACACTTGTATAGCTTATCTCTTGCCACCTGTGTGGCTTTGGGCAAATTACCACATATTTCTGAACTTCAGAATTCTCATTAAAAACAGGGTATTGCCTATTCCTTGGGTTTGATGAGATAACTTATGGGACTTACCTGTTATTTACAGGTATTTGGTAAATATTTGCCTCACCATTACTGGATGAGTGAACTTTGAACTGAGGCCACCTTCCTCTGTTTAACAAGTTTTGACAACACTTCTTGAGGCCCATGCAATTGGGAGTCTAAAATTTAATTTTGATTTAGGAGCGCAGCTCATGGAAAAGCAGTCGAATGTTTTAAATTTCTTTATGAAACATTTTGGAAAGAAAAACATCTCTTGTGGGTGCTTTGTTACCCTGTTTTATTTGGTTGAGTGTACTACTTTGTTCATTACAGGCTGAAAGCTCTTCTAAGTTAAATGAGCTGAGAATATTGGTCGAAAAACACCACACTCATCCAAGTTCATTTTATGTAAGTTTGGGATCATTCAGAGCTAAGGCTTTCTATCGCTTACCTGACTGGCATTAAAAATATGATCCATATAACATATACACAATATACATGGCACTTTGATACTATCATAGTCGTAGCTTCTTCTTTCTAACTCTTTTGTGGATGCAATTTGAGTGTGAATGTTACAGACTGTATATCAGAAAGAAGCAAAGAATACATTAAAGCTACTAAAAGAGTGATATTGCTGAATCTAACAGCTTAGTTTTCCATTTTAAGGGATAATTTATTTGAAATGATACTTTATCTCCTGAGATATCATCCCACAGTTCATCACTATTCCTGCTATTCTGTTTTGCAGAGATGTTCCATCAGTGCATGATTGTAACAGGCTGTACATAATATAGTGAAATATGAAATACTCTGTGAAAAGATCAACTGAATTTGAAGAAAGTTCTAGTTTTAAATATTAATCAGAATCTTAGCTTTTTAAATTTCTGATAGGCTGATTTATGGGAAAGAGTTCATAGCCTTGTAAATTCCTTATAAAGAAATCATGATAGTCTCCATAAAGATGATCCACTCTTGAACTCAGGTAATGTAACCATTTACCCTTCATTGCCTTTGTGTTTTATAGATTGGGAGACTGAGGACACAGTTATGGCATTCTGAAGTCAGTGAAACATAGTGGTAAAGAAAGCATGTATTCATAGAAATAAATATCTACTGCACATTTAAATGGGTTTTCCTGGTGCAATTAATCCCATCCATGCTTTAACATGATTTTGAACCCTGAATGACCCCATAAACTCAGCCCACACCTTATTTCCAACTCACTCTATTTTCTTTTCTGTTTTTTTTTTTTTTTTTTTTTTTTTTTTTTTTTTTTAAAGATTTATATTAACCTGGGGCCAGCCCATCTGTCCCTGCCTCAGGAACCCAGGCTGAGCCTGGAAGCCCAGCCTCTAGCCCAGCGGCGCCAGGAAGGAGAAGCTCAGGGAAGGAGGGGAGCAGTGGGTGGGGGAGGGAGGGGCGGCGGTTCTGAGGAGCCCCAGCAGGGCTGGCTCTGTGGGCAGGAGGCCTGAGATGGACAGAGAGATTTATTTATTTATTTGAAAGGCAGTGACAGAGAGGCAGAGGGAGAGACAGAGAGAGGTTGTTCATCTACTGGTTCACACCCCAGATGGCCACAATGGCCGGAGCTGTGCCGATCCGAAGCCAGGAGCCAGGAGTTTTTTCCGCGTCTCCCATGTGGGTGCAAGCGCCCAAGACTTGGGCCATTTTATATTGTTTTCCCAGGCCATAGCAGAGAGCTGGATAGGAAGTGGAGCAGCCGGGACTCTAACCGGTTCCCATATGGGATGCTGGCACTGAAGAAGGCAGCTTTACCTGCTATGCCACCGTGCTGTCCCCTCACTCTATTTTCTTAGTCCCCTGTACTGACAGACCTTGTAAGCTTAATAGGGCTAGGAACAGGAGACTTCAGATTCATTGGGCCCTAAAAAGTCTAAAGCATGTAAGTATTTTTCAGCTTTTTTTGCCTTATGTCATTTTCTGCTATTTCTAATCAATTGTTTTCCCTGCTCAGATAGCTCTGTACTAAACCATTTTACTGCAGACCAAAAATATTTTCTGTTTATTCTGAACAACAGTTCTTCATCTAGGTCAAAAGCCTTAAGTAATAGTAATGAAACCACAGCTGTCATGTTTTTTTTCTTCATGATTTAGTGAAACAATGAGTTACTAACAAAATACAAAGATTGAGAGAGTACAACAGCTATAAGATAAACTTTTGGAAGACTAAGGCCTCATCTCTTGCCTCTCATTCCTTGCCAATGACAAACATGACAAAATAATTATCACCACATGGCGTAATCATGTGTAATTCTTACCATTATGCTTCTTTCAAAGTTTCTAAAATTAATTTTATTGGATTACCCTTATACGAGAATAAACTGAAAACAATGGACCCTTTAGACAGTGGCTGTCTATCTTACTCTTTTGTTTATGTGTAGATTTGTTTCGTGGCAATCAGTAAGATGCATATTAGATTATCAGAATTTCTTAAAAATGTAGTAAAAATAATTTTAAAACATAAAAATCACAACACCTTCTGGTGCTGTTGTAGTACAGCGGGTTAAGCCACCACATGCAGTGCCAACATCCCATATCACGGCTGGTTTGAATCCTGATTGCTCTGCTTCCAGTCTGTCTTCCTGTTAATGAACCTATCTGGCATCAGATGATTGCCCAAGTACTTGGACCCCGGCATCCACTGGAAGACCCAGATGAAACTCTAGGCTCCTGACTTCAGCTTGGCCCAGCCCTGGCTGTTGCAGCCAAATGGGAAATGAACTAGAGGATGAAATATTCTCTCACTCACTCTCTTGCACTGTCACTTTGCCTTTCAAATAGGTAACTAAATAAGTCTTTTAAAAATCTCACTTTCCTAATCAAATAATTATGATTACATGCAATATTTAATATAAAGTTAAAATATAATGGATACCTATTAATGATTTATTGAGTTCTTTATAACGAAATCATAAGTAACTTTTTCAGAAATATTTAGATTTCAGTTATCCTTTGCCTTACAGTTGAATGAATCCTATTTCTTGGGAGAGATGACCAGGAATTAAAAGTTAACTGAAAATAGATCTGTGTGAAAAATAGGAATGGGAATAGGAGAGGGAGGAGAAAGAAGGATGGAAAAGTGGGCAGGAGGGATGGTAGGATGGAAAGTATCACTGCAATCTTGCTGAATCTGTATATATTAAATACATGAAATTTGTATATATTAAATATTTTTTTTTCAAAAATTAAAAAAATAAAAATATATCAGCCAGAACTCGAGCCAGCACTTCAGCATGGTATGCGGGAGTGGCAAGCATCGGCTCAGTCTGCTGTGCCACAACACCAGTACTCTTAACATTTCTGTTTGAAAGTAGTCACAGCAAATGAGTCCTGCTTTTGCATCATGCAAAGTCTAGCTTGCTTCCTTGGGAAAAAGGAACTTGAGAGACAGAAACAATAGAATCAACAAGCTTCTAGCAACAGAAGTTATTTAATAGCAAAGTTATAGGAGCAATGAATTTAAATTTTGGGAAAATGATAAGAATTTGAGGTACTTGTCAGAACCATAACTAAGGGAACTGTCTAATGCTTGTCCTTCATTATTGATATGCCTTGTACTGTACTTCACTATTTAGTTCTCCCTTGACTGTGCTTTCTACAAAGGGACTATAAGTCCCTTTGAGATTCTTTCTTATGGTTGATTATTGTTTCATTTTTAGAAATCATTTTTAATTTTTCATTAACATGTAGTACGTGCACATTTTTAAGAAACACAACACAACATTTCAACACATATACCTAGTTTCTTTAAATGAACCACATCAGGCAAGGAGCAGTTCTATTTCCTTAACTTTCTTTGTGTGTGAAGTCTTCCAGCTCCTATTTTCCAGTCCTGCTACAAAACACCAGAACGTGTTACATACATTCTGGCGGGTCTCAGTACCCATTATCCAACCTATCCCCATCACCCTCCTCCCACCCCTCTCCAACAACACTATCTATTGTTCCTTGACATTTTGGTCTGCTAGTTCATTGTCACACCCTCTAGCATTACTCTTTCTATAAGTCTTGATGATTTCAGTATCCATATAGATGATTCTCATGTGTTCCTAACTCTCAGTTCCTTGAATTTTTTGTCTCTCCATGATCCTGTCCACTCTCAATCATTGTTAAAGTAGAAAACTTTAGATACCATCAACAGTAACCTCTGCACCCCAGTTCCAATTTTGTTTCCTACTCTTTGACTATCACTCACTAATCTTAAGGTTCATTTCTTCTGCTCTGCAAATTCTTAAAATTTTTTTTATCTCACTAAGAACAATATATTCACTGTAATACCTTTTCACAGTCCCTTCAGACTTCCTCAAGTGCATATCCTCATTTTCCTCTTTCTCCAGCTCAGGTGTCCCAGTCCTCATAATAATCATTTTTTCATACACTACTGATTCAACTTTCCAGATCTCCAGCCATTATTAATCAATTGGCAGTACCCCAGCCAGCCATATTTAATCCTTATTATGCTAATTCAGCATCTCTAACCACTGCTATTGGAGGAAAACACAACCATCTGACTGGTTTCAGTTTTCATTCATGAACATCAGTTGACCATCATTGAAGTCCAGTAATCTGACTGGTTTCAGTTTTCATTCATGAACATCAGTTGACCATCATTGAAGTCCAGTAAGCTTTCTGCTAAAATGAGTTATTGATAACCTTGTTCTCTCATCAGTGCTATGGAGATAATAATATAAATTATGTGGTCAAGATTGAGAGATTTAAATGCTTTGCCATATATACAGAATGTTATAATCCAGTTTACCACCTAGTAGGTGTTTAATGTTTGCTTCTCCTTCTGCTCCCCCTTCTCCTTATTAGTATTAGTGTCATTAGATTTTCCCTAGCTGAATTGCTTTTTAACCAACATAGTTGATTACTGAATACCTTATGTTTCCTGAAATCCTGAATGTCTCATTCCCATCTTTGGTCCAAGGTTTTTATTTCACAGAGAAAAAAAATTGCTTGTACTTCTACCACCACATCAACACACCCATTAATATCTGTGCCTTCATGCTGTCTTTTTCGCTATTATTGTTGTTGTGGTTTTGGATTAATTTCTTTGTTCTTCAATAACGCCAATCCTTAAAATTCTATACTGAATTTAGCCCATATCTTTTACTGAAGTTTATTGGTCCAGAAATTATTTCCACTCCATCTCACTCTCTTTCCCTCCTGTACCTGTATCTTCAAATTTCTTTGTCTACAATATCATCTCCATCAATGCATAAACATTATCTCATTTATCCCAATTTAATAGAAAATACTTTTATTATATATTTCTCAGCAGGTGCCATTCATTTATTAGTTTCTCTTTATAGAAAACTCCTCAAAGAATTGCATGCTCCTCATTTTCACTTCTCTTCCTATTTTCTCTTAAAGCTATTTCAATCAGGATTTACACCTTTCTCCCCCTCAGCTGTTCTACCCAATCACTCTTCTCAAAGTTATTGATTACCTCTACGTTTCCAAGTCTAATGTCCAGTCCTCAGCCTTCTCACTTGAGCTGATGCTGGTGATTGATACAATTCGTAACTCCTTCCTCCTAAAAATATTTTCTTCACTTGGCTTCCAGAACACCACATTCTTTGAATTTTCGTCATACTACACTGGCTGATCCCTCTAAGGTTCTTTCACTGGCTATTTCTCATTTTCCTTTGGTTTAGACTTTGGTGAGTTCCAGGACACAGTTCTTTAGAAAAAGAGGGAGAGAGAGGGAGAGATAGATAAATAGATATAGACTCATAAAATTTGTACCTATGAGGAGACTTCAAGAAGTTCATAGAAAAAAAGGTTTCCTAATCCTCTGTTGGTGGGAATGTAAACTGGTACAGCCATTGTGGAAGACAGTATGGAGATACCTCAGAAATCTGAATTCCTACCATATGACCCAGACATCCCACTCCTGAGAATTTATTCAAACTGAATGAAATCAGCATATGAAAGGATTATATGTACCCCCATGTTTATTGTATCTCAATTCACAATAACGAAGATAAGGAATCAACCCAGATGTCCATCAGCTGATGACTGGATAAAGAAGATATGGTATATATAGACTGTAAAATATTACTTAAACATAATAAAGAATGAAATTCTATTGCAAAAAAATAGATGCACCTGGAGACAATTATACTTAGTGAAATAAGACAGTCCAAAAAAGAAAAACATCATATGTTTTCCCTGATCTGTGGTAACAGAGTACAAAATTCTAATGTATAATTATTTGCATTGCACTCTGCATAAAATTATTTCTATCCATAAACTGTTCCAACAAAATGGCCTAATAACCAAATGAACTTAATTGGTATCTTGTAACCACACAAGAAATATTTAGATGTTACAATCCAATTGGTTCTATTTCATTAAAAGAAATTATGAATAACAAATTGACAAAAATTTGTATATGGGTGAAATGGTCATTCAGGCCGGCGCCGTGGCTCAATAGGCTAATCCTCCACCTTGCGGCGCCGGCACCCCGGGTTCTAGTCCCGGTTGGGGCGCCGGATTCTGTCCCGGTTGCCCCTCTTCCAGGCCAGCTCTCTGCTATGGCCAGGGAGTGCAGTGGAGGATGGCCCAGGTGCTTGGGCCCTGCACCCCATGGGAGACCAGGAAAAGCACCTGGATCCTGGCTCCTGCCATTGGATCAGCGCGGTGCGCTGGCTGCAGCGGCGGCCATTGGAGGGTGAACCAACGGCAAAGGAAGACCTTTCTCTCTGTCTCTCTCTCTCTCACTGTCCACTCTGTCAAAAAAAAAAAAAAAAAGAAAGAAATGGTCATTTCACATTCAATTATTGTTTATAGCCATTGTCTGTATTCCCACTAAACTAGAGTCTTTTTGTTTTTCACATGTTAAACTTCTTATTTGGTGAAATATTAAGCCTTTTTATTGTAATATAAATTTGAACTATGTTATCTTAAAAACTAAAAACAGACAAGGGTAACAGGAAGGAGGGAGGAAGCAAGGAAAGGAAAATCATCTTCTTAGATTTGTATCTATAAATTAGATTGCATCCGTTAAAATTACCTAAGTTTTAAAATTGTATTTAAGGTATACAAGTTTCATGTATTTCATATATGCAGATTTAGGAACCTAGTGATGTTTCCCACCCTACTCTCCCTCCCATCCACGCTCCCACCCTTCTTCCTCTTCCCTCTTTTATTTCCACTCTTAATTTTTACAAAGGTCTATTTTCAGTTTACTTTATATGCATAAGATTAACCCTACACTAATAAAGAGTTCAACAAATAGCATGAAGAAAAAACAAAGTTCCCCAACAGTAGAGGCAAGGGCTGTAAACAATCATTGAATCTCAAAATGTAAATATCCCTCAAAAACATTACTTTTAAATACTCTATTAGTTACCATTGATTAGGGAAAATATATGATATCTGCCTTTTGGGGACTGGCTTACAATGCTAAGTATAATGGTTTCCAGTTGCATCCATTTTGTTGCACAAGAGAGGATTCTTTTGTTTTTATCACTGTATAGTATTCCATAGTGTATATAAACCATAATTTCTTTTTCTAGTCTTCAGGTGATTGACATCTGGGTTGGTTCCCTATTTTAGCTATTGTGAATTGAGCTACAATGAACATGGGGGTACAGATAACTCTTTCACCTGCTGGCTTCATTTTGTTTAGGTAAGTTCCCAGAAGTGGGACTGCTGGGTCATATGGAAGATCTATTTTCAGATTTCTGAGGTATCTCCATTATTCTCTTCCACAGTGGCTATACCAGTTTACATTCCCACCAACAGTGGGTGAGGGTATCTTTTCCCCAAAATCCTCAACAGCATTTATTGTGTGTTGATTTCTGTATGAGAGCCATTCTGACTGGGATGGAGTGAAAACTCATTGGAGTTTTGTTTCGCATTTCCCTGATGGCTGGTGATCCTGAGATTTTTCATGTGTCTGTTTGCTATTTGAATTTCTCTTTTGAACAATGCCTGCTCAATTCCTTTGCCGATTTATTAACTGGTGGTTTATTTTCTTTTTATTGAGTTTCTTGATTGTATATATTAATCATTTATCAGTTTTATAGTTTAGAAATATTTTCTCCCATTCTTTCAGCTGCCTCTTCACTTTACTAAGTGTTTCTTTTGCAGTACAGAAACTTCTCAAATTGTTGTATTCTCATTTGTCAGTTTTGGCTTTGATTGCTTTTGCTTCTGGGGTCTTTTCCAAGAAGTCTTTGCCTAAGCCAATGCCTTGAAATTGTCCCCAATGTTCTCTAGAAATTTGATGGTATTGGGTTGTAGATTTAGATCCTTGATTGATTCTGAGTGGATTTTTGTGTAAGGTATAAGGTAGGGATCCAGTTTCATACTTCTGCACACAGAGATCCAGTTTTCCCAGAACCATTTGTTTAAGAGACTGTCTTCATTCCAGGGATTGAGTTTAGCTCCTTTGTCAAAGGTAAGCTGGTTGTAGATACATAGATTGATTTTTGCAATTTCTATTCTGTTCCATTGATCTACATGTCTATTTTTGCCATTACCAGGCTGTTTTGATTATAATGGCCCTATAATATGTCTTGAAATGAAGTATTGCGATGCCTCTGGCTTTGTTTTTTTTTTTTTTTTTTTTTTTTTTTTTGCATAAGATTATTTTAGCTATTTGGGATTTGTTGTGTTTCTATATGAATTTTTGCATCTTTTTTTCTAGATCTGAGGAGAATGTCATTGGTATTTTGATTGGGATCTCACTGAATCTGTAAATTGCTTTTGGTAGTATGGAAATTTTAATGATATTAATTCTTCCAGTCCACAAATATGGAAGATTTTTTTCTTTTTGTGTGTCTTTTTCTATTTCTTTCTTTAATGTTTTATCATTTTCATAATAGAGATACTTGACTTCCTTGGTTAAATTTATTCTAACATACTTAATTTTTTGGTAGCTATTGTGAATGGGTTTGATCTTAGAAGTTTTTGTCAGCAGCCTTGCCATTGTCTGTGTATACAAAGGCTATTGATTTTTTTAAATTAAAAAAAAAGTTTATTTTATTTGAAAGGTAAAAAAATGGATAATTGTAAAATACTTTTTTCTGACCTTTTTAATTAATTACTTTATTTTTTTAGGAATACAAATTTCATGAGTACAACTTTAGTAATATAGTTTTTCTTCCCACTATACATTCACTCCCACCCACACTCCCACACCTCCTCCTTCTCCCTCTCCCCTTCCCAGTACCATTCTACATTAATATTCATTTTCAATTAACTTTGTGTACAGAAGACCAACTCTATACTAAGTAAAGATTTCAAAAATTTGTACAGAAATGTACACACACAACAAAAAACTTTTAGAACTAGCTTTACAGTTAACTCTTATAATACAACTCATTGAGGACAGGGACTCCATCAATGGGGAGTTAGTGCACAGTAACTCCTGTTGTTAATTTAACAATTAACACTTTTATGTAAGGCATCAGTGACCACCCGAGGCACTTGACATGAGCTGCCTAGTCTATGGAAGCCATTTGAATCCGAACTTCATCAGTATTTAGGCATAAGCAAAGTGGAATTTCTCTCCTCCTGCTAGAGAAAAGTGCATACTTATTTGATGGCCACTTCTTTCCACTGGGATCTCACTCACAGAGATCCTTCATGTAGGACATGTTTTGCCACAGTGTCTTGGCTTTCATGTCTGAAATTCTCTCCTGGGCTTTTCAGCCAGACAGGAAGTCTGAAGGGCTGATTCTGAGGTCAGAGTGTTACTTAAAGCGATTGTCATTCTGTGAGTCTGCTGTGTGGTTTGCTTCCCATGTTGGTCATGCTCTCCTTTTTAATTCTATCTATTATTATTATCAGGCACTTGATCCTATTTATATGATAACTTTAACACTTAATCCTATCTATATGTTCACTTTAGCACTTACTATGATCACTTTAACACTTAGGATGGAATTTTTACCATCCAACTTAGTTTGATTTGGGGACCCATGACAAGTCTTGAAATAGTACCCTTAGAAGTAAGTCTGTAGGAATGTATGCAGAACCATACAGCTTTACATGTACAAACTTCCTCTTCCCTCTCTTATTCCCACTCTTATTTTTTACTGAGATCTATTTTCAGTTGAATTATACACATATGATTACCTCTATGTTAAGTAAAGAGTTAAACAAATACTATGAAGAAAAAAACCGAAACAACAAAAACAAAAAAGTTCCTCGACAGTGAACACAAGGTTCCCTCAAGTTGTCCCTTCTCAAAGTGTCATTTTACTTCTACAGATTTTGTTTTAGGTACTCTTGTTAGTTCTCACAGATCAGGCAGAACATATGGTGTTTTTCCTTTTGGGACTGGCTTATTTCACTAAGTATGATGTTTTCCAGATTCATCCATTTTGTTGCAAATGACTTGGTTTAATTTTTAATTGCAGTGTAGTATTCCATAGTGTACACATTCCAATAATTTCTTAATCTAGTCATCAATTGAAGGGCATTTAGGTTTATTCCATGTCTTAGCTATTGTGAATTGAGCTGCAATAAGCATGTGGCAGAGAACTCTTTTATTTACTGACTTCATTTCCCTTAGGTAAATTCTCAGGAGTGGGATGGCTTGGTCATATGGTGGATCTATATTCAGATTTTTGAGGTATTTCCATATTGTATTTCATAGAGGCTTTACTAGTTGATATTCCCACCAACAGTGGATACGGTACCTTTTCCCCCAAATCCTCACCAGCATTTGTTGTTTGTTGATTTCTCTATAAAAGCCATTCTAAGTGGGGTGAGGTGAAACCTCATTGTGGCTTTGATTTGCATTTCCCTGATGGCTAGCGATCCTGAACATATTTTCATATGTCTATTGGCCATTTGGATTTCCTCTTTTGAAAAATGTCTAAGTCTGGTCACCTATCTCTTAACTGGGTTGTTCTGTTGTGGTTTCTTGAGCACTTTGTATATTCTGGTTTTAATCCTTTTCCAGTTGC
The DNA here is from genome assembly GCF_964237555.1 of Oryctolagus cuniculus. Lineage (NCBI taxonomy): Eukaryota > Metazoa > Chordata > Mammalia > Lagomorpha > Leporidae > Oryctolagus > Oryctolagus cuniculus. The sequence goes on along the minus strand of NC_091453.1, from coordinate 116,898,097 downwards.
ATAATTTGCAAAGAATTTCTCCCATTCTGTCGGTTGCCTCTTCACTTTCCAACTATTTCTTTTGCAGTACAGAAACTTCTCAGTTTGATGTAATCCCAATTGTTAATTTTGGCTTTGACTGCCTGTGCCTCTGGGAACCTTCCCAGGAACTCTTTGCCTGTGCCAACATATTGCAGGGTTTTCTCAGTGTTCTCTAATAATTTGGTGGTGTTAGGTCATAGATTTAGATCCCTAATCTATTTTGAGTGGTTTTTTGTTCAAGGTATAAGGTACGGGTCTTGCTTCATACTTCTGCATATGGAAATCCAGTTTTCCCAGTACCATTTGTTGAAGAGACTTTCTTTGCTCCAGGGATTGTTTTTATCTCCTGGATCAAATATAAGTTGGTTGTAGATTTTTGAATTGATTTCTCGTGTTTCTATTCTATTCCATTGGTCTATCCACCTGTTTTTGTACCAGTGCCAGGTTGTTTTGATTATAACTACCCTGTAGTATATCTTGAAATCTGGTACTGTGATGCCTCCAGCTTTGTTTTTTGTTGTATAAGATTCCTTTAGCTATTCAAGATCTCCTTTGTTTCAATATGAATTTCAGTATCTTTTTTTCTATATCTGAGAAGAATGGCCTTGGTAGTTTGATTGGTATCATGTTGAATCTGTAAATTGCTTTAGGAAGAATGGACATTTTAATGATATTGATTCTTCCAATCCAGAAACTTGGAAGGTTTTTCCATTTTTTATATCTTATTCTATTTCTTTTTTAATGTTTTGTATTTATCATCATAGAGATCTTTATCGTCCTTGGTTAAGTTTATTCCAAGGTATTTCATTTTTTGTAGCTATTGTGAATGTGATTGATCTTAAAAGCGCAATCTCAGCTTGACATTGTCTATGTATACAAAGGCTGTTGATGTTTGTATATTGATTTTATATCCTGCTATTTTACCAAACTTTTCTATGAGTTCCAATCGTCTTTTGGTGGTATCTTTTGAATCCCCTATGTATAGAATCATGTCAACTGCAAAGAGAGACAGTTTGACTTCCTCCATCCCAATTTGCATCCCTTTGATGTCTTTTTCTTGCCTTATGGCTCTGATTAAATCTTCCAGGACTGTAATGAATAGCAATGGTAAGAATGGGCATCCTTATCTGGTGCCAGATCTCAATAGGAATGCTTCCAGCTTTCCCCATTCAATAGGACGCTGGCCATGAGTTTGTCTTAAATTGCCTTGATTTTGTTGAGGAACATTCTTTCTGTACTCAATTTGCTTAGTTTTCATCATGAAAGAGTGGTGTATTTTAAAAAATGCTTTCCCTGCATCTATTGAGATAATAAGATGGTTTTTGTTCTTCAGTTTTTTAATGTGTTTTATCACATTTATTTGCGAATGTTTAACCATCCCTGCATACCAGGCATAAATCCCACTTGATTTTGGTGGATGATCTTTCTGATGTGTGTTGAATTTGATTGACTAGAAATTTGTTGAGGATTTTTGCATCTATGTTCATCAGGGAAATTGGTCTGTAGCTCTTTTTCTCTGTTGCATCCTTTACAGGTTTAGGAATTAAGGTGATGCTGGCTTCATAGAAAGAATTTGGAAGGATTCCCTCCCTTTCGATTGTTTTAATAACTTGAGAAGAATTGGAGTGAGTTCTTAAAACATCTGGTAGAATTCATCAGTGAAACCATCTGGTCCTGGTCTTTTTTTGGGATGGAGGGTCTTTATTACTGATTCAATTTCCATCCTGATTATGGTTCTGTTTAGATTTTCTACATCTATGTAGATTATATGTGTCAAGGAATCTATCCATATCTTCTGGGTTTCCCAGTTTTGGCATAGAGCTCTTTGTAGTAATTTTTGATGATTTTTTTCTATAGTGTCTGTTGTTACATTTCCTTTTTAATCTCAAATTTTATTGATTTGTGTCTTCTCTCCTTTTTTTTGGTTAGTTGGGCCAGTGGTGTGTCAATTTTGTTTATTTTTTCAAAAAAAACCAACTCTTTTGTTGACCTTTATTTTTGGTTTCAATTTTGTTTACGTCTTCTCTAATTTTAATTATTCCTTTTCACCTACTAGTTTTGGGTTTGGTTTGCTGTTTTTTGTTTCTAGATCCTTGAGATGCATTGATAGCTCATTGATGGTGCCTTTACCTTTTCTTGATGTAGGCGCCAATTGCTATAAACTATCCTCTTAACACTGCTTTTGCTGTATCCCATAAGTTTTGGTGTGTTGTATTGTCATCTCCATTGGTTTCTGGGCATTTTTTATTTTCTTTTTGATTTTTCTGTGGCCCACTGTTCATTCAGGAACATGCTGTTCAGTCTCAATGTGCTTGCATGTGCTCTAGTTTCCTGAGTTGTTGATTTCCAGCTTCATTCCATTGTGGTTCAATAAGATACATGGTATGATTTTGAATTTTTTGAATTTTCTGAGACTTGCTGTATGGCCTGGTATGTGGAAAATCCTAGAGAAAATTTAATGCACCAGTGAGAAGAATGTGTATTCTGCAACTGTAGGATGAAAAGTTCTGTAGATATTTGTTAGGTCCACTTGGTCTATAGTGTCAATTAACTCTGTGTTTCCTTGCTTATTTTCTCTGTTTGATCTGTCCATTGCTGAAACTGGAGTATTGAAATCCCCTATTACTATTGTATTGGAGTCTATGTCTCCCTTTAGATTCCTTAACATTTCTTTTAAATAGCCAGGTGCCTTGTAATTAGGTACATATACATTTATAATATTTATATCTTCTTGTTGAGATCCCTTAATCATTACTAGTGTTCTTTATCTCTTTAAACAATTTTTGTGTTAAAGTCTATTTTGTTTGATATTAGGAATCTTACACCAACTCTGTTTTATGTTGGCATGTAATATTTTTTCCACTCTTTCCTTTTTGGTCTGTATGAATTTTTGTTGGTGAGATGTGTTTCTTGTGGGCAGCAAATAGATGGGTTTTGTTTTTTAATCCATTTAGCTAGTCTGTGTCCTTTAACTGGAGAGTTGAGGCCATTTACGTTCAAGGTGACTATTGATAAGCTATTGATAAGTAATGAATTTGCCCTGCCCTTTTTACAAAAATATTCCTGTTTTTTAATTTGAATTTCCTTTGAACTTTTACTGGGAGATTTTCTTCCTTTTCCTTCTTACATAGTGATGACTATTTTTCTGTGTTTCTGTGCAGCACATCCTTAAGCATCTTTTGTAGGGCTAGGTGGGTGATGGCAAATTCTTTCAATTTCTGTTTGTTATGGAAGCCCTTTATTTCACCTTAATTCATAAATGAGAACCTTGCAGGTTATAGTATTCTAGGTCGACAGTTTTTTTTCTCTTAAGACTTGGACTATATCTCACCATTCTCTCCTAGCCTGTAGGGTTTTTGATAAGAAGTCCACTGTGAGTCTAATTGGAGATCCTCTGAAAGTAATCTGGCATTTCTGCCATTCATGTTTTAGAATCTTTTCTTTATGGTTTACTGTGGTGAGTTTGATTAAAATGTGTCGTGGTGAAGATCTTTTCTGGTCATGTCTATTATGAATTCCTTGTACTTCCTTGTACTTGGATGTCCCTTTCTTTCTCCAAATAAGGACAGTTTTCTGTTATTATTTCACTAAAAAAGTCTTTCTAATCCTTTCTCTCTTTCCATGCCTTCAGGAACTCCTAGAACCCGTACGTTGGGTCACTTAATAGTATCTTGTAGATTCTCAACTGTGTTTTTTAGATTTATAATTTCCTCTTCTTGTTTTTGGTTTGACTGTGTAATTTCCTGTGCTTCACTGCTTCTATTGTTAAGGCTTTCCACTGCATTTTTTAATTTGTTCTGTTGAATTCTTCATTTTCTTTTAATTTCTTTTTAATATCTCAATTTCATGGGAGAAATTTTCCTTATTTTCTGTGTAAGAAATTATGTCTTACACGGATTTCAATAGTTCATGCATTTGCTTCTGATTACTTATATGTAATCTTGTCAGTTTCTTTGAATTCCATTTATTGAATTTCTTCACTCTCATCTCCACAATCTAGTATTGAAGTGTTGTTTTATTTTGGGGAATGTCATGTTGTCTTCTTTATTCTTATTTCTTAAATTGGTGCATTTCTTATTCAGCATTTGTGGAGATACCTAATGGTTTCTTTGTGTGCTTTTTTTTTTTTTTTTTACTGTGGTGGCTTTTTTCTTTTTACTATGCCTCTTACTCTCCAACACTGGTGTGTAGGCTCTCGGCTGCTGTGGTCCTAAATTGTGGGTATCCATGCCCTCCACATAGGAACACTTTGTCTCCCTAATTTGTGTAGAGTTTCTTGCCATTTTCTCCCTAACTCTTCCTTGAGATGGCACTCTCACTACTTTTTTTAAACTATCTTCTCCTAGACTAGAGTAGCAAGCTCCCTGCCTACTCCACCATCTTGGAAGCTATCCAATTCTGGGTATTTATTTTTGAGTGTTAATTTTATATCCTATCACTTTGCCAAATTATTTTATTAGTTCCAATAGGCTCTCAGTGGAATCTTTTGGATCCCCTATATATAGAAGCATGTTATATGTAAATAGGAGTAGTTTGAATTCCTCCTTCCTAATTTGTATCCCTTTGATTTCTTTTTCTTTCCTAATGGCTCTGGCCAAAACTTCCTGGACTATATTGAATAGCAATTGTGAGACCGAACATCCTTGTCTGGTTCCGGATCTTAGTGGGTATATTTCCATCTTTCCCCATTCAGTGAGATTCTGGCTGTGAGTTTGTCATGTATTGCCTTGATTATGTTGAGGAATGTTCCCTTGTTACTCAATTTGCTTAACATTGTCATTATGAAAGGCTGTTGTGTTATCAATGCTTTCTCTGCATCTATTGAGATAATCATATAGTATCATTCTTCAGTTTGTTAATGTGATGTATCACATTTATTGATTTACAAATGTTGAACCATCCCTGCATACCAAGAATAAATCCCAGTTGGTCTGGGTGAATGATCTTTCTGATATGTTATTGGATTGTATTAGCTAGTATTTTGTTGAGGATTTTTGCATCTTTGTTCATCAGGGATATTGGTCTATAGTTTTTTTTTTTTTGTTTTTGTTTTTTGTTTTTTTTTAGTTTTCCCCATACTGTTTTCTACGGTGGCTTTAATAATTTACATTCTTTTTTTAACTTTTATTTAATAAATATAAATTTCCAAAGTACAACTTTTGGATTATAGCGGATTTCCCCACCCCCCACATAACCTCCCTCCCACCCACAACCATTCTATCCCCTGCTCCCTCTCGCATACCTTTCACATCAAGATTCATTTTCAGTTATCTTTATATACAGAAGATCAATTAAGTATATACTAAGTAAAGAGTTCAACACTTTGCACCCACACAGAAACACAAAATATAAAGTACTGTTTAAGTACTAGTTATACTGTTAATTCACATAGTACAACACATTAAGGACAGAGATCCTACATGGGGAATAAGTACACAGTGACTCCTGTTGTTCATTTAATAATTGACCCTGTTATTTATGAGGTCAGTAGTCACTTGAGGCTCTTGTCGTGAGCTACCAAGGCTATTGAAGCTTCATGAGTTCACCAATTCCTATCTTATTTAGACAACGTCATAGTCAAAGTGGAAGTTCTCTTCTCCCTTCAGAGAGAGGTACCTCCTTCTTTGATGGCCCATTCTTTCAGCTGGGAGATCACACACAGAGATCATTCATTTAGGACTTTTTTTTTTAATTTTTGCCAGAGTATCTTGGTTTCCATGCCTGAAATACTCTCATGGGCTTTTTAGTCAGATCCAAATAGCTTAAGAGCTGATTCTGAGGACAGAGTGCTATTTAGGACATCTGCCATTCTATGAGTCTCCTGTATATCCCGCTTCCCATGTTGGATCATTCTCTCCTTTTTAATTCTATCTGTTAGTATTAGAATACATGAGTCTTATTTGTGTGATCCCTTTGACACTTAATCCTATCATTATGATCAATTATCAACTGAAACTGATCACTTTGACTAGTGAGATGGCATTAGTACATGCCACCTTGATCGGATTGAATTGGAATCCCTGGCACGTTTCTAACTCTACCGTTAAGGGTAAGTCTGATTGAGCATGTCCCAAACTGTACATCTCCTTCCACTCTTATATTTTACAGGGATCACTTTTCAGTTAACTTTAAACACATAATAATAATTGTGTGTTAATTAAAGAGTTCAACGGATAGTATCAAGTAGAACAAAAATAATAAAAGGAATAAAGTAATAAGTTGTTTCTCAACAGTCAGGACAAGAGCTGATCAAGACATTATTTCTCATAGTGTCCATTTCACTTCAACAGGTTTCCTTTTAGGTGCCCAGTTGTCACCGATCAGGGAGAACATATGATATTTGTCCCTTTGGGACTGGCTTATTGAACTCAGCATGATGTTTTCAGGATTCCTCCATTTTGTTGCAAATGACCGGATTTCATTTTTTTTAATGCTCTGTAATATTTTATAGAGTACATATCCCATAATTTCATTATCCAGTCTCTGTTGATAAGCATGTAGGTTGATTCCATGTCTTGGATATTGTGAATTGATCTCTTTGTAGATTCTGGTTATTAAACATTTATCGGTTGCATAGTTTGCAAATATGTTTTCCCATTCTGTTCGTTGCTTCTTCACTTTCCTGACTGTGTCTTTTGATGTAATGCCAATTGTTAATTTTAGCTTTTGAGTGCCTGTGCCTCCAGGGCCTTTTCCAAGAAGTCTTTGCCTGTGCCTATACTTGCAGGGTTTCTCCGATGTTCTCTAATAATTTGATGGTGTCGAGTCGTAGATTTAGATCTTTAATCCATGTTGAGTGGATTTTTGTGTAAGGTGTAAGGTAGGGGTCTTGCTTCATGCTTCTACATTTGTAAATCCAGTTTCCCAGCACCATTTATTGAATAGATTGTCCTTGCTCCAGGAATTGGTTTTAGATCCTTGATCAAATATAAGTTGGCCTTAGATGTTTGGATTGATTTCTGGTGTTTCTATTCTGTTCCAGTGGTTTTTAAATCTGTTTCTGTACCAGTACCATGCTGTTTTGATTACAACTGCCTGTAGTATGTCCTGAAATCTGGTATTGTGATGCCTCCGGCTTTGTTTTTGTTGTACAAGATTTCTTTTGCTATTCGAAGTCTACTGTGCCTCCATATAAATTTCAGCATCATTTTTTCCAGATCTGAGAAGAATGTCCTTGGTATTTTGATTGGTATTGCATTGAACCTATAAATTGCTTTTGGGAGAATGGACATTTTGATGATATTGATTCTTCCAATCCATGAGCATGGAAGATTTTTCCATTTTTGGTATCCTTTTATATTTCTTTCTTTAAGATTTTGTAATGTTCATCGTAGAGATCTTTAACGTCCTTGATTAAGTTTATTCCAAGGTATTTGATTGCTTTTGTAACTATTGTGAATGTGATTGATCTTAGCAGCTCTTTCTCAGCCATGGCATTTCCTGTGTATACAAAGGCTATTGATTTATTTTTGTGCATTGATTTTATATCCTGTTTCTTTGTCAAACTCTTCTATGAGTTCCAATAGTCTCTTAGTAGAGTTCTTTGGATCCCCTAAATGAAGAATCATGTCATCTGCAAAGAGGGACAATTTGACTTCTTCCTTCCCAATTTGTATCCCTTTAATTTCTTTTTCTTGTCTAGTGGCTCTGGCTAAAACTTCCAGAACTATATTGACTAGCAGTGGTGGGAGTGGGCATCCCTGTCTGGTGCCAGATCTCAGTGCAAATGCTTCCAACTTTTCCCCATTCAATAGGATGCTGGCCTTTGGTTTTTCATAAATTGCTTTGATTGTATTGAGGAATGTTCCTTCTATACCCATTTTGCTTAGAGTTTTCATCATGAACGGGTGTTGTATTTTATCAAATGCTTTCTTGGCATCTATTGAGATAATCATATGGTTTTTCTTCTGCAGTTGGTTAATGTGGTGTATCACATTGATTGATTTGTGAACATTGAACCATCCATGCATACCAGGGATAAAGCCTACTTTGTCTTGGTGGATGATCTTTCTGATGTGCTTTTGCATTCTATTGGCCAGAATTTTATTGAGGATTTCCACATCTATGTTCATAAGGGAAATTGGTCTATATTTCTCTTTCCATTCTGCATCCTTTACAGGTTTACGAATTAAAGTGATGCTGGCTTCATAAAAAAAATTTGGGAGCATTCCCTCTTTTTCGATTGTTCTGAATAGTTTGAGAAGAATTGGAGTTAGTTCTTCTTTAAATGTCTGGTAGAAATCAGCAGTGAATTCTTCTGGTCTTGGGATTTTCTCTGTTGGGAGGCACTTTATTACTGATTAAATTTGTCTCATGGGTCTTTTTAGGTTTTATATGTCATCATGGTTCAATTATGTAGGTTCTATGTGTCCAGGAATCTATCCATTTTTAGCAGCAAATAAATGGGTTTTATTTTCTAATCCATTCAGCCAGTCTGTGCCCTTTAACTAGAGTTGAGGCCATTTACTTTCAATGTGACTATTGATAAGTATTGACATTTCCCTGTCATTTTCCCAAAAATATTTCTCATATATGCTTTGAACTTCCTGTGATCTTTTACTGGGAGATTTTCTTCCTTTGCTTTCTTTCGTACTGATGGCTGTGTTTCTGTGTTTCTGTGTGCAACACATCTTTAAGCGTCTTTTGCAGGGCTGGACAAGTGGGGACAAATTCTTTCAATTTCTGTTTGCTATGAAAGGTCTTTATTTCACCTTCATTCACAGATGAGGGCTTTGCAGGATATAATATTCTGGGCTGGCAGTTTTTCTCTTAGTACCTGGGCTATATCTCACCATTCCCTCCTAGCCTGTAGGGTTTCTGATGAGAAGTCTGTTGTGAGTCTAATTGGAGATCCTCTGAGAGTAATCTGACATTTCTCCCTTGTACAATTTATAATCTTTTCTTTATGTTTCACTGTGGTGAGTTTGATGACAATGTGTCATGGTGAGGATCTCTTTTGGTGATGTTTATTGGGGGTTCTATGAGCTTCCTGTACTTGGATGTCTATGTTCTCCAAACCTGGAAAGTTCTCTGCAAGTGTCTCACTAAAAAGGCCTTCTAATCCTTTCTCCCTCTCCATGCCTTCAGGAACTCCTAGTGTCTTGATATGTTTTTGCTATCGTTGGTTCTACTAGTTGTGTAGTTTCAGGTGTTACCTTTAGGTCTTCTTCTGTTTTTTGAAGATTTATTTATTTATTTGAAAGAGTTATACAGAGAGGCAGAAATGCATGCACACAGATAGAGATAGAGAGAGGAGGGAAATAAAGAAAGAGAGAGAGAGAGAGAGAGAGAGAGAGAGAGAGAGAGAGAGAGAGAGAAAGAAAGAGAAAGAAAGAATCTTCCATTTGCAGGTTCACTCCCCTTAGAGATAGAGAGAGGAGGGAAAGAAAGAAAGAAAGAAAGAAAGAAAGAAAGAAAGAAAGAAAGAAAGAAAGAAAGAAAGAAAGAAAGAAAGAGAGAAAGAGAGAAAGAGAGAAAGAGAGAAAGAGAGAAAGAGAGAAAGAGAGAAAGAGAGAAAGAGAGAAAGAGAGAAAGAGAGAGAGAGAGAGAGAAAGAAAGAAAGAAAGAAAGAAAGGAAGGAAGGAAGGAAGGAAGGAAGGAAGGAAGGAAGGAATCTTCCATTTGCAGGTTCACTCCCCTTATAGACACCACAGCTGGAGCTGGACCATATAAAAGCCAGAATCCAGGAGCTTTATCCAGTCTCCCTTGTGGGTGGCAGGGACCCAAGAACTTGGACCATCTTCCACTGCTTTTCCCAGGACATTAGCAGTAAGCTGAATTGGAAGTGGAGCAGAGGGGTCACAAATTGGTTCCCATATGGAATGCTGACCTCACAGGTGGTGGCTTCACCTGCTAAGCCACAATGCTGGGCCCTCATTTAGGTCGTGATACATTTTGTATTGATTTT